>NC_138772.1:161041186-161491186 GCF_965119305.1 Pelophylax lessonae
TGTAAGGAATGTACTGTATATGAACCAATATGCTTACCAACAGGAGGAAGAAATCATAATTTCATAAACCAGTTTTTTTTTTTTTTATTATTGTCTACAATTAATTTTACCTAACGTAGATCAATAGGTTGCAAGGCAGATTTGTGAAAAAAAAAAAAAAAAAACCTTTATATATGAGCATGAGTACTTTTAGATATAAAAAATACTTTTAGATATATATTTAGATATACTGTATATACATAGTTGTGGATGTTAGTAGTTTTTTTATAGTGTGTATGAGCTTGTTTGTATTCGGTAGTGGTTCCAGTGTACTGTTTTCATAAACTGTACTGTATCAAGCTCCAATTATTCTGATTATTATTATTTTGTGACATTACAGCTACATACATATAGATATCATAAAACCCTTAGGTGAATGGTGATGCTTAAGGACACTGTAAAGCCATTAGAGTGATCAGGCTAACACAGTGAGGTTGATTTACTAAAATTGGAGAGTGCAAAATCTGGTGAAGCTCTGCATAGAAACCAATCAGCTTCCATTTTTTTTTAAGCTTAATTAAGTAAGCTGAAGTTAGAAGCTGATTGGATACCATGCATAGATGCACCAGATTTTGCACTCTCCAGTTTTAGTAAATAAACCTCACTGTGCTCAGTCGATCTGCAGGCAATACATACGTGGATTTAATAATTTATTTAGCACATGTTAATTTGGGACTAAGACATTTGTTCCGTTTTTTTCTATAAAAGTAGTAGCAGTTGCTTTTTTTTTTTCCTTTCATGATAATTACAAACAATGCTATAATTTGTTAGATGTCGTTATGGAGAATGGAAATATAAATTGTCTATATGTCAAATGTGTCTCCTATTTTAGCTATTGCTTTGTGTAATCTGGCTGGTGTATTAAGGTTGGAGATTACTTTGTTTTTTTTTTTTAAATATAAATACACATTAGAGGATAATGGGCTCCATTCACAAAGTGTTTTTTTCTTCTTTAAAATTTTCAGTAAAAGACCTCATTTTTTCTAAATATTTTTTGGCATTCACTAAAAAAACGCTATTACAATACTGCATGAGCTATTTTATGAAGTCATGTGGTATTTTAGTAGTGAAAACATGCGTCAATTTAACACCTGGCAGTAGTGGGAGTATTTATTACCGGTAGTAAAAACCACGTTGTTAAGGAGTGGGCGGCTGCCTGCGTCCTTAACAACCAGTAACTGTCATGGTTGTTAAGAAGCAGGTGGCTGCTGTGTCCTTAACAAGCAATGAGTCACCAGCTGTCAGCAGGGTTCCCTGCTGACATCTGAATGTAATGAAAAGAATTACTAACAATAAATAAAATCAGGGAAAAAATGGTTTTGTGTCCCACCCAAAATCCATACCAGACTTTTATCTGAGCTTGCAGCCTGACAGGTCAGGAAAGGGGGGGGGGTGAGAGAGCGCCCCCCTGAACCATACCAGGCCAAATGCCCTCAACATGGAGGGGTGCTTTGGGGCAGGGGGGCTCTACCTCTCAAAGTACATTGTTTGCATGTTAATGGGGACAAGGGCCTATTCCTCACAACCCTGGCTGATGGTTGAGGGGGTCTGCAGGAGGGGGGCTTATCAGAACCTGGAAGCTCCCTTTACCAAGGGGCCCCCAGATCCTGGTATCCAGCGTGCATCTTTTGTGAGCGAGCAAATTTCAGTGATTTTGCGTGCTGTTCTAGGTCGGGACATAATAAAAATACCACTGGGACAGTCAGAGCTAGTACATTTCATAATGGATAGCCTCTGAACTGTCCCAGGTCGTACTTACCTTTTAGAAGAAATACTTACCTTGAAAATTTCTTGTCCAGCGCTGCCATCTCAGGTGTGGGCAGCTGAAGCCAGGGCGTCCTCTTTGGTGTCCTCTTCATCCCAGAATGCCCTGCACCGGCCCCGCTCGTCAGTTCCGTTGCAGGCGTGTCATCCCTGCACAGCTTCTGGGCATGCCGTCCCTGCGCCAGAACTGACGAGTGGGGCCGGTGCAGGCGCATTGATTCCTGGGAGCGATGACGTTCGGGTCCCAGGAGTCAATGCAAGCAGGAAGAGACGGTGCGGGCCGCGACCGCAGAGGGAGGAAGTGGAAGGAAGGCAAGTATACTTTCTTCAAAAACAAGGTAAGTAAAGAAAAAAAAAATCGGGAGTATCCATTTGTTTTTTAGGGGATTTAAAGCAAGCGGATGGCCCAAAGTTGTTTTTGAGGCCGGAACTCCGCTTTAAACTTGGTCACTAAATTAGGGTAAATTGAGATGCAGGTCACTAAAAGCTTAAAGCAATAGTTTTGAGCATAATAAAGTGTACATAGTATATGGAAGAAAAAACAGCATACAAAATAAAAGACTCTATAAACAAAGAAGTGGGTTTGTTGCAAATGTAAGGGGCACAAGCTAATCTGGTATTGGGAGTGGTAAACCATACACAAGACAGGGACACCCAGAAACAGTCCAGACAGGTTTTTCTGCTCTTTTATCTAGCAAGGCAGCAAACAAACACAATTTCGATGCAGAGGGACTTACAGCAAGCCTGTAGCATAAACAAGCTAGCAGTACTTGTACCTTTTTAGTGTTCTGTCAACAGTCAGCCTTTTCACACAGCAACAGGCTCCCACAGCAGAGCGATAGCACCCTGAGCATCAGTCAGCTCACATATATAAAGGTCTATGCAAATCTTAGTCTAATAATGTGCTCTAGCTACCAGGTAAGATGTGGAAGTAGAAAATAAGGCTTTATCCCACCCAAAGCACTACAAAGACTCTGGGCTCCAGGACCCAAACTGAACTTATTGAGATCTGAGATCTTTTTTCTCTACATTAGTCATGTGTATATGAGAAACCAGTTGACACGTACACCACCCAAAATCCTGCCAGTTAGCACCTCAAACCATACAAGACCCATTTGGATTTTCCAGAGTTTGACAGAAAAAGGTCAAGTATATAGTGGAGTATTTTAATGGCCCCGGTGTTGCTTCATCACCATGGTTGTGGAACTCTGGACTTCAAAAAAAAGATTGCCATGCAAAAAGAAAAAAGTAGAGTGGGTGTAATAAAGTAGGGAGAAAAGAAGCAGTTACCTTCTGCAGGGTTAGACAGACAAGGAAACTGAAAATGTCATAAATGTATCTGAAATTCAAAGTTTTACTCATTCATTTTTCCAAAATGATAAGGTTATAATTTTGTACTATGAGGCTTTTCCTGGCTAATGACATTAAGAAACATTATTTGTCTTTCGTGGGAACTGTCTATATTTTGGTAGTAGGGATCGTGTCACATTTAAAACCAAGTACATTTTGACATTTTTGTTCAGCATATGCTGACAATATGAATATTGTTATATAACCCAGTTGGTAAAAAAAATAAATAAATCTTGCAATGTTATTTCTGATATTTATTTTGCAATATTGATTACATTTCTATGATGTGCCGTGCATATCTCCTTACATGATTGCATTCTAAATAAAGTATATGTGTAGGAAAAAAAAACATATTTAATATATTTCTGGTGTGTATGCACAACATCCCATTACTACCTAAAATACTACAAGTAAAGAAAAAACATCTGGTAATTATGCCACAATCTAGTAAGCTGCTATCTTCCTGTTGTTGACTGACAACACCGCCTGCACTGCACTTATATTCTAGGCTGTGTTTTCCGCCCTGCCTGAGTTCCCCCCTGCTGGTCTATAGAATTCTGCTTATCCTTACTCCTCTCAACATGCATACATTAATTTTGCATGCAGCAAAACAATGCTGCTGCCTTGACTCCCAAGACCCTGCCCACATGCTGAATATAAGGAAATGGCTCTTTGGAGATGTCGTTTTTGGGGTTGTTGCTACAATATTAGGAACTGATCTAGGGCACCCTGCTGATCCCTCCCAGTAGTTGTCACTGCAACAATGTTTAAGGCTTGGAGACATGTTTTAAGGAGTAATACAAGTTACTGAGCATATAGAAGAATTAGTGATCGTGCCACATCCTAGAGTTTGCTCTTGGTGGCGGTTCCCCATCCGGAGAGGACACCATGGACATGTAGTACAGAGCTGGTTAAAGGAAACCCATATATCATTTCTACATTGTATAACTTATGGGCTCAACCCAAATAGTTATATGAAAATGTTCTCAGCAATTTTAAGTGATTGATGGCAGCCAGGTTCTTACTATTCCTGGGCCAGCTTTATTTATATGATACCAAGCTCTGACTAGCCCATGAGTGTCCCTTCGTTACTAACTACCAATCATATTGCGGTGACTTTTGTCCTGCATAACTAATATACAGAATCCATCTACAACATTCACAATTAAGCTCCAGACGAAGCCTCTATATGAGGCGAAACATGTTGAGCAATTGAATTATTACTCTTTGTCACCATTATCTGACCCTGTGTTGGACGGTGCCTGCCATTGGACCGGCCACTGACAGGATCTCCGTGATGTTTTTATAGTTTTGGATATGGTTAACAGCATTGTATTTGTGTAGAATCAAATTGATTAGAACTGCTGTATGTTATACATACGATTGGTGAGCCATTTTGGGCCCTAATCGGTTTTATACTGTACATGTTTTCATTAGTTGTTTTTTGTTTTTTTGTTTTGTTTGTTTTTTATAGAATTTAAATAAATACTGATTTTAATTACATTGTGTGCCTGGAAAATCCTTCCTTCCCAATCTTCCATGTTCTCTATTGAGCGGGTGAATAAAATGGCTTTTCTGCCTGCCCACTGACCTTAAGTCAATAATCCTACTACCACCACTAAATGTGACAACTTCCTACCCAGGCCCTTGTTAGTTGCTAGAGCACTGATGTATGCATTTCTGGTCCCATTCAGCTATTCGCTGGGGGATTCCCTTGTTAGCAGCTGAACAAGGACGATGGGATGCTGGCTATGGGCATTTTTGGCAAATGATGTCAGCCTGTTTACATTGAACTGCTAGCCAAAGATCTGTCAGTTTCAATGAGAGTCTGCTGGGATAAGATCAGTGGCATGGACTATTGTTTTTGTGTTAAAAGGTACACAGAATTGGCTTTTAATTGATGATGGAACTACTACACCTTTGAATGATGTGATTGATGATGTAGTTATTCTGTGGTAAATGGGGATAATGAACCAATGCGCTAACCAGTGAATGAGTAGATAAAAATGTAAATGACTGAGTGGAACAAAGTAATAGCAGCCAATTTTTTGTAGTGTTACCACATACAATGAATAGTTTAGTTTTAGTATAGGAAATCGGCGCTATAAATATACAGATAAAAAACATACACATATTATACAATAAATAATTATTCAAAATCCAATTATGTGCTGAAATGTGCAAATAAGTGCAAAAACTTTCAGAAAAAAAAAAAAATCACCCATAGTATACATAGTGCACTTTGGAAAATGAATAAAAGTAAATAAATAAAAGTTAATGAATAAAAGTTAAAAAAAAAAAAGATTTTTTTTTCTCAATATTTTTTTTCTTTTACATACTGTCACCAGTGCAGTACAGCATCATCATATAACTGGTGTTGCAGTGATCAGGGATACTGACTGGTAACAGTAAAAAAAAAAAAGTGAAAAAAAAGACAAAACGTTTTTAACCATTTATTTTCAATTTTTTTTTCTTTTCTTTTTTTTTTGTTGCACACTGTGACCAGAGCAATACAATGCTACCACAGTAACACTGTACCAACTAGGGGAAGTAACCAGGATTTGTTTTGTTTTTTTACACCAGGGAATTTCACTGGTATAAGCAACCATTTTTACTGAATGAAACTGATTCATCCAGTTGGCCACAGCTAATCACATGGTAGAGATAGACTGTATTTGGCCCCGTCGGTACCATGTGATCACTGTGACAAATCACAGCTAATAACACAGGTGTACACAAAAAATGTCATGAAAGGAAGCCATCCATTGTTTACAATTGCCATGTGATCTGCTGTGATTGGTCACAGCATTAACATTGTAGCGGCACCGGGTTGGTACACTGATAAGTCATCGGCTGTGTACACAGCTGGTGACAGATCACGCCACAGCACGGCCCGTGGGATGTGTGCAAGGCGCGTTTCGGGAGAATGTCATATGATGTCCACCCGGAATGGGGAATGTTCCGCCTAGCCGTCATTTGACTGGGCTGGGAGGGAATATTGCATCATTTGATATGGGACTTTTTATACAACTGTTCAAAAGGGTAAGTGTATTATAATTTTAAAAACTAGGGTGCCATATAAGCACAGTAAAGAATGAGACTTCATTTTCTAATTTATGTTTATCGAGTCTTTTTTTTTAGGTTAAATATATGTTTATTAAGTTTCAAGAAGAATAAAATAAAATGGAGAGAGAGTCAAAGATAACAATTGATGACTCCATAAAAATGGTTTACAGTTATGCACATGCTATGAAAAAAGCATACGATGTACATACATAGAAAAATCAGAATAAAAGGCATGGTGTGGTCCAGAGACCCTCAGTATACAGGTTATTGGAAACATAAGGGTTAGCTGTAAGAATCAGTGGATCCTCAATAGGTCTTTCCAGGAGTTGGGGGATAATACTACCAAACAAGAGGAAAAGGGAAAAAAGAGAGCATGGGATAGAAAGGAAAGAAAAAAAAGGAGAGAAATGTGTCAAGGATATAGGCTGTAAGTCCAAAAACCAGGTATTGAGAACCATCAATGAAGGTTATCAAAGCCAGAAGGAGAGAAGGTTATGTAAATCAGGGCGGGCCCACCAGTAACTCTCCATGGGGCTCAACATCAACTAAAATTGAATCAATAAAGCGGTGTCTCAATCCCAACAGCAGAGGGAGAGCTGAAAGAGAAGACCCAGACACAAATAGACTCTAGGACAGTCACCTAGAGAGCAAATTTTTAAACTTGTCATAAGCATAATAATGAATCCATATATATCACAAAGTGGTAATCATGTCCCATACGTCTGTCTCCTGTGCCTGCATCTTCTCCTTCAGCATAATATTTTTGACCATGTCCAGTTGTCCACCACTGGGGCAAAGGGAGGGAGGGAGAGAGGGGGGGGTAGAATCTGGAAATCAGCACAAAGAAAAAACTGTAATAAACAATTTTTCAGGGACTTAACCGGGCTTGGGAGTATTGATAGCAAAGCGATAGTAGGGGATCGGGTTAGAGACTGATCATAGATCTTGTTCTGAAGAATTTTATTCCAAAATGGCTGTATCAGAGCACATTCTTGCCAGATATATATATTCGTACCCCAACCTATGTGACAATGCCAGCAGCTCTCCAAAGTGGTAAGAAAGATGTGATAAAGAGTAACAGGGTCTCTGTACCATCTGAAAAGCAATGTATAGTTTTCCTCCTGAGCATAACAGGAGATGGAGGATTTGTGAGGGAACACAAAAGCTGTATGCCAATCCTCAGGAGGAAACTCGTGCCCCATGTCCCTGGACCATAATCTTGTAAAAGTTGAGAGGGTCCCATGATTATGTTGTAACATAGACTTACTTATACATAATGGAAAGGGTAAGGCATGGTGCATCCACGAGAAGACATAGATTCTCAAATTCTGTGAGAGACCTGTTCAATAAACCTGTGGTGTGTAAAGATTCGGCGGGGACACCTCTCTAGAAGGGCAAAATAGAAAGGAGCTTAAAGCCGAGTGAACAAAGGAGCAAGCCAAAGGCTTGTATGACCTGTCATACATCCCCAAGTTGGCGGCACGGTGGCCGTCTGGGAGCCGAGAGTTGTCGAATAAGGGAAAGAATGGGCTTAGATCGGTAGAAAGAGTATATATGAGCCACCATATGGGATACCATTTATGCAGCAAGGCAACCGTCAGTGGTAAGAGAGTGGAAAAGGTCTGAAATGAGCTACTATGATATCAGGGTAGAGCCCTTAAATCTGCTGGGGACATATCTTTCTCCCCAGTTGTCCAAAGCAGGCGTGGGAATCAGTCCAACATAAATGAAAGCAATGCAGAGGCATGGTAAAGTTCAAAGTTGGGAGGCCTATCCCACTGGAAAGTTTTGGGTTGCACAATACCTTATAATTCATGCAGGACAACCTACGACGCCAGATGAAATGGATTGTGAGAGAACTTAGGGTGGGGAAAAAGGTAACTAGTAATGAAATGGGAACAGTCTGAAAAATATAAAGCAATTTATGGAGGACATCCATCTTTAAAATGTTAAGCCTACCAAACTAAGGGATGTTCATGTCTTGCCAGGTATCCATGGATTTGCAAATTTTAATAAGAAGCGGGCTATCATTTAACACGTAAAGGCTCGAGAAGCAGTAAGGAATAGCCATCCCTAGATAAGTGATGGATCTTAGCTGCCACGAACAAAGGGAAAAAGAGAGATGGATGGGCGCTCTTGCTGGGGGATGAATCCTCAGTTCAAGGAAGTCTTGATAGATGGAATATTAATCAGATGATTGATGTTCCAAAAGCACAATTTCAAAGCTATCATCGAGGGCAGCTCTTGAAGGGCCGAAGCAAAGTCCCACATGTAAGCAAAGTAAAGGAGAAGGTGCCACTCAGTGAAGCAAGTATTACAAATTTATTTGGCTCATATTAAAAACTTACATAAAGGCAGAGGGGGAGCGTCATGATCTGGTGTCCTTCCTAATTCACTGTGTACCCATTATAGAAGCTGCCAGCAGCCTGACCAATCCGGGAACTGAATCAGAGTGAGGCTGCGGTGGACCACATACCTCACAGGGAGACCGTACAGCCGTGTAGACGTAGAACCGCCCAATTAGGGAGTACGCCGGGTCATGACGCTCCACCTCTGCCTTTATGTACGTTTTTAATATGAGCCAAATAAATTTGTAATACTTGCTTCACTGAGTGGCGCCTTCTCCTTTACTCTGCCAATGGAACAAAGGTTGGCTTGAAGAGAGGAAAGATCTTTACCTGGAAGAATAAAATTCAGTTCCCCTGTTTTTTTTTTTTTTTTTTTTTTTTATGTGATTTTATAGTATATCTACATGACTTATATATGGATTCTCTGTTAGCTACCTATGTTCAGTGATGCATGTATGATCCTACTACTATTGAAAAGAAACTATTGTAAATTTTTAATGCTGGCTTATTTCAGAATTACACATTTTAACTGCATTTTGCCAAAAATAAGTGTGTCCTGTACTTTTTTGTAATTCTTCTTTTAACCTTTCTTTTAACATCATTTTTGAAGATGAAATATCTGTTTCAACATCAGCTCATTATTTGAAACCATATTTGCATATTTGTTATCAGTTGTTTCCAGTTATTGCAGGGAAATGCAGAGTTATTACAATTATTCATTCATTTGTATTTAAATATAAATTGAGTATTTCAGATAGCTATTCTTTGATTAAAAGTATACCTAGTTTTGTTTGTGGATGGTTTAGAAACTCTATTTTTTTTTTTTTTTTTACTGCTACCTAGGGTTTTTTTTTTTTAGAGAGATTTTTACTCCCTTGCTGCCACAGTGACCACTATTTCCACCAAAAAGGAAGTCTAGGAGGAAAAATCTACAACAGGGACACAGAAAACAATATAAATTTGATGAGGTCTCTAGCCTACCCCTTTCCTACTAAAGAAAAGCATTTTTATTTCCGTCTGTGTTGCTGATGAAGATTTACACTTACTTCCAACCTAGAGAAACTGCTATTACCAGGATAAAAAGTGAAAGGAAATATTGAAACCCTAGATAGAAAAAATCTTCCCCATATCCAAAACTATAGAAAATGTTTTGGTGGGACAGGAACAGGCATTTGACATCCTTGTAATTTCCAATGTTGGTTTATGTGTTGACTACAGATACATTTAGTAAGCATAGTTCTTGTGATGCAGAAATGTCCTTGATTGTTCTTAAAGGGTTTGAAGGTGTTCATCAGTAAATAGTAATGTAGTGGCCAGCTTTATTTATCTACATTAAAACAATGTTGTCCAGTGTTTAACTGTGATTGGGAAAACATGGGACATTTTTGAGTTATATTAATATGTATCTGTATCATGTACAGTATTGTATTTGAATATTTAAAAAATCTAATTTTTTATATTATTAAATTGAGGGGATTACTCACTTTTGGTGCCACAATCACCTTACCTTTTTTTTGGAGGAGCAAGGAAGAGACACAGGGAAAAGCAGTGATGATGTCAGTGTGTGTCAGTGTGGGGGATATAATTCTGTACACTGAACCCCCCTCTCCTTCCTCTCTCTCCTCTCCCTCCTTTCCCTTCCACTCTCCCCTCCTCTTCCTTCCTGTTTTTCACCCCTTCCTCGCTCTTTCCCCTCCTGCCCCCCCTTCTGTCTCTCCTCCCTCTCCTTCCCTCCTTTCTATTTTTGTCTCCCCTCTCTCTCTCTCTTGTTTCCTCCCTCCTGTCTCTTCCCCTCTTGTCCCGACTGCTGCACTTCTATTTCCGACAAAAGTGTTCACGGTCTCAATGCTTTCTGATGTTCATAACATTTTTCTTTAGGTTTTGCTCAGATTAACCTTTTTGTCTGCAGAAAAGCATATGTAATGTAAAAGTTTAAAAAAAAGAATATCCTTTGCAACGCTGTATCTTGGCCTAGGCCAACAAGGCCCAGGTCTAGGGCGGCACTTTGCAGGGAGTCAAAAAAGCTGCCCCCGCATGAAAAAAAAACAGCCTCCTCCTGGCTCCTGCACGAAAAGAGTCCCCACCACTTGCCATTCTTATGAGCTGGACTGGGCCGGGTGGCAGGGCATAGGAGGCAAATCTGTCTGGCACCCCGATACAGCGGCTGCTCTGCTGTCAGTATGATAATACTGGCCAGCGGCCGATGACTGGTGGCCACACTTAATAAAACTGGCGGTCTCTAATATTAGTAAGTGTGGCACTGGCAACAGGACTTAGCAGCCTAATGCTCCGCCTACCCTCCTCTGTGGCATACTGGGCTTTTGTAGTCTTCTGGATAAGAAGTAAAGCTTGAACATATACTTTTTTTGCACATGGTTTTTGCAACCTGTTGATTTGTCTTACGTTTTTCTCTATAGGAACATCTTAATGCCAGTTAATCCTGTTTTATTTATCAAAATGTATTGTAATTAAACATACACAGATAAAAGATCTTTCAGTCTGTGTTAACAAATTTCGGAGTAATTTTTGGCCTGATTAAGTCCTAATGCTTTGACTATTAAACTGATTTGTGAATGTCACATGACCACCTTTAAATGGAACTGTAGTTGGGCAGGTCCCCACCCCCAGTGTTCCTCCAGGGACAAGTGGCACTGACAGCCAAGAGCGGTACCTGTGTTGTCAGATCAGCATTGTATGTCCAATAATCCACAAATATGGATTTAGCCCAACCCTATCTGCTGGCCCAATGTGATGTCTGGCATTTGTTCTGAAATCAGTTCGGGATCTTTCAGTGATCATTTAGAATTCATTGACAGGTGCACTTGACCTCCTTCTGACCTGCATTTATCTGTGTGTAGCACCCTCAGGTAGGTGCTAGGTATCTCCTCCCTCCTGTATCAGTGGTTGCCCTATCAAGGGAAACACATCATAGAGGAGGCGCTGCATCGTCACATCCTACAACCGTGGTCCGCACTGCAGGCGGCCGCGACTACACGTGTAAAAGCAAGCCTATTGTCACCTTTTTACATGTAAGTGCAATCGTCTTTTTTTCATAATAAAGTATCAAAAGATAATGCACTATTGAATCCCTTTCTTATTCTCCAACATACTATGCATTTTGTGGGGGAGTGCTGAGAAGAGGAGAGGAGTGTAAAAAGTGGCATCCCTTTTTGACCATACAGATGAGATCCAGCAGCAGGAGTCATCACACACTCTGATTGCTATACAGCTCTGGTAAGAGGCTATATTTTTCTCAGGCTGCAGAGAAATACAAGCGTGTGATTCTCCCAAAGGGGGTTTGTCACTTCAAGGTGTTCTTAATTCCGCATTTATATCCCTTATCTCTGGTAAGAAGCTAACCTTGAAGGTGGTGGGATTCAAGCGTGTCACTGAGCACTGAATATTGTTTCTTTCATCTTTGGATTGTCACTACTGGATAATTATCGCACAGACTTTATTTTACTTTTAGCACGGATACATATTGTGGACTTGATTTTTTTGTCACAAACCCTTTGGGGTTTATTCACTTCATGGTTCATATTGGTGTATTTGAATATACACCTTATTTTAATGGTTGTTACTGCATTGATTGATTTAAATCACATATGAACATTGGCACCTCATTCATTTAGCGCACCAGACCTATTTTTCCAATTTATTATTTGTCCAGATCAGGTACCTGGATCTTTGGTAGCAGCTTCATTTTTTTGCACAGAATTGTCAGCGCACTCACTATTACTTTATCATAGGTGCTAGGTAAAGGTATAGTGGGCCTTGTCGGCCTAACAGCAGGGCTGTGATTTATTAGTCAGGGTGTCATGGTTTCCAGGTGTGCCTGCTGAAGGGGGAGTCACCCCACTGGCTCCTGTGAGAGGGTTCTCATAGGGCGGTGGAGAAAACCCAATCAGGTGACACATCCAGGCTTGTAACTACCCCAGAAGGCTGATTGTGCTGCAAGGGATTCTGGGAGTGGGTATAAGTTTGGGGGTGGCACATGACACAATGTCTTTGGCGGAAGCAGAGTCCCAGGATGGAGAGTGCGGCTGTCTCTCCTCCTGTCTGAGGAAAGAGGATGTCTTGAGGTGTCGCCAGAGAATCCATAGAGTGCTGAGTTGAGCTGAAGGGATCCGGTGTGCCGAGAACCTGCGAAGAGAGAGAGGGGTTCAGTCCCAGGAAAGTCTACACAGGTCGTGAGTACTGCGGATTGCCCCTGGAGGTCCGCCTGAAGTAAGAGGGGACCACTGCGGAAGAAGTTCTGGGATCCAGTGCCAGCTAGCGGAAGGTAGGTTCCTAGGTTGAAGACCCTGAAGTTACAGAGGGGGGTATATAGACAGTGAACCCTGAGGGATTCAAGATTAAAGGGGGCACCTACTATTGGGCCCTGAATTGTACAGAGAGTGTGCCAGTTGGGATTTACAGTTCTACAACGTTCTAACTCAAGCCAGAGCAAGGCGGAAGGGAAGTATTCAGTGACTTGTTGCAGTGTAACAGTGTCAGTGGTTCTACAATTTCACAGTCCTGGATCTTTTGGACTTTACGTCAAGGATTCAGCACTTCTATTAAGCTACAAAGTATTCTGAGTTAGTGGGCGTTGGCTGGCGCCGGCTGGCATCAAGGGAGCGCCAACGGGCATTTTCCAGAAGCAAAGTCCCAAATGTAATTAGTTGGAGCATAGAGGAGTATTCCACTCATTCCCTTCTCCCATCCCCTTTATCTACAATAAAACAAACAAAACCAAGATGCCGGAATTGTTCATGTCTCAGTCTCTACATCCAGGGCCGCAGCTCACATGGGCTGGAAAGGTAACCGGTAACAACGGCAGACCCACATTAGGCCACAGGCCTGGAAAACCCGCTACATGTGTTTAATGCAGATTTTGCATTCCAATAGACTTACATAGGTATGGAAAACCTACTTGAAGCATGCAAAAGCCTCTCAACACAGCTTAGGGTCCATTCACATCAGCCGCTGTGTTGGTGAAGCCTTAAGAGGAAGGGGTGTGGTTTGCAGATGACAGGGGTGTGTGGCCTTGGCAGGAAGGGGTGGTTCATATTTAAATTAGGGGGTGCATGAGTTTAGTCAGGCCTAGGGCAGCACAAAACCTAAATACATCACTGATCCTTTGTCCTGAGGTTTATATGTGTCCATAAGATTGTCACTTGTGGCACAATATTTAGGACAATTATGTGGATGCATGACCTCTGGCATATGTGTGCAATGTATAGTGACTAGTTACAAGTTCAGTTAAATCACCCCTCTTTAAGACACTTCCACCATTAGGCCCAATGTTAGGATTTTTGCACACAAACCCCCTGCATTACCTGGTCTCAAGGATATAATGTCTTCTCTGTTAGCCGAGAGTGGTAATTGATTTCTCTGATTCCAAAACTAAGTCTTGCATTCAAGAAATAAGCGCTATCTACAAAACAATTCCACTATCCAATGAAAGAGCTACTATTGGCTTGTGTTGCTAAATCATTTCATTTTGTAACAATAGGATAGTGGTAATTCACTTTGAAGGTGAGTTTGAAAGCAGTATTGAATCCAAAGCCAAAAAAATACAGCTTACAAACTATTAGATGTAATGAATGTATTCGTTTTCTTCTTCTTCTTTTTTTTTTTTTTGTTTTAGGCTTTTTTTTCATCTGCTTTTACCTGTTCTGTCAGTAACACACCTCATGTGTTAGGGAGCCTACATACTGGAAGAAGGAATGAAGGAAAATCTTTGGAAAGCACCAATATTAATCCTGAGGAAGGGGGAAGGGGTGGTAGCTGCACTAGCAGATTTAGATACACTAAACAAACCAAAGCCTAACTTCAGCTAACACTTTTTAAGCAGGTATAGCAACAGTTTTCTTTCTTTTAGGATAAATGTTTTGCATAACTAAAAGCAGATCATCATCAGCTGATCAAGCACCTCTATCAGTGGTAAATGGCCAGATCACCAGCTGAAAATAAAAGAAAAAAAAAAGCCTGAAAAAGAAAATGAATGCAGCCAGCACATCTAAGAATTGGTAAGCTGCTTTATAATAAATGTTTGCTTTTGGGTTTTATACTGCTTTATATATGAACTTGGAAAAGTCAAGCCTCTACTGATAGAGGTGGCCCTATATAAGCTAAATAAAGACTTATTCTCAAACCTTCTGGGTTTTCTTTACCTGCCATATACCTACATAAGTTTCAATTATTTTTGTTTTTGTGTAGAGCCATGACAATAAGGACATTTGGAATTTATGTTGGTGAGCTTTTTAAAATATATATAAACCCAAACATTGAACTACTATTTTTTTGGTCTGTTAAATGCCATTATAAGCATTTTGCAATATCTCTTTAATAAGTTCAAAACATCCCCTGTCATGGCATGTCCTGTGTCTTGTGCACATTTCTTAAGCCCCGTACACACGATCAGATTATCGAAAGATCTGCCGTCCGTTTTTTGTGGCATGCTAGTCTGATGTGGAAAGTGAAGAGGTTTTTTTCATACGAATTTTCCCGTATGACAGAATTCTACATCAGAAGTGATGTCATGTGTTGGATTGCTTTGTATGTGTTATTTAGTCTCTGAGCATGCCTAGTCTTGCTCTTAAGATTTTTTTCCGTCGAAATCTGTACTAATGAGATGAAAATCGGACGTGGTGTTGCAGACAACAAAAATTTTATAGCCTGCACATCAGGATTTTGTCAGCCGAAAAGTCGGAGTCGGCTGTCGAAAGCACCATACTAACAATCCGAAAATCGACAGATCGGTCGTCGGACGAAATTTCCCTTCAGATTTTCTTAGCGTGTGTACGGGCCTTAAGGCTAGCTCCAGGAGGGTAATTAGCCTTCCTAGTTTTAGCAAAGGAAAATTGGGCAAGGCAGATAGCACTTACTAGTTCACAAAAATGCTGTGTGTTGTCAGCACACAACAGAATTTAGAAATTGAGTGCATTTCTCAAAAAAGACAGGCTCATCAACAAGTATATTTGTGTACTTGCATGGTCTTTAATGGGATACAATTTGGGGAAATACATATGTACTGCAGAGATGTGCTGCATATGATTTTTTTTTTGCCCTAAAACACGTTTAAGAAATTGCAACCATAGCTACTGCATTTATTTCTGTTATTCCTAATCTGAATATCCATCACAGAGAATCTCCTTTTTTTTGTCCCTTTATGAATTGCTGCTGTCTTTCAGAATTTAGCATAGAATTTATCATAAAAGAGAATAGCTGTAAAGTTTTTAACATAAATTGTGGCAGCAGCAGTGCTAGGTATAACATGAAAAGATTATCGAAGACACTTTAGGTGGCTGAATTATTAAAGCTGCAAAGTTAGCATTATATTATACACAGACTCTCTCAACACCTCCACCCAAAATGAAATAGTTTTCAATGGAAATTTTTAAAAATACAAATAAAGAAATAAAGAAGAGCATAAAAGTTTTCTTTTCTTTTAAAATTTGTCTTTTGGCTACTTATTTCTTTCTTATCACTTCTTCTTTTGTAGCAGCGGTAAGGTTTGCATGCTTGGTCTCTGGTGTACTTAATGCACACTTCTCATGAGAATTCAAGTACACTCTTGACCACAAATAAAACACTTTGCTATTGTTCAAGTAAACCTGTGCCATTTAACTGTGGACTTAATCGTAACAAGAACACAGCAGGGAAGGTTAAAGCCTTTCATTTCTTGCACATTCAAGCCTCACGTTAGCAGATAACAGCATAATGATCCAATTTATTCTATCAGCACTGTACCGTATTTTCTGCCTTGTAAGGAAATTTAAGTTGATCCCAAGGTGTCTGAATGGTTTCCAGAGATATTCCTGTTCACATTGTATGTTGCAATACTGCTTTTATAATGAGCCATATGGAACATCACACCGATACTAAAAAGCTGGTCTGTGCCAGGCAATGTTTAACATATTTGTTTGTCTGGAGCAAGTTGGAAGCAGAGAAAACTCTCGATGCTGTAGAGATGAAGAGCCATATGTGATCTCATTAATTTGAAGAATTTTCTCAGGCAGAGTTAGAATGTCTATGGCAAATGCTTTGTGTCATGCATAGCATATATCCTAACTACACTGATATAATTGCATTTTTGTGACAAGGAGACATCCTCTTAGACTTAAAAAGGTTCCATCTCGTTGCTAGCACTTAAATGGGTTAATTATTGTAAGAATGAACGTACCTTACATTCTCAGACTAAGGAGATGGGCAACAATGCAAGCAGAATAAATGTGAATCCTATTAGGATCATCGTCTCCAGCTATAATTAGCAGGAATTAATGAGTAACTAATTGGAAAAATTTATATGACAGATGATTAAAAGTGTATGTAAACCCTGACTATGAACTTCTTCTATTTTCTTCCCTTTGGTTTGCTTAAACTACCATAGAAAGTGTTTGCCAAAGAGCCAGTGTGGCCCTGTATCCTGTGCTGTCTGCAGTATTTTCTCAGACAACGAGGTCAGCCCCAAATAACTTCAGGCCTGTAAGATATACAGTACATTCCTTAACTCTGCATCCTGTATATGGCATACTTCTGAGCAGCGCACTCCTTGAAGTCAGGGTTTAAAAAAAAAAAAACGTTCCCCCTACAAGTTAATGTCATATTGTTCTAATAAGCATCACATACTAACATATTATCCATTGGCTGACCACAATACGTATATACAATATAGACGTTGCTATTTTAAAAAGCGGTTTACAGGGATTATGGCTGAAGCTATCAGCCATAGCCCTGGTATTTTTTTTTTCAGCCGTCAGCTGGCTTTCTCTTGAAAGTGTTTCAGAAGCTGCTGGTATTTCTCGGCCTCACTGTTTCTTTCGTTCGGCATGCACAAGAAATGATCCAATGGTGCGACCGGCCGGTCACAGAGGTGATAAAAGATTTGATCCTCTTTGATTGCCTCTATGGCCTTGTAGGACCAAGGCCATAGTTTTTTTTTTTTTAAGGAAAAGATCAAAAACTTTTTTTGTAGATCTTTTGCTGGCCTCCAGTGATTGTGCTCGTTGTGTGCCCGCTGCAGGCGTGGGCGGTGCACTCTGCTGATTGTCCAATCACAGCTGATCACAGATGAAAATAGAAGCCATTTTTCTTATCAGCGCTCCTTTTCTCATGCTGACAGCATGAGAAAGGAAGAAGAGAGTCGATAACCGGCTTCTCTAAAAGGGACATGTAAACTGATAATTTGGGAACTGATTATCAGTGTTATGATTATCAGTGCAGTCTGAATAGTGCCCACAAGTGCTGCCAATCTGTGCCTACCAGTGCTGCCAATATGTACCTACCAGTACTGCCAATCTGTGTCCACCAGTGCTGCCAATAAGTGCCCACCAGTGCTGCTGTAAATAAGTGCCTACCAGAGCTGCCAATCACTGCCCATCAGTGACTCATCAGTGTTGCTCATCAGTGTTGCCTACGAGTGCTACTTACCAGTGCCCATCAGTGCCGCTTATCAGTGCCCATCAGTGCTGCCTATCAGTGCCGCCTATCAGTGATGCCTCATCAGTTCCCACCAGTGCTGCTTCATCAGTGCCCATCAGTGCCACCTCATCAGTGCCCATTAGTGATGCTTATCAGTGCCCATCAGTGCAGCCTATCAGTGCCTATCAGTACAGCCTCATTGGTGCACATCAGTGAAGGAAAAAAATGACCTGTTGTCAAAATTTTATAAATAATAAAAAGTTTTTTTTTTTTATATGTTTAGCAAAAAACAAAACAAAAAAACAGTGATGATTAAATACCACCATAAGAAAGCTCCATTTGTGTGAAAAAAAATAATGATAACAATTTTGTTTGGGTACATTGTTGCATGACGCACAGTTGTCCTTCAAACTGCGACAGCCCTAAAGCCCCGTACACACGTACCGATTGTCGGCCGTAAATATTCGGCCGACGACCGATCGGCCGATTGTAGGCTTGTTAGTATGATGCTTCCGACAGCCGACAGCGCATTTTCGGCCGAACAGAATCTGTCGTGCAGGCATTAAAATTTTTGTTGACCAACACCAGAACGGCCGATTGTTCGCCAGTCAGTACAGATTTTGGCCGACAGACAGCAGATTAGCAAGACTGGGCATGCTCAGAAAAGAAAAAAGACAAGGAAAGTTAACTATCACATGACATCACTTCTGCAGTTGGCTGTTGTTGGCCGACAAAATTCGTGTGCAGTCTTTTGCAGTTTTCAACAGACACGACAGCCCTGGACAAAAGACGGCCGATCGTTCGGCCGACGATCAGTACGTGTGTACGGGGCTTTAAAGCTGAAAATTCCCCTAGTCAGGAAGGGGGTAAAAGTGCCTAGTAGGCAAGTGGTTAAAGGTAAAGGTCTTTTTGACCCCAGATCTCTCCATAAAGAGGACCTGTCTTCCTTTTTTCTATTACAAGGGATGTTTAAATCCCTTCATTCCTTGTAATAAGAATAAAAGTGATAAATAAAAATAAATAAAGGCACAGTGTAATATATATGTAATATATATGTATAAAATATAAATAGGAAAAAAAAAAATCACAAGCACCCCCATCCCTCCGTGCTCGCGTGCAGAAGTGAACGCATACGTAGGTCTTGCACGCATATGTAAACAGTGTTTGCACCACACATTTGAGGTATCACTGTGAATGTTAGAGCAATAGTAATAATTCTAGCACTAGGCCTCCTCTGAAATTCTAAACAGGTAACCTGTAAATATTTTTAAATTGTTTCCTATGGAGATTTTTAAGTACCATAGTTTGTTGCCATTCCACGAGCGTGCACAATTTTAAAATGTGATATGTTAGGTACTGTATCTATTTACTTGGTGTAACATGATCTTTCATATTTTACAAAAATTGGGGTATATATTGATTTTTTTTGTAATTAATTTATTATTTTATTATATTTTTTTCCCAAAAAATGTGTTTGAAAAACCGGTGCGCAAATACTGTGTGACGTAAAAACTTGCAATGATCGCAGTTTTATTCCCTAGTGTGTCTGCTAAACAAATGTATAATGTTTGGGGGTTTGAGTAATTTTCTAGCAAAAAAATACTAATTTAAGCGTTTAAACTAAAATTGCCAAAAAAGGCTTGGTCTTTAAGTGGTTATAAAAGACATACCTTAAAATGAAGCCCCTGTCACCACTGACGGGGCTTCCACCCTTACAAGTTCTTCCTTCAAGGTTTGGGAGTTCTGGCCGTTTGAGTGTCCAAGCCGCGATAATTTCACTCCCACACATGCACACGGCAGCCATGATCGCGGCACAGCACTATGAAGGGACAGCATAGTCAGTATGCTGTCCCTTCAGAGCGCAGAATGCATGCATGTGTGAGGTCACTTGCTGTAGAAATAGTGAATGTTTTGTGAACAATGCACGTTTAGGAGATATTTCTTGTACCTACAGGTAAAGGTAGTGTTTACTAAGGCTTTAACCTGTATATACCACACTCCTGAGCTCCCCATCCTGTATGTAGTAAACTCCTGAGTCCTACACTCTGTACATATCACACTCCTTAACTCTGCAACCTGTACATAGCATACTCTCTTGAGCCCTGTGTCCTATACATAGCACACTCCTGAGGCCTGCACCCTGTACATAGGTCACTTCTTAACTCTGCACCCTGTACATAGTGCACTCCTTAACTCTTCACCTTGTACATAGTGCATGCCTTAACTCTGTATGTGTGTGTATATACTGAATATACAGTATAGTATTTATACACACACGTGAGTTTGAGCATTGGGGTGCAAACAATATACAATAGGCTATGCACACCTATGTTTGCATCAAAAAATGCTCTGATCCACTCCAAAGCAGTGGAATCAACATATGATTTATTGCCATAATATCCTTTATTACCCAATGTGTATACAATTAGTTTTAAGACTTTCTAGCCAGACCATTGACTTCAACAATGATCTTCCCATAAGGTTATGTGTGCTTTAACATACTTTATGCATGGTATTTGCCTATTACCTGCTATTTACTTGAAGGAGCCTACCTTGTGTTGACACCCAAATGCCATAAAATTGCTGTTGAGTAATGCCCTTTTGGATTTGATGGCACCTTTTCCAGCAGACCTTCAAAATTCCAGCTCAATTGACACTTTTTAGTATTTCCCTTCAATCTTTCTAAGTGCTGCTACATAAAAGGTTAGTAATAAGACACTCCCAGGAGAGGAGAGGGCTGTGACATCTATGTACTATCCATACCCTCTTACCCAACTCTCCCATGTAAAATGGTGTCATCATTTGTTTATCAGATGGTTCAATTAAACTATGGTTTCACATTGACCTGTTTCTTTTTACATTTTTATGTGTCTATATCCATTTTAGCCACAGTGGGTCACACACCTCACATAAAGTTCCAAACTGTTTCTTTATTTATGTTATATACAGGGATAGAGGCACATGTCTTTATATACCTCATTCAAAGTCCCAATTTCCCCCTAGTCTTTTTCATGCAATAAGGAAGGGGGCAGTGGTAAAGAATAAACTCTTCTTGCAGTTGAAACATTTTAAAACAAGTTCAAAGGAAGCCATAAATAATTGTTTATGGAAAGAAAAAATGCTGCAAGTAAGCATTTAAAATACTTGATTTCTCTGTGCTTTTACCTGTAATTTTATTAGTTGGTGACAGGGACTCTTTAGGGCAAATAATCCAGTCTCTTTTTTGTGCCAGAGAATGTAGTGAATGCATGTATCTAAAATGATCCCAGTCATAAATTTGCATTTCAAACTTGCAATTTAAACTGTTATAACAAATATTCAGTATTTGTACATTTCACGGGGCAGCTAAGAAGTTTTTACTTTAGCTAAAATTAATTTAGGAGGAATGTTCTCTACTCTCCAGATACCATTATTATTGTTGGCAGGATCACCCCTTTCAGTATCGGGAAATGAAGGTGTTCCTGCCAACAAAATGCAGTTACTGCCTTCAGAATAATGTTTCTTTTGTAGGAAATGCATTTCCACTCTGGATCATAATTCTCCTGTGGACATTTGGCTGAATGAAGTTATCTTGTGCTATAGGCATGTCTAGGACGAGGCCAACAAAACTATTAATACTGGTTCGGACATTGAATGCTGAATTCAACTTGTCTTGCATAACAATACAAATGCAAATTTTTTATATGCAAACATTACTGCTGCTTAATAAAACCAGGAGAAATTGACAAGTCGATACAATTGTTCTGGTTTTCATTAGGTTTTCCCATTTATATCTGTAGTAAATGACAGTTCTGTCCATGTATGTTATGATTTTTGTAGACCTGAACCCACTACATTTTCACCCTTATGTTTAGATTTTCAATACAAGTCTTTTCTTCTAATAAAATGTCAACATTTATTAATAGGTAGCAAGAATGCTTAAAGGATATTTATGATTGTTAACATGGAAACATTGTTATGATATACAAATTATTATTGATATATTGTATGCCAGCAATTATTAAACTTTTTCTACTTGGGTCTCATCTTCCGCCCCTTACAAAAACCTCCTTGGTCATCTGCTGCTCTTTATCAAAACCTCCTTTGTCATCTGCTATAATGTTAAGAGTTACATAGAATATACAGTAAGTACTCACTGCGAACCAAGGATATGAGTGTGAGCTACTTAGGCTGTATGGGAATGAAGTCCTGTGCCCACTGCTGTGGGTGCTGGCCTAGAGGGGAACTTGCCTATGCTCCAGGTAATGGTGGAGAGTGACTAGGTGTCCTGGGAGCCACACATGAAGTCTTGAAGACTTGCTGTGTGATAGTGAATGAGGGAATGGGATCCCCGTGAGTAAGCTCTGGTGGGTGGAGTGAAACACATGGGGGCGTGCCCTGGCGGGGGCCCAGGCTGAAACTGCAATTCACTACCCTACATCAGGTCTTGACTTGATGTGCAACTCCCAACACACCTTCTCACTCTCTACCGTAGATGATACAGTAAGTACTTACAGCAGTCAAAATACCATATTGGCCAGAAGATGGCATCACAAAGGATTAATGCTGTCCATACAGTATACGAAAAATTGTCCGAAATTCAGTCATTTGGACAGTTTGTTCGTTTTTGCGGCCAGTTAATGGGCACAAATCGGTAATTGGTTGTGATGTTTTTAAACCAAAAAAACAAAGGACAAGTTTGGAAATTTTCTGGCGAACGAATGATAAATTGAAAGATTAATGTGTTTCTCGTCGTCGTCCAAACTGTTTGCACTAGGTATTTGCGAAAAAACAAACAAAAAAAAACATTTATTTATGTCCATTGAACGATTTTTTGGTCATTACATGATGATGGCACTATAGTTTGCTCGGCTGTGTGTTCGTTTTTCGAAAATGAGTTTGAACGATTTTTCATATTATGGCCAGCATTAGTGTCAAAACAGCCATACAGAAAGATGCACTGTGTGGTTATGGCAGCTAACATATGTGATTGTATCCAAACATCTCAAAAGCTGGGCAGTAGTTCAATAAAAACTGTGTAAGATCCTGCATTCTTTCACTCAAAAGCAAATAGGGAACCACGTAGTTCTTTTCTATACCACATTCCACTGAAGGAATTACATTTTTAGTAGGGTAAGCATTAGGAATAAATATGTAAAATTCACCACCACTTCTTGCTGCAAAAATGTTATCAGACATTTTTATCGTTCGGTCACTCTACCCAAATGTAGTATTTTTTTTTGGCAATTCTACGCCTATTGGACACAGGCTGGGGAGCTTTATTTCCACACACATAATACAGCTTGATTAGGTACTGCAAATTCCAAATACAATGTGCCATGATCATTACAAAGAGAACGCGCACTTTCTGTTTAGTATTTTTTCTATATATGTTATGCAGTGCAGTATGAGGTAGGAAACTTGTCTATTAAAGGAGTTGAAAAGTAACAGACTTACTGACAAAAGCAACAGGAGCCTGGACAACTGGAAAAAAGGCCTAAAAAGGAAGTGAATGCAGCTACCACATCCAAGGATTTGTAAGCTGCAGCATATTACATTTTCCATTTAGGGTTTTGATAAACTTTAAAAGAGCCATGGGGATTTAAAATTAATATCAGCAATAAAAAACTATAAGGCTGAGTTTAAACCATTGCACTGAGGCTTTCATTTTTAATGGCTCCCCAAAGTACCTTACCAACACACCGGTGACCTGAATTACAAAATATAGTCAGGTACATTTTAGTGTACGGACCGCCCACCATGTATTTACAACGGTACTTTGACGTTAAATACCGGGGTATGGCAGCAGAAAGCTGCCATAACCCCAGTATTTTTTTTTAAACGGCGGGCGGCCCGCTTTGACATGGGTGGTCCCAGTGGCGGATTCGTCGCAGGATCACTCTAATGGGCGGCGGGAGAGGTTCCCCCCCCCCCTTCCTGCCACTTACCGGACCCGTCGGTAGCGGGGAAAACTATCCAGTCCGCTGTCCCCTCAGGCAGTAAGTCGAGTGAGGGCAAGATGGCCCTCACTTGACTCTATGGCCTTGGAGGAATGGAGCGATGTCGCACGTCACTTCATAGCAACCGATTTAAAGACCTCATTTTTTTCAACATGAAAATACTTTTTTTATTTTCTTTTTTAGTGTAGTTGTGAGGTCTGAGGTCTTTTTGACCCCAGATCTCACATTAAAGAGGTCCTGTCATGCTTATTGCTATTACAAGGGATGTAATGATTGATTACAAGGGATGTAATGAATGATTACATTCCTTGTAATAGGAAAAAAAGTGATCACATTTTTTTTTTCAAACTGTAAAAAAAAAGGTTAAAATAAATAGAAAAACAAAAATTAAAGCGCCCCGTCCCTGTTCGCTCGTGTGCAGAAGTGAACGCATACACAAGTCGAGCCCACACATGTAAACGGTGTTAAAACCACACATGTGAGGTATCGCCGTGATCATTAGAGCGAGAGCAATAATTTGAGCCCTAGACTTCCTCTTTAACTCCAAACTGGTAACCTGCATACATTTTGAAAATGTCGCATTTGGGGATATTTAAGTACCAATGTTTGTCACCATTTCACGAGTGTGCGCAATTTTGAAGCATATCATGTTGAGTATCTATTTACTCAGCGTAACATTATCTTTCACAATATAGAAAACAATTGGGCTAATTTTACTGTTTTCCTATTTTTTTATTCAAAAAACTTTATTAAAAAAAAAAAATTGCGTTCGTAAGACCGTTGCTCAAATACAGTGTGATAAAAAAATATTGCAACGATCTCCATTTTATTCTCTAGGGTCTCTGCTAAAAAAAAAAAATAATATATATATATATATATATATATATATATATATATATATATATAATGTTTGGGGGTTCTAAGTAATTTTCTAGCAAAAAAAAAATGATTTACCTTGTAAAAAACAAGTGTCAGAAAAAGGCCCAGTCCAGAAGTGGTTAAGTGAATAAATAAAATATTTTGCCTGAACACACCTGCAATAATGTACTGCAACACTGTGACTCCAGCCTTAAATATTACTTTTGTGTGAATGGGTTTAAAATATATATTGCAGCTCACCAGTCCTTTTATTCAGTCATCAACCTTGTGATTTTTCCAGTAACACATTTCCTGCCCTACGGTGGCAAAGCTCCAACATTTTAAAGAAACAGTGTTGTCACCCTAGGACTGGACGACCGACCTCTTCTCTTCTCCATAAGATAGGGGATGTATTCTGCAATCCTCTGCAGTGCTAACTGGTAAAAGTCCAGCACATGAAGCTATCATCATACTAGCTTTCTGCCAAGATCAATATGTATTTATTTATTTTATTTTTCTAAAAAATGTTTAAATTGTATATTTGACAGGTAAGGGGTATTAGATAAGAGATGTTAATTGTTAGGACATACACACACTTTAAATGTCAGGAAAAATGTTTAAAATGAGCACATCTGAGAATTTTATGCACTCGCCCACCTTTAAGGAAATTACATGTATTTGTATATAAAGTGTATTTTTTGGTTTGCTAGCTGTACTGAAACACTTAGAGTTTAGCTGAGTGTGGATAAAATATACTGTTTAGAAATGATTATTTCAGATTGGTGTTGGCTACCTCTCAGCACCGTGCCTAAAAACATATTTCAAGGTTACGTAAGGATATTCGGTGGAAAGTTTCAGTCTTGCCTATTTTCTTTAATCCATACTTAGCTAATAAAGACTGTTTCCAGGCAAACTGGAAACCCATTATAATGATCTGTACACTTCAGTTACCTCAGCGGAGCACATGGGAAAAGTACCATTTTTCAGTTTTATAACAGAACAAACTTTTCCAATATTTCTTCTAAGGTTTCCTCCTGCCCGTCCACAGAAAAGTGTTACGTATAAAGCATTATGTACAAAATAATGTCCTTTTTCTGTAAATAACATTAGGATTTAATAAGGAGTTCAGCAACCATAAAAATGCATAAAGCTGCAGGCTAAGTACATTTATAAAGGTCACTGAGCACCTAGGTGAATGTTAATATCCTTATAATTTATTTATAATAGACTGAAGTTTCCAGTTCTGCAGACTGGCAGACACTAACATGCACAGCCTGGAAAGGACAGCCACAGACAGACAGACAGACAGACAGACGGACGTAAAGGTCTTTGGAAGTTTTAAATATTAGTCTTTGTCAGTCCTATGAAAGACAGGGCCAATTACATTGCAAATAATCAACCAAAAGAGAGCAGGATTTTGATCAGAATGGAGACTCTACCTTAGGCCTCTTTCACACGGCCGCTCCGTATGTCCGTATATCACCCCATCCGTTTGCGGGTGATATACGGACATAATGCATGTCAATGGGATTGCGGATGTCAGCAGATGACCATCCGCTGACATCCGATTTGCATCCTTTCAGTTCTGTTCCATTTTTTGGAACGGAACAGAACCCTATTTTTTCTGCAAAATCGGATGTCAGTGGTGTCATCCGCTGACATCCGCAATCCCCATAGACATGCATTATGTCCCTATATCATCCGCAAACGGATGGGATGATATGCGGACATATGGACCAGATGACACAAGTGTCATCCGTGTCCGTGAAAAAAAACGGAGCGGCCGTGTAAAAGAGGCCATAAAGTGAACCTTCATCTTCTTAACATCATTTGCTTCCTCGCCTATTACAAAATCAGAAACTACACTTTTTCCCCTCCTTAATACCTCTTTTGGTGGGCACAGGCTGAAAATGTTGTCTCCTCTCCACAGCCTTCTGGGCTACATATGTCATCCATCCCAGGACGTTTTGGGGCAATCTTGGGCATACTGCAAATGCTGTTCATCATTGGAGAGTCAGAAAAAAGAATGGTGTCAAGGGAAAAATTGAAGAAAAACAACACTGGATTCGATGACTGTGTGAGAATGTTTTTTTGGGGACAGCCAACAGTACAGGTCCCGAAAGCAAGAAAAAAACATAAGGGGGGGGGGGGGGTGAAGGTCCTTTTTAAGGGTGGGCACATCTTAGCATGAAAGTGAATGGGGCCTAATTTGATAGTGAAAGTTTCTATACACTGTTTAGTGTTTTGAAGTAAGTTGCAGGAAGTTTGGAGTTAAGGTGATAACCCTTCATGGCCTACCTTAACTTAACTAAAACTTCCATCTTGCTAATTAGGTTGGACCCCAAAGACCACTCAGTAGATGAAATAGCAGTAGCTACATACCATGAACCTGCTCACTCACATAACCTGCACCACCTTTTAGGAGGTTTAGTGGGGTAAAAAAAGCTGGTTGCTATCAATACAGGGCTGATGTTTGGAAAGTGGTGGCGGGGCATTTGTTTTGGTTGCTAATAATAAAGCATCAACCCAAAACTATAAGACAAATATGGTCGTATTAATATAGTAGGGAACCTGGACCATAGCAGGTGGCCTGGCCTTCAGGCTCATGGGTCTGTATCTCTGTAGATACCAACCTCTGTGTATTGTGCGTTTATGGCAATAAAAACCAAGACTACAGAAAAATCACAGGCAAGATCCAAAGCACCAAACTAGTTAACAGAAAGAACATTTTGTGTTTAATGCTGGGGTTTATTGTTGAATAACCAATACCTGCACAAACACAACTGGAGGAAAGAAATGTGAACAAAACTACTTTTGCCCATATTGGCCAATCACATTTTTTCTAAAAAATTAGAGCTGAAATTTAAAGTGATTTTAACCCTAAAAAATTATCCTGATCCTTTAAAGCAGGATAAACAGCATAATGCTTGTGCTGTGTCATTTGTCCCTCTCTATGTTCTAATAAACCTGGTTGATCCTGCCTGTTTCTGTGTCCCCCTTAGTGTGCTGACAATGGTAATCATGGCTGATGATCCATGAATACCGTGGTCATTACGTGCCTCCCTCAGCCCGCTGCTTTTCTCTCTCCCCCTCCCACCCTGCTGGTCAGCTTGTGTGATCCATCTCCTCCCCGCCCCTTCTGCCACTATATCTGTAACATTACTTCTGAGAAATACTGTACTCTCTTACAGGAAGATATAATGTGTGGTTTCTGTGTTTTATTAAAATTATTCTGCAAAATATCTTATTTACAGCGCCCCTGGGCACTCACTTGACCTCTAGCTGCACTCCTCCTCCCCTCCTGGCTTACATCAGCAGAGAATCTTGGCCCCTCCCACTGTAGTGCTCAGAAAAGGGAAGGAGAGCACTGGCAGGAAATGGGAGCACCTAGTGGCACTGAAAAATAAGGCATTTTGTGGAATCATTTTTAAAAAACAACAGATACTGCACAATATATCTTCGTGTAAGAGAGGGGATTACAGGATTTCTCAGTAGTGACTTTACAAGCACTTCAGATAGTTGATATAGAAACACTTTTCCTTTCTCAGTTTTCATATATCAACCTCATAGTATTTACAGTTGTAAGAAAGGCAAATTTGACCAAATATTGTTTCTGAATGCTAAAGTTTCTAAAGATAATTGTTCTACCTAATACAGAAGAGCCATTTACTTCACTGGTTCCAGGACAGACAGACACTTTTACAATTACATTTGATTTGCCAACAAGCTACAAAACCAGATAGTTCTCATAAAGAGCTATTTACAACATGAAGCAACTGCCTGAGCGCTAGGAGAAACAACACATCAATAAATTGACACTTCGGCAAACAAACTGTTACAGCCTTGGACATGTTTTTTTTTTTTTTAATTTGCAGCATCTGTTAGTTGGATGATTGAGAGATTAGAGCTGTGGTCCAGAAAAAGAGTAATTAAATAGGGTTAAAAAGTGTGAAGCCTAGAAAAGCTCAAAGGAGTGTAAAAGGTGACGTGCAATACTTTTCTTCCTCCTGGTCCTGTCTTGACCCTCAAAAAACAAAAATTGCTAATTTTAGTATTCTTGTCAATTGGAGTACTGCAACGCAAAAGAATGCTGCTTAAAAGGCACATTGGATTTGGTATAGTGACAAACAGAGTGCAAAAAAAACACTAAATAGTGCTAGAACAGACCACTGATAAAATGTGCAAATAGAAAATAAATCCACCAAAGAGTGATCCAGTGAGTGTGAAAAAAGCAGGAAGTTTATTAAAAACAGTTTAAACAATAAGTGGTAAATAAAAAACAGCCATGGTGGGCAATGGGTAAATAACCACACTAGATAACTAGAACAACGCAGAAATCACTGGGTGGACGGACTCATGTGGGAAGCCGGCTGTGCCTTGGCTAGGCAGGGTTGTGCTGAGATGTAGTGAGCTGAGGTACTCACCAGAGATGGCAGCCTCAAGGTGGAAAGGGAGCCCTGATGGAAGGGGGAGAGCCAATGTGCCTTGCTGGAAACTCCTGGAGATGTGGGCAGGTGGAATCTGGATATCAGCCTCACTGGGAGAGGAGGTCAGAGCTGACAAGCCGCTCGAGAGCAGCGGGGAGCAGCCCGGGTGTGACGTCATGCACATGGGAGCCTGTCATCTGGAGAGAGGTCTAAGCCGTGGTGTGGGTTGAGGAATAAATGTTGTTGTCTTGACAATGTGTTTCGTGCATGGCCCTTTATCATGTCATCTGAATTGTAACTTGACAAAGGGCCACAACCGAAACTTGTTATCAGCAACCACCTGCCCACATCTCCAGGAGTTTCCAGCAAGGCACGGCGGTCCTCCCCCTTCCATCAGAGCTCCCTTTCCACCTTGACGCTGCCATCCCTGGAGAGCACCTCGGCTTACTACATCGCAGCACAACCCTGCCTAGCCGAGACACAGCCGGCTTCCCCCATGAATAAATCCACCCAGTGAGATCTGCTTTGCCTATCATAGCTGTTTTTTATTCACAGCTTATTGTTTCAACTGTGTTTAAAAAAAACTTCCTGGTGCTTTTATCACACTCACTGCTGTCATTGGATGACTCTTCAGTGGATTTAATTGCTGTTTGTACCTTTTACCAGTGGTCCGTTCTAGCCATTTTCAGTGTTTTTTTGCACTTTGTTTTCGTTTTTTTTTTAGCATTGTTTCTGGTGCTTGTTCCCCACATAGTGGCTTGATGGACCCTAACACAACATCACTTACCACCATGGAAGAAGCTGTACCTTGGTCCTTTTAGCGCCAGATTTTGTTTGTTTTATTGTCACATTGGTACAGTGTAACACCTTCTTGGTGGCTCCAGGGACTACATTTAGAAAAATTTAGATTAAAAGAAATGTATCAATACCAATATACCCTGCTGGCTATAGTATAACATATGCTGCTGTCAGAATACCCAAATAGTGGCTGCTTCTGATGGGATGCAGTTGCTGTTTGACTAAAAATGTTCTGCCCTGCTCCTTCAAATTTTTACATCATAGGATAAATCAGATTGCCATGTGCCAACTAGGCCATCTACAGCTTGTCACCACATGACTGAATTTCAATTTGTGTATGGCCACTACAAACTTCCCCTCCCCCCCTCAAATGAATCTCCATTCTCTCCCTCATCGGCAAATCCACAATGCTAAGGGAGAGAAAGGCATCTGCTCCAAACTCTAGTTCTTCCACAATCAAGAAGAGTATAGTGGACCTATAAAGGACTTTCCCTAGCTAATCTCCTGAAATGTACAGACCATTGGCTTCAGGAATTTTCCAGCATTTTTTATTTTTATTCTGTTAGTATACTAACCTGCTCTAAGGCAAAAAGAACAGTTGAGGTGCTCCTAATCCCCATTTTCACATTCTTGTTACATTTTCATTGTTAGTTTATAAATTGAGAACAATGAACACTGTGCTGATCATGAATATTTAGTAGTCACTTAGTTAAAAATGCCTCACATAAAGGTTATTTTTTTATCCATAAGTTAATTGTGTGGAAATTAAATTGGTTTTTCAAGCAGCTACTAATTTCTAGTCACTGGACACCAGATGTAATATTACAATTAAATCACCTAGATGAAAAACAAAATGCCACAAAGTGAAAGATTTTTTTCCTTTAATTCCCTGTGGTTTTTCTCTCTATAACCTTTATTGATATTGAAAGACGTATTATTAGAACTTTACCAAGTGAAGTCAGAAGGACAATATAAAAGCATACATAAACTTTTGGCTCTGAATTCTATCTTCATCAGCAACTGTCAGTCTGCACCCATGCTCACTGTATGTTGTTTTTTTTTTTTTTTAAATGCTTTATTATGAAATTATATGAATTTTATTTTTAAATTTTTACTATGAAAAATAACAATATTATTCATAACAAAATTATTATCATCATTATTAATTGCATTAGCAGTAGTAGTATCCCAGGTTTTCAGTGATCTAGTTTTCACTGTGATATTTGTGCAGTTCTGACCTGGAGCATCATTGGAAAACGATGCTCTAGATTTCAACACCATCTAGTGAAAGCATTTGGAAACTACATGCAATTTCCATATGCATTTTTTTTTTTTTTATTTTAAAAGTTACCACAATTTATTTGGTAATGATTAAATAGAGAACATTGCTGTTTTACTTTTTTTTTTTTTCAAAATGCCTAAACTTTAAATCTATGAGCAGGCAAAAACGCCTTTTCTTGGCTAGACCTGCAGAGACATTCTGGAGACCTCTAACAAACCTACCATGTAAACAGGCTGCTTACTGTATAACAGTAAAAGGGATATTATTATACAATATAATATCTGGTGGTTAAAGGAATATATGTTATGATAGTAGCAGCTGGTGGATACGTTATAATGGTGTTTGTAGAATATTGTTTGTGGTTTTTTTTTTAAACTGTGGCTATAGGATTATAACATATACTGTATTTTAATGTTGTATAAGGGGTTATAGGGGGAAATAGGGGAAAAATGTTATATATACATATATATATATATATATATATATATATATATATATATATATATATATATAATGTTTACTTGTGAACAACATTTACAGTCTAATAGTGAAATAAATAATAATATTTCTTCCCTTGCCTCAATTTATGGGTTTCACCAAAGCTACCAATTTTTTTGTGTTTGTAAAAGGTGCCAACCTTTCTTGTTCTGAAAAAAAGGTTCTAAAGGTTTTAGATTTTGGATAAAATAAAAATAAAACAAGAGACAACAACATTGACATTGACAAAATTACATCAGCTAGAAGGGAGGAGAAGGTCAAGTGATTTGAAGAAACTCCATGAGTGTAAAATGTACAAGGGGGGTTAAGGTCAAACCAGGACTTTTAATTTTTTAAGGTATAAAAGGGATGCTAGCGTGGCCGTACTACACGCTGTAGTAAGTGGCAAACATGTCTCTGACCAATCCAGAGACTGTTAATTATGATAGGAAACTACAGTGTTTTTGCCTATGTGTTGAACAGTGTGTGGTGATGAAGTTTCTTGTGAAAAAAGGCGTAAAACCCACGGATATCTACAGAAGACTTTGAGCCGAGCAGTATACTGTAATGAGACGCTCAGCTGCAGTAAGACACTTGAATAGTGTACACATTTCAAAGAAGGCCGTATGTCCGTCAGTGAAGATCCCGGCCGTGGCGGTTCCCAACTCACAGCAAGTATTCCTGTGAACATTCAGGGTGTGGAACACCTGATTCTGGATAATCAACGCATAATCTGTCGTGAAATTGCACAAGCGACTAATCTTTCTGTGGGAACAGTGAACACAATCATTCATGGACATTTGCATTTTCGGAAAGTTAGCACATGCTGGGTACCAAAACAGCTTTTTGCTTGGGACCATCACAGAAGAGTTGAGGAAACAGCAGAAGCTGCAGAAGAAAACTGCCTGGTTTGATTACTAAGGGCATCCTGTTTCTCCAGGACAATGCACAAGCTCATACTGCTAACCACACTATGTGTGTGCACATTACAGGAACTCGGCTGGGAGATATTGCCACATCCCCATTACAGCCCAGACCTGGCTCTGAGTCATTTCCACCTGTATAGACCCCTAAAAGAGTTCCTTGGAGGTCAGCATTTTAGCACTGATGACGAAGTGAAGCAGAAGAAATTAAGGGATCACCACCACCAACACCCTCCAACACACGCCTCTTACTGAATCAGCAGGACCAAAAAATTATAATGGTCAAATGCACTCAAGAAAGCAGGTGGTTAAAGTTGATCATTACAGAAGGAGAGCAATCATCAACAGGCGATGAGTCTAATAGTGGCTAAAAAGTGTATAAACAAAAAACACTACCATAGTGAAGCTAGTCAAGTGAATAAAAGTATTTATTGAAATAGATGGCTACAATTTCCTTATGAAGATCATAAACAAGCATGTGTAGTATTGGGAAAACATCCAGCAAGCATCTTCATGCATGATGATGTCACTTCGAAGCCACTCCCGACACATTTTGTCACCATTGATATCAATGGTGAGGAAACAAAGCGGAAGTGATGTGAGGATGTTGAATGACGAAACTAGTCTGGCACCACTAGGACATTGGACACCATTGCGCATGTCAGGATCCCACTAGTGGCCTTGGATTGACAGCCGGAGGCGAGAAAGACACACAAAACAGAAGGCGTATCTTCCCTAGTGTCAAGTAGACACTTTAAAATGTGATTGTATGCAACAATTGGTTTTAATAAACTGGCATCCTTTTACAGCTTCACGCTATGTGGACTCTCCTTCCTTCCTTAAAACTATATAACTCCTTTATACCTCTATGAGAGAACCTGGGTAAAGGGAGTGGATCATCAGTAGCAGTGTTATGAGCCATCCTGCTGGATATTACACACTAAAGCATTGATGCTGGTTTATAATTTTACCAGCCACTCCATCTGGTGAGTCAGTTTGGGGTTATCAGTGGAGGATCGCACTGGGTGATTGCACAGATTTGTTTGTGGAAGACTTTTCACATCGGTAATATTCACTTTTTGGTTTTCCTTTTTTGGACTTTATGAAAAACAAGATAAACAGTTTATGTAGTCGCTGACTTCTGGAATACTATACAGCGGTATTTTGGCCTTTGAATTAAATGTATATGCTTTTCATGCACTTTTTGATTTATTATATTAATTTATAGTTTTATATTTGTATATGAAGCACTTATCATTTTCTGTGTTGCACTGAATTATTGCACTTTTGTGAGAGCTATTGTTTACAGATAAGATTATTATAGGTTGCACTAGCACTTTAGGGAGTTACTGTGTTTGGATTGAGTAAAGGGTTTTTGACACAATAGGGGATAATTTATTATTATCCCTGCTCCATTAGATGATGGAGGGTAGATCTGTGCTAAACTGATTTCTTTATCAAGTTATTAAACATGAATGCAGTCATGAATCAATAAAAAACATTTAATTCAACGATTTTTTCATGTCTGAATTTAGAATGTAATTTTTAAAAAAAGAATTTGACTTGATGTTAGGCCCTTATTAGCCTCTGTACAGCAGTGCTCAGAGTGGGAGAGGATGAGGGCAGTATTTAAGGTCAATGTATCCTGTATTCAAATATATTGCAAGGAACATAATGACAGGAGGAGAAACCAAAGAGATGACCTAATCAGCATGTTGAAGCTCCCTAATTGTGTAGTTACTGGGTAAGGGCTGGGTGGTGACCTTGCTGTGCTTCTTAACTGCAGCAGAGAAAAGTTGGGTAATCAGCAAGTTGTGCTGCATGGCAGGGATGTTTAAATCTCGGGGGTGACTAGCAGATAATGCAAATAAAAAGTTGCAAAGTTGTCTTTCTTACTAAATTGTATAGCAGTGGCAGTACTACCAGGGTTGCAGCAATCGCACCTGTGACTGGGCCCTGGAGTTCTGCCACTGTGGTTGGGGAGGGGGGCACCAGTCACGTCTTCCACTTCTAGGGAATGATCAGGGCAATACGTCCCGGATATAGGTTTACACTGTGGGCGGCATCCACCACCTCCGTCGCTAATTGCAGGCATCATGTCAGTCAGGACATTATATTACTGTGCCCGAGTGAGCACTCACTGCTACCGGCACAGCGCTCCGCCCATTCCTCCAAGCAGATCAATGGCAGGTGGAGGAGAAAGTCAGCTGATCAGCTGATGGGCCAGTAGAGTGAAGGGGGAAAGATCTCCCCCTGCATTAGCCAATATGAAGACAGAGTTCCCATGTCTGGAAAGCTGCTACTGGAGGCACTGTGAAGCCAGGCTGAGAGCGCTGAGCAAGGAGGGGAATTGACGGACACTGAGAACAGTTGAGTGCCAGTATCACCATACAATCCCCCTCACCCTCCCTCTGCCACTGATCCCATCCCTCCGCCACCATCCCATTCCCCCCCTCTATCCCTCTGCTACTGATCCCATCCCTCTGCCACTGATCCCATCCCTTCTACAACCCCTCTGCCCCTGAACCCATCCCTTCACGACCTTCCCATCCCCCCCACCATGTCTCTGCCACTGATCCCATCCCTCCCACCATCCCTCTGCCCCTGATCCCATCCCCCCACCATCCCTCTGCCACTGATCCTATTCCTTCCACCATCCCTCTGCCACTTATCCCATCCCTCCCACCATCCCTCTGCCCCTGATCCCACCCCCTACCATCCCTCTGCCACTGATACCATCCCTCCCACCATCCCTCTGCCACTGATCCTATCCCTCCACCACCATCCCATCCCCTCCACCATTCCTCTGCCACTGACCCCATCCCATCCCCCCATCCCTCTGCCCTTGATCCCATGCCTCCCACCATCCCTCTGCCACTGATTCCATCCTGCCATTCCATTCCCCCACTGTCCCTCTGCCCTTGATTCCATCCCTCCTACCATCCCTCTGCCACTGATCCTATCCCTCCCACCAACACTCTGCCGCTGATCCCATCCCTCCATCCCATCCCCCCCACCATCCCTCTACCATTAATCCCATCCCTCCATCACCACCATTCCATCCCCCCACCATCCCTCTGCCCCTGATCCAATCCCTCCACCACCATCCCATTGCCCCCACCATCCCTCTGCCCCTGATCCCATCTCTCCATCACACGCCCTCCCCACCATCCCTCTGCACCTGATCCCATCTCCCCACAATCCCTCTGCTACTGATCCAATCCCTCTGCCACTGACCCATCCCTCCATCTCATCCCCCCACCATCCCTCTGCCACTGATCCCATCAATCCATCACCACCATCCCTCTGCCACTGATCCCATCTCCCACCACCATCCCTCTGCCACTGATCCCATTCCTCCACCCCATTCCCCCCACCATCCCTCTACCATTAATCCCATCCCTCCATCACCACCATTCCATCCCCCCACCATCCCTCTGCCCCTGATCCAATCCCTTCACCACCATCCCATTCCCCCCACCATCCCTCTGCCCCTGATCCCATCTCTCCATCACACGCCCTCCCCACCATCCCTCTGCACCTGATCCCATCCCCCCACAATCCCTCTGCTACTGATCCAATCCCTCTGCCACTGACCCATCCCTCCATCTCATCCCCCCACCATCCCTCTGCCACTGATCCCATCAATCCATCACCACCATCCCTCTTTCACTGATCCCATTCCTTCCACCATCCCTCTGCCACTGATCCCATCTCCCACCCCCATCCCTCTGCCACTGATCCCATTCCTCCACCCCATTCCCCCCACCATCCCTCTACCATTAATCCCATCCCTCCATCACCACCATTCCATCCCCCCACCATCCCTCTGCCCCTGATCCATTTCCTCCACCACCATCCCATTCCCCCACCATCCCTCTGCCCCTGATCCAATCCCTCCACCACCATCCCATTCCCCCCACCATCCCTCTGCCCCTGATCCCATCTCTCCATCACAAGCCCTCCCCACCATCCCTCTGCACCTGATCCCATCCCCCCACAATCCCTCTGCTACTGATCCAATCCCTCTGCCACTGACCCATCCCTCCATCTCATCCCCCCCCCATCCCTCTGCCACTGATCCCATCAATCCATCACCACCATCCCTCTTTCACTGATCCCATTCCTTCCACCATCCCTCTGCCACTGATCCCATCTCCCACCACCATCCCTCTGACCCTGATCCCATCTCTCCATCCCACGCCCCCCACCATCCTTCTGCACCTGATCCCATCCCCCCCACAATCCCTCTGCTACTGATCCAATCCCTCTGCCACTGACCCATCCCTCCATCCCATCCCCCCCACCATCCCTCTGCCACTGATACCATCAATCCATCACCACCATTCCATCCTCCCCACCATCTATCTTTCACTGATCCTATTGCCTCAGCACCATCCCTCTGCCACTGATGCCATCCCTCTACCACCATCCCTCTGCCACTGATCACATCCTCCCAACCACTAGCCTTCTGCCACTGAACCCCCCCCCCCCCATTGCCATTGATTGGGATGGGTTCGGGGGGCGTTTATGGTTTCTTGAACTGGGGCCCTTAAGGTTGTAGTTACGCCTCTGATGTATAGCTATAATCTTTACATTTAATTAGTAACATGACTGATTCAGGTAATGAATCCAGCCTTTATTGAGGGGGTCAAAATGAATCTTGTTTCTTTTTTCTTTTGTCTGAATGAACAACATTAAAATTTATACAAACAGACTGAACTCAATGGCCTGTTGATTTTTTAACCTTGTTGATAATGTTACGATTTCCTTCTGCCAGTAGTTGGTGATTGGTTGTGTAATGCAATCATCACCTTTCTGGAGAGGTTCTGTTTAATTAATGAACTAACTAATGACACTGCAATGTACAAGTCCTACAGTATGTCATTGTCTACCACTAGTAAGCAAAGACGCTGCTCTGATCTAACTATAGTGATACTTCCAAACTGGAAAACAGACATATTTTCAAATTAAAGAAGCTTCAAAGAGCTATGATTTGCAATGTCCTGGGCCATTTCTGTGGAATTTTGTTTGTGAGACATATTACCTATTATTTGTCTACAATAAAAAAAAAAAAAGCTATAACTATAACTTGCGCTAAACGTTCTCTCAACTAAAATTCTTTCATTTCCTTCTTCGCTAAAACTTTTTGAGGTATTTTTGCTTAAATAGAGTAAATAAAAGGTATGCTATAGCTCAGTTAGTGAAAAAAAAAAGTGCTTTATTTCTGAAATCAAAAATTCAATCTAAACTACCAGGTTTATATCTGAGTTCCTCAGGCAAAACTATTTGATTTCAAAACAACACATTATTTTCTAAGGGAAATGCAGTACAAAGTTCAACAGAAAAAACACATCTGACAGAACAAAAAAAAAAAAACGATTTATTTTTTAATGTTCGAGAATTAATACACCATTCAAATTTTAATACCTTTTACAACATTATTCCTTTACAATAGCTAAAAGGGTCATCCTTACAGTGTCAGTAATGACTAACAATTTATTTACTACTTATATTGATTTTCTATTTTGTGATTTAAATAGATTATCTATATCCTTATCTATCTATTCATTACAGTTCTAGATCTACATCTTGTACAACATAATTTCCTTGTGGTAGATAAAAGGGTCATCCTGCCAATGTCGCTGATGACTAAATGTATTCACTACATTTAGTGATTTTGTATTACTGTGATTTAAATTGAATATCAATACTTTACTTATACATTACAGTTTTAGAGTAATTACATTTGAGCTTTTTATTATTGGAACTCCTTTTTTTCAGGTTACTTACATATGTTGCCCTCACATTATAATGCGACCCTGTCAGTAAATGAAAAAGGGACTCACATGCTCTCAAGAAGCTGTTGGTATTGATGCTGGACTCTGTCCTGTTGGGCTGCTAAATATGCTAAGTCTGAGATAACAAGTGATGCAAATCTGCCCTCAGGCCACTTCTACAGTTGGAAGGAGCTGCTGGGACTTGCAGTCCTCCTTGAAAATGCCAATCCTGGATACTACCATTATGTAGTTATGGTAGTTATGGACTCTTTTCTGTGCAAGTATGCTGGGGCAGCCACAAGCCTGAGTTAGTGACTAGGCATGTTAGGAAAAGACTACACTTTATGTTGAACTAGTGTGTTAACTTTTCTTCAGTAAAGCTTTTGAAACTTGGCCTGGTCTGATGTTACTCAAGGGGTATAATACAAGTAAGCGACACATATAGTCTACAGCTTAGGTCACTTATACACATTGTGATATGAAGATAATGGTACAAGAGTTTATGCAGTGTGAACCACAAACAAGTGGTTACTAAGAATGATGAAGGGCTCTCCAGCAGCCTGTCCTAAGTGTGAACATGTGGTTCACATGAGTTGTTGTCAGCACTCTATGAGTAGGTCCATCTCCCATAGCAAGAGGCAGATCAGCCCCTCAGAAGTCCCCAACCTGTACACAGGTACAGAAGAGGAAGAGTTAAGCAAGTGCACGCATGGAGTCAGCACTACGTGCATGACGGGGCTCTATATTGTTACTTGGAAAGAGATAGTGGCGATACACTGGACATGGGGAGAGGGCAAGGGCTCTGCGTGTTCTTCCTAATTGCACAAGTGTCTGTGGTGATGGGTATTACATCGAGAGAGAGTTTTTTTCAGTTGTCTGTTCAAATTAAGGTACACCATGTGTAAGGCAGTGACCCTACCCAAAGTGCCTAGTGTAGCCCAGAAGAACCCACCCAGGGGCGGGCCTCTCATATGACCCTTGCTTGGCACCCAATGAGAAGGGAAGGAATGGAGGATGAGAATACCACCCCGCAACATATTACCCTGCCCTCCTAACATTTGTATGTTATATCTACTTAGAGTTCAGCTTTAGGGTTGAAAGAACAATTGAAGGTTTGTGCATGATCATATGTCCTGATGCTCCCTATGGTTTGATCATTGTTGCAGTGATGCAATCATCATGCTTTTTGTGGTTAAACTGTAGGACACTGTAATTCAAAACCCTTTAGAGTATATCTAAAACAAGGAGGTTTTTCTTTCTCCATTGTGGATACAGTAGGTGAAAGTTAGAACTGCAGTTAATTGTTCATTTTTCTCCAGCAGCCTGTCCTAAGTGTGAACATGTGGTTCACATGAGTTGTTGTCAGCACTCTATGAGTAGGTCCATCTCCCATAGCAAGAGGCAGATCAGCCCCTCAGAAGTCCCCAACCTGTACACAGGTACAGAAGAGGAAGAGTTAAGCAAGTGCACGCATGGAGTCAGCACTACGTGCATGACGGGGCTCTATATTGTTACTTGGAAAGAGATAGTGGCGATACACTGGACATGGGGAGAGGGCAAGGGCTCTGCGTGTTCTTCCTAATTGCACAAGTGTCTGTGGTGATGGGTATTACATCGAGAGAGAGTTTTTTTCAGTTGTCTGTTCAAATTAAGGTACACCATGTGTAAGGCAGTGACCCTACCCAAAGTGCCTAGTGTAGCCCAGAAGAACCCACCCAGGGGCGGGCCTCTCATATGACCCTTGCTTGGCACCCAATGAGAAGGGAAGGAATGGAGGATGAGAATACCACCCCGCAACATATTACCCTGCCCTCCTAACATTTGTATGTTATATCTACTTAGAGTTCAGCTTTAGGGTTGAAAGAACAATTGAAGGTTTGTGCATGATCATATGTCCTGATGCTCCCTATGGTTTGATCATTGTTGCAGTGATGCAATCATCATGCTTTTTGTGGTTAAACTGTAGGACACTGTAATTCAAAACCCTTTAGAGTATATCTAAAACAAGGAGGTTTTTCTTTCTCCATTGTGGATACAGTAGGTGAAAGTTAGAACTGCAGTTAATTGTTCATTTTTCTTTTTGCCATTTCCCTCCATTTCCTGTCCTGTAGACTCACCAGGAAGTAAAAGGTAATTTTTAATCCAACATTCCAGTTACAGCATTGGAAGATTTCCCTTTATTCCATTTCTGGTGGCAACCAAAAATATTGAATGTACCTTCACTTGTATTCCAAGTGACACTGATGATGATCAGGGCAGTAAAAGTGAGGACAGAGCCATACAGCAATGAAAACTAGACAGTGGTTCAATCCCCTTACCACTCTATTCAAATCTTAAAAAAAATATATGTTAGTCTTACTTCAAAAGTATCACTTTAGCATACGGAGATTTGCATGGATGAAGCAAAGAGCGCCAGATTGAAAGAATCTCTATGACTGTTTAGGGAAATAGCAGTATGGTGAGTTTGTGCAGAGAAAGGCTCAGGGACTACAAAGTACGCATAGCTAGAAGGCTGGAAAATGTATTTGTTCTGTCATGGTGATGCTGAAAAATCCTTTTGAGGTTAGCCCTGTAATTTGTTTCTGAGATTTATTTCTAAATAAAATTGGGCAAAAAGCCATGAAAAATGTGCTTCCTTGTCTGGGCTAGAGTTGGTGAAAAGCACTACATTTGGGTGAACCCCCACAACATGTAAATGTTGCTCACAGTCTAAGCACATGTGCACATTAACACGGATCTTCAGGTATGCGTGCAGAAGCCTTCTTGTGGCTTACCTGAAACATGTTCTTTATTCTACCACAATGACTCCTGTGCCTAGCAGTCATGCCAACAAAGTTGTTTCAATTATTCTCTTGCCCTGTGCTTGCATTTTAGGATGGGGAGCTGCCACTGCTCTCTCCCTTGCGCAGGATGACAAGTTGTCTAAGAGCCCATTGTAGTCCTAACTCAGCAGCACTGATATCAGTGACATCAGTGGATCCTTTTGCATGTTCCACTTGGTCTTTTTCTGCCCATGAAAGATCTGTGGCAAACTATCTTGTAGTTTTGTAAGGCAAAGCTAACGTCCTTAGTAGGGGATGTAGGGTAATTCACAGAATTCTACTCTCTGCAGCCGGTTATGGAAGATTTGGTAGACTGCTGATATCCCAACAAGTAAATATGCTGATTTCATGGCTCTGCATTGACCTTGAAAAATAATTCTGGGTGTTTTTTGCTGCAAAGGGGAAGACACTATTATATTAAGAATTATGCTTATGGTGAAGCTCAGCCTAAATTACACAACAATTATGGCTTGCTAAGAAAAATTCATTCACTACAGGGAATACTTTAGTTAATGGCCCAGTCCATCTAGAACTCACTGGATGGATGAATCTTATTTCTCTCACAGATTTCATATATGAGACTTTCCAGCAGTGACTCATACAACTGTGCTCTTAAATTACTTGTTTATTTTATAGGATGGAATACAATAAATGCAGCAATAGTTGTTCTGAACTGAAAATTATAATGGAGATATCCTACTAACCGAAGTCTTGGGAAATATACAGCAGTCAGCATGTACAACCTATAAGCAATCATTCAAAATTGAAATATGATTTTGGGGTTTGAGATCTTTATCAGCCAAAACACACTTTGGGATGCAGTGCATTGCCCTTTTGAATAGAAAATGAATGCTCTAAAGCAGGGGTGTCAAACTGGTGGCCCTCCAGCTGTTGCGGAACTACAAGTCCCATCATGCCTCTGCCTGTGAGAGTCATGCTTGGAACTGTCAGACTTGCAATGCATCATAGGACTTGTAGTTCCGCAACAGCTGGAGGGCCTGCCAGTTTGACACCTGTGCTCTAAAGCAATGCAGCTGCAACACACAGTAATGTACTACCATGCACTGTGGTGCAATGTGTCAGAAAAAATGCTGCATGTGCATTTTCTTTCCATTTTTGGAAATAAATGGACTGTCCTAATGCAACCCAAGTTTATGCATGTCACAATTCTGGTTTATGCAATGCACAAAAATGGCAATGTGTGAATGGGCCCTTAATTAAAAAAGCCAAACCCAAGATCTAGGAACGTACCTGAAACAAATCTATTGGATGGCTTTGGTAACGGGAGAACTAATTTTTGAAAAATAGGCTTCCCACATAGCTTTCATATGAATTCTGCTATTACTCTGCCTTAAGAAACTGGCTGTAGAGTAAGGGTCCATGTACACGGGACGTTGTTAAAAGTCCCTTTGAATGCTGGAATTTTTTGGACGTTTGAAACGTCCGTTCGGTCGCGTTTGTACCCGCGTTTAGCGGGCGTTTGCGTTTAGAACCGTTCCTAGAGGTCAAAAAAATTATTCCCCTTTAAAATGGAAAAACGCGAACGCCAAACGCGGGTCATCGAGTTCGGTCGCGTTTTTGCGTTTGAAACGCCGGGAAACACACGTTCGAACGCAAATAATTGCGTTCTAAAAAAAGTCCCTGAACGCAACTGCCCGCAAACGACCGCAAACGACCTGGTGTACATGGACAGATAAGATAAAATGTAGATGGGTTCAGGGGCTTCTAAAAAAACCGCCCAACTGCTCCTAAACGGCCATTTCCAGCGTCCCGTGTACATGGAGCCTTAAATTACTTTTGGTAAAAAATAAGCAAACTGAATTATTAAAACAGTGCACAGAACACAATGATGTAACCAACAACCTTTCGTTTTATTCTGGTGCAATCAGTGATTATTATAGGTTACCACATTTTGCAATATTTTGTCAGTCTATAAGAGTTCACAATAATCATTCATGTAAAATAAAGATATGCCAATATAACCCTGGAGCTAAAAACAACAAATCAAAGCTGATTCTAAAATTCCATTTTAATCAGTTCTAAATTTTTATACAAACCTTCCACAATCTAAGCTGATTAATGCTAGAGAAGGATCCATATACCTGATAAATATGTTAATATCGTTTGTGCAGAAACATTTACTGAATTCTTCTCTTTTAGTAGCTTGCATTCATTCACATTTACCACATGGGGGAAGCAAAAACTTAATAAGCTATAAACAATGACAAATTTCCTGTATTTTTCTTCTACGACTTTGATGGAATTTAGTCTTACCTGGTTCAGTTGTTGCCAGTATTCTGGTCCCTTCTCCATGTCTCTTAAGCTTGGCGGAATGTACCAAAAGCATATATTTGCATACTCTGGCTGTAAAAGAAAAACAAACATGTTAAAAATGTAAAGCAGAATAGTAATTATCATTTCTCTCTGCTCAGAAAATATAACAGCAGAACATAAATATAAAGCTGTAAAGTATGCCTTAACCGAAAAAACAAAAATGTAATTTATTGCATCATACTAGCCCTTAAACGTGTTGGCTGCATTTGTTTTTTGTTCAACCTAAGTACATGTTCTACAGGAAAATAGATTTGATGGTACAAATCAAAATGTCCTTGTAACTTTCTGTGCTCTGAACCTAAATCTGAAACAATTTTTTACCCAGTTTAAAAAAAAAATACCTTCTCCCTATGTTATAGATAAGAGGAGAGGAGAGATGTTTTGTTGTCCTAATACACTTCCTATCCTATGGTGACACTGTTACTCCTCTATAGATAAAATACAGTAAGTGAGTGTTGTCATCAAAGAACAAGAAGTGTGCTACTGGCAAGATCAACAGGTAATAAATCAAAATTAAAAAAAAAAAAAAAATCACGAAAAAAGAAACTTAACTCTTACAGCTATACCATCTAAGGATTGGTAAGCTGCAATACATTACATTTTTTTCAAATAAATAAAATAATGAATGCTGCTATTGCTGACTTGCTTTTGGAAGATGCAACCTCTGGGGCTGAACTACAGAGACTCACCTAGGTATTGATGCAGGATTAGGATAAAGACCCATAGACCCATACAATTCTACAATAACATCTCATGAGAGTAATATATTATAGCATTTAATAATAACATTTGGTTTGTGCTAAACAAATATACGGAAAAGTGAATACATTTGCCCTAATGTTTGGTGAGAGTTTGGGGGGAGTTAGATAATTGATTCTTTATCTAGACAGATAAAGCAAATAAAAGAATATTTTTTTTTTTCTCTGAGAACTGGGTCACCTAATACAGACACAAATCCTAGTAGCTCTTCAAAAACAGCACAACATTTTGGACAATGGGCATTTTTGGTGCCCTTGGTACTTAGAAGGGGGTGCTATCTTATAGTGAGTATGTGCAACTTACAGTATCTCACAAAAGTGAGTACACCCCTCACATTTGTATAAATATTTTATTATATCTTTTCAAGTGACAACATTGAAGAAATGACACTTTGCTACAATGTAAAGCAGTGAGTGTACAGCTTGTATAACAGTGTAAATTTGCTGTCCCCTAATAAATGTCTTTGAGTTCTTTGCCATGAGTTGCCATGTTGAACTTCCAGTGACCTGTATGAGTGAGTGAGAGCGATAACACCAAATTTAACACACCTGACCCCATTCACACCTGAGACCTTGTAACACTAACGAGTCACATGACACCAGGGAGGGAAAATGGCTAATTGGGCCCAATTTGGACATTTTCAATTAGGCGTGTACTCTCTTTTGTTGCTTGTGGTTTAGACATTAATGGCTGTGTGTTGAATTATTTTTAGAAAAGTTTGTCACTGAATAATGATAGCAGTTTTGTGGTTTGAAAGTAAGGTTTTGGTTTAAAAACAATAATTGGATTGCACAAGGATAGGCACAGCTAACATTTTTGATTTTAAAATACTATAGAGTGTTATTTGGGTGACAGCTCTAAGTCTGCTGACATCACTCTGAAGATGGGGGTTCCCAGCAACACTGTCAAGGCTTTTAAATGTCCACACAAGGGAAATTTTATAGGTAAATAACATTAATAAAATACATTAAATGCACATGTGCACAGATTTTTTGTTGAATGATTAGTCTGGTGACAAGGTCCCTTTAAAGAAAAAGAAAGACATGCAGTATTTCAAATAGCAGTAACACGTGTTTTCAAGTACATAAAAAAAAAAAAAAAAATGTTAAAATGCACAAAAATGAATGCATCTTGCATTTCGGTGTAATTGTAGCACATCTGTAGCATGAACACTCTCTGTTCTTGAATATACTGTGACTCCCTTGGTTGTCATAATGCATGATATAACACATTAACAGTGCCCTTCAACACGTATAAGTGCATATGACTGCAAATGCATATAGGTGTGAAGGTACCTTTACAATGACATACAGGAATACCCTAAGATCAGAAGTTCAGGCAGCACATCAAACGTATGGTTATTATGATAGCATTTAGTACCATTCATTTATTTTGAGGGGCCGTTTTGGCATTTTTAAAACCTGAAACTAGCAGTGGAGAGGTCTTTGCCAAACTTGAACTCGGGCCTTAATTTATGGCATGACCTAGTTCAGAAAGGGAATGTGGTTCATATTGCTCGTATTAACCTACCATGTACTAGTTTTCAGCACCGTAGTTTAGTCAGATTATTAAAACCTTATATAATAATTGGTTTCAAAAGCATACTCCCCACCATGCTCTTTGATTTTGTTATAAATTATTAGTGTTTTATTCCAAGTATTTCATTTTGAGATCAAATCACTTAAATTGACATTAGTAGAATTACTTCATTAAAAGATAAAAGAGAAAAAACATTACATACCTCCCAGAGAAGTTCAAACCCGTCTCTTTTCTTGATTTCATTTGCTAAATATCTGCAAAATAAAGGAAAATGACAGCTTATATGTGATGGCCAGGGGTATGGAACATTATCCTTTCCATTTTTTACGGACATCAGGTGAATATTAAGAAGAACATGGAACCCTAAGGCGTGTATGTAACTTTATTTCTAATTGTTACATGAACGTATTGAGATAGGAAAGAATATGCATAGAATATAAAATGCAATAGAAAGGGAAAATACAAAGAAATTCTACACTTTCAAAGATACTAGAAATTATAAGTGAATGCAATATGCAAGTATTACTTCATAAATGTTTCAATAAAATAAAAACATAAGCTACGTTCTGCAATTGGAAGTGATGCAAACTGTGGCTTAATAAAGACTGACCTTAGTCTAATAATTAAAAGCAGAGTTTTAAATGAAATCACATATGTCTTCTACTTACTTTCCTAGATATGGGAGAATAGCTGATATGCAAACCCAGTACCAGAAATTATTAGATTCTATAAGGCCATAGATTATGCAATTTTGTTTTCTTTACACCATGGGTGTATGGAAACAACATTGCTTAATTCTCCAATCAACATAGTGTTAATGGAGGAATCCCTCCCCCAGCGCTATTGTGTTCTATCGGCAGGGAACACAATGATTAGTGTTGCCAACTATGCTGGGGGCAATAATTGTTTGGGAAAAGCCCAACAGGCTGCCTGTACACAAGTCAATCTCTGCTCAACCAGCTGAATTTCTATTCATGTATGGCCGGCTTAAGCCAGACCCCCCCAGGCAAACAGCTAAATACACATATACCAATTACCAAGGTGTACAGTCAACTTGTCAGATTTATAGCCGATGGAAATGCATGTAAAACCCACCAAAACCAAGGTACTACATATGGTGGTAGCAGTAAACTGGCTGAAGTGTAACTCCATGTTTGTTGATTAAAAAACAATCTCCTATTGGTGATTTATGTACATTTCAAGGATTTCAATAAACTAAAACTTTACTTGAGGCTTTATGGAAACTCTGGATGAAATTGATCAGCCAATCACAGAAGGAAGAAATTACTTTCTGGAGGCATAATTGATGTACAGGATGCCCTAAGTCACCTCATTTTTTATGACAGTTTCAGGAAGTTACAGAAGCTTCAGATTGAAATAAAAAATGTAGCTTTTAAAAACATTAACCACTTGCCGACCGCCCACAGTATATTTACTGCGGCAGTCAGCCCCGTACAGGCAAAGTGACGTAGTACTACGTCGCTAGCCTGAGAGCCTCTAGGGGGCAAGCGCGCGCCACCGGAGGAGCGCTCCCGCCCCCTGCTCGTTTCCTAACATGTCCATATGTGTGACCGGTGGACATCGGGTGCTCACCGACACACACAGTCCCGCCTCCTAGCCCGGCTTCTTTCATAGACAGAACACCTGGCCAACCAGGACGTGTGACGTCTATCAAATGAGCCGGGCTAGGAGGCGGGTCTGTGTGTGTCGGCGAGCGTCTGGCAATTACAATTAAAGCTGTTACAGCAGGATGACCCACGCTCTGTCATTATCCAGACAGCTTTCCTCTTCCTCTCTCTCTCTTCCCCTGCACTGGTCAGTGCATTGCCGAGCACAGATAAAGCTGCATTCATGGGCACAGGTGAAGCTGCATTGTCGGGCACAGATAAAGCTGCATTGATGGGCACAGGTGAAGCTGCGTTTACAGGCTCAGGTAAAGCTGCATTGTCAGGCACAAGTAAAGCTGCATTGATGGGCACAGGTGAAGCTGCATTAACAGGCTCAGGTAAAGCTGCATTGATGGGCACAGGTGAAGCTGCATTAACAGGCTCAGGTAAAGCTGCATTGTCGGGCAAAGATAAAGCTGCATTGATGGGCACAGGTGAAGCTACGTTAACAGGCTCAGGTAAAGCTGCATTGATGGGCACAGGTGAAGCTGCATTAACAGGCTCAGGTAAAGCTGCATTGTCGGGCAAAGATAAAACTGCATTGATGGGCACAGGTGAAGCTGCGTTAACAGGCTCAGGTAAAGCTGCATTGTCGGGCACAAATAAAGCTGCATTGATGGTCACAGGTGAAGCTGAATTAACAGGCTCAGGTAAAGCTGCATTGATGGGCACAGGTGAAGCTGCATTAACAGGCTCAGGTAAAGCTGCATTGTCGGGCAAAGATAAAGCTGCATTGATGGGCACAGGTGAAGCTACGTTAACAGGCTCAGGTAAAGCTGCATTGATGGGCACAGATGAAGCTGCATTGACAGGCTCAGGTAAAGCTGCATTGTCGGGCAAAGATAAAGCTGCATTGATGGGCACAGGTGAAGCTGCGTTAACAGGTTTAGGTAAAGCTGCAGTGTCGGGCACAAATAAAGCTGCATTGATGGGCACAGGTGAAGCTGCATTAACAGGCTCAGGTAAAGCTGCATTGACGGGTACAGGTAAAACTGCATTGACGGGCACATGTGAAGCAGCATTGACAGGCACGGGTAAAACTGCACTGAGGGGTACAGGTAAGGTTGCATTGATGTGCATGGGTGAGGTTGCATTGATATGCACGGGTGAGGTTGCATTCACATGCACGGGTGAAGCTGCATTGATGGGCATGTGTGAGGCTGCATTGATGGGCATGGGCAAGGCAGCCTTGATGGGCATGGGTGAGACTGCATTGATGGGCACAGGGGAGGCGGCATTATTGGGCACAGGGGAGGTAGCATTGATGGGCACTGATCAAGCTGCACTGATGGGCACTGTTGAGGTTTCACTGATGGGCACTGTTGAGGCTGCACTGATAAGCTTTATTGATGATGCTGCACTGATGGTCACTGATAGGCTGCATTGATGGGCACTGATGAGGCTGCACTGATGGGCACTGAAAACATTATTAATATTTATTTTTGTAACTTCTGCATTAATGCAAAAACATTTAACAGTGTACATTTTTTAGATAATTTATGAGGGCGTGTTTAGGGGCGGAATTAGGGGAGGGGCAGGGTAGGAGTTGGGTGGGGCAACTGGTGGCGAGTAACCCTTAAGGCCTGGCTAGTAGCTCAGGACTTGAAATTTTGAGCCCTGCTGTACCGTAGCTTTGGCTACATACAGTATACCGCGATGAGCCAATTACGGCATGCAATGTATTCTATTAATGAATACAAAGTCTGCTCGGATTGGCTGAGTCAGAGAGGCGGGCTGATGATGTTATAACCTCTGACTTGTATTTAATAATAAAATACATCGCTTGCCATGATCAGCATGGTATACTGTATGTAGCTGAAGCTATGGCACATACAGTATTACCGCACATCCAGCGGGCTGACAGATTAGTGGGTGTAAACAAAACGACTGCTAGACAAGACCCCATCATGGCTCCACCAGCAAGAAGAAGTAAATATGAAGCAAGGGTAGTCTTATATGGCGACTATAGCCCAAAACCTATGTTTTAACCTCCCTGGCGGTATGATTATGTCAGGAATTACATACCAAAAGCGGTACAATTGTTTTCATGGAAATTTGGCGTTATGTATTATAGGCCTACAATTCTTAGTAATTACTGAATTAAACCTGACCAAAACAAGAGTCTAGTAGACATCCCAGATGTGATAAATTTGAAACACAAACACGTGAATTATAATCGAATCAATAATATTATTTTATTATTTAATATATAATAAAATTATATTATTGATTAGATTATAATTCATGCATTATATATTATATATAGATATATGTGTGTGTGTATACATATATATATATAACGCATGAATTATAATTGAATCAATAATATAATTTTATATATATATATATATGTGTGTGTGCATATATATATATATATATATATATATATATACACATATATATATATATATATATATATATATATATGCATATATATATATATATATATATATATATATATATATATGCATATATATATATACACCGGTATATATATATATATATATATATATATATATATACCAGTATATATATATGCATATATATATATATATATATATATATATATATATATATATATAATGTGTTTTGTGTTTTGTACCATGTTTTTTTTTTTTTTTGAATTTCCCTCCCTAGTTCCGCTCCCATGCAGCATTGCTGCTGCAGGGAACGGAACTAGGAAGTGATCACACCGACGGAGGGACGGAGGAGTGGCGGGACTCTCGGCTGGTGGTCACAGCAATGAGAGATCATCGCTGGATCGCCAGAATAAGGTAAGAGGTGCTTTCGGAGGTACTGGTGGGGGTCTGCCTTTCCTCCCCTCCTTGTACGTGATCGCCGTATTTTGGCGCGTCCTGGGGGGGTGGAGCTGGGTCCCCCTGGGTCCCTCCCCGCTGTCTTCCTTGTCGGGGTGTGGGCGGGGGGGTCGGGGGGTGGGACCCACTGCAGTCATTGTTGGTGCGGACTCCTCCCGGAGTTTGCCGGTGACGTGGACGGCGGCCGGCCATGCCGGTCCCTTGCAGGCCAGTCCTGCGCGCCTCCTGTGCCCCCCCCCCCCCCCCTCTCCTAGCTGGCCATATGATGTTCAGCACCTACTGTTGTAGTCGCAGTGGCGGAGGTTGTTAGAAGATCAGCTTGTACGCTAGCTGCCTACAGGGATCCGACGCTGCTACACTCTCCCTTCCCTCCTCCTCCCCTTTCCCCCCTCCCCCCCCCCTTTCCCCCCTCTCCCCCCCCTCCCCCCCGCAGGTCGCAGTGGCGGAGGTTGTTAGAAGATCAGCATGTACGCTAGCTGCCTACAGGGATCCGCGCTGCTACACTCTCCCTTCCCTCCTCCCCCCCTTCCCCCCCCTCCTCCTCCCCTTTCCCCCCCCCTTCCCCCCTCCTCCCCCCCCTATTCCCCCTCACCCCCTCTCGCCCCTTTCCCCCTCCCCTCCCCTCTCCTCTCCCCCCTTTCCCCCCTTTCCCCCCCTCTCCCCCTTTTCCCCCCTCCCCCCCTCTCCCCCTTTTCCCCCCTCCCCCCCTCTCCCCCTTTTCCCCCCTCCCCCCTCTCCCCCTTTTTCCCCCTCCCCCCCTCTTTTCCCCTTTTTTTTTTTTTTTTTTTTTTTTGTTGTTTCGTTTTGGGCCTTTTCCCTAGTCTGCTCCTTCAGTGCTCCGGGGTGGGTCCTGGGTGGCACCTCTTGGGGATGGGGCCCTCGGGGCCGCCTGGGTCCGGATGGGAGCACCGTTCATGGGTCTGCCCCGCGGCCCGCCCTTTCTAAATTCCTAGTTGTTGGGTTATCTTGGTATTGCCTTGTTTAATGATCGCACCTGACTGCTATTGCTATATGACAGGTGTTTTTTTTTTTTTTTTTCATGTTTCTAGCAATTTCGGACGTTTCTTACTCATTTGTTTCTGTTTACAAGCCGACTTGGGGAGGGCGGGGAGCGGGTCGCCTTCCTCCTCTTGTGGTGACTTTCCCCGTACCCCCTATAGGGTTATCCCCCGGGGTCCCCCACACTCCACTCGGTTCTTGGGTGGTGGGTCTGGAACCCCAGGTGAATTGAGCTTTGCTCTCGCTGTGCCGTTGGCACTGTAGCTTTTCAGTTCCCTCTACTTTCCCCTTCTCCTCCTTCTATCCTACCTCCTGGTTTTCTTTTCTCTCTTTCTCTTTCTCCCTCTACCTCTCTCCCCTTGCCCCTCCCTCCCCAACTCTCCTTCCTCCTTCCCTTTCCTTCCCTCCTTGTCTCTCTCCCCTCGGTCGGGTGGGGATGGCCTCCCCCCGTGCCGACCCGATTAGTTTGGTATCGCTCAACGTCAAGGGGCTCAACACTCCGGAGAAGCGTACCATTGTTTTGACTGACCTTCGCCGCTTGCGGACCCATGTAGCCTTCCTGCAGGAGACCCACTTCAGATCCGCCAAGCTCCCTCGATTGGGGGGGAGACACTTTCCAGCGGTCTACCACAGCTGTTCTCCTGATTCCAGATCTAGAGGGGTCAGCATACTGATCAGCAGCCGAACTCCTTGGACATTCTTGGACTCATGGAGTGATGAGATGGGCCGGGCCTTATTTGTTAAGGGTCGCCTGGGCGCAGGGGTAGTTACCTTGGTTAATCTCTACCTCCCTAACACTGAGCGGGTGTCGTGCCTTGAATCCATTTTCTCCGCACTACACGACTTTTCTGAGGGCCAGGTCCTCCTTGGAGGCGACCTTAATTTTGTCATGGATCCAATATTGGACGCCTCTAGGGGGGCTTCCCACATTTCTTACGCAGCATTGAAACGTCTGAAGAAGAGCTTTCATGCCTTCCACTTGGTGGACGTCTGGAGGGTGCTTCATCCGACCTCCAGGGACTACACCTTCTATTCGTCCCCACATGATTCCTACTCGCGCATTGACTACTTCCTTCTACCACAAACTATGCTGGGCCGTGTGATTTCATCGTCTATCGGCTCCATCACAATCTCTGATCATGCGCCGGTGGTTCTTGATGTAGACCTGCGAACCCCTGAAGCTCGCCAGTGGCAGTGGCGGATCAATGATGGTCTCCTCCAGGATCCTCAGCTCTTGAAGGAACTCCGAGTGGAATTGGAAAGGTTCTTTGTAGCTAATGCCCTCCCGGAAAGCCCTCCTTTGATGGTTTGGGAGGCTCATAAGAGCTACATGCGAGGGGTCCTGATCAAACTTGGGACTCAGTGCAAAAGGGAAAGAGCCCGCCAGGTGGAGGACCTGGTCCGACGCATTGCTACCTTGGAAGCTGCACACAAGCGCTCACTGGCTCAGTCTGCTCTACAGGAGCTGTCTGTGCTTCGGGAGCAGTTACGCTCCCTGGCCCTTTTTAGAGCAAAAGCCTCGTTGGCAAAGTGCAAACGTGTTTTTTACGAACATGGCGACAAGTGCGGCAGGATCCTTGCCCGTGCGTTACGTCAACAAAGAGCGTCGACTTTTATTCCGGAGATTCTCGCGGCGCCCCGTCAGAGGGTGTAGGCCACGGAGCAAATTGCAGAAACCTTCCGGCGATATTACGCCTCTTTATACAATCTGACCCCGAACGCGTCTTCGCCCACCCGGGTGGGCCTCCGTTCTAGGATTCAAGAGTACATACAGACCTCTGGTCTTCCTAGCCTTTCCGCAGAGGAACTGGAACGACTGGAGGAGCCGCTTCGCCTTGATGAACTCCTAGGAGCCATTGCGGGGTCTCAGAGTGGGAGGGCACCGGGGCCTGATGGCTACTCTCTGGCTTATTATAAATGCTTTGCCGATATTCTGGCCCCACATTTCCTTGCTGCCTACAATGCTACGGGCTCGGGGGCGGAGTTTCCGGCAGACTCGCTTCGCGCACATATCACGGTGATAGCGAAGGAGGGCAAGGATCCTCTTCTGTGCCCGAGCTACAGGCCCATCTCGCTCCTGAATGTGGACCTGAAACTTTTCACCAAGATTTTGGCATCCCGCCTGGCTCCGTTGCTCCCACAATTGGTCCAGGACGACCAGGTGGGTTTCGTGCCTTCCCGAGAGGCTCGAGATAACACCACGAAAGCTCTAAACATCTTACATGTTGCATGTGCCCGGAAGACCCCCATGTTGCTTCTCTCGACGGACGCCGAAAAGGCGTTCGATCGGGTGAACTGGGACTTCCTCCTGGAAACTATGAGACACATTGGACTCGGGGAGCGCATGATGTCTTGGATCGGCGCAATTTACTCCCGGCCGTCGGCGTGTGTCAAGGTCAACGGCAGGCTCTCTAGTCCGTTGGATATCTCAAATGGAACGCGACAGGGATGCCCCCTGTCCCCGCTGATATTTGTCCTGACTCTTGAACCTTTTCTGCGCATGGTAAGAGCTAACGCTGATATCGGTGGTATCGAGGTCTCGCCCTCGCTCACCCCGAAGGTGGCGGCTTACGCCGACGACCTTCTTTTCTTTCTCTCTAAACCGCTCCTCTCCCTACCTAATCTCCTCCGAGAATTCCGTGCCTATGAGGCATTGTCCTCGTACAAAATCAATTACCAGAAGTCGGAGGCCTTGCCGGTCTCTATGCCCCCGCCCTCGCTGCGCCTTCTCCAGAGGGATTTCCCTTTTAAGTGGAGTTCTTCCCACATCAAGTACTTGGGGGTATTTCTTCCTAACTGCCCTGACCGTGTCTTCGCATGCAACTTCCCACCTCTCCTTGCGCGTATTCGAAAAGACCTAGAGGATTGGCAGAAGGGTATGTTCTCTTGGTTTGGGCGCTGTAACATCATCAAAATGAATATCATGCCCCGTTTGCTTTATGTCCTGCAAGCCCTGCCAATTTATATTCCACAGGCCTTCCTCCGGAAGATTAACGAAGCCTTTCGTAGATTTCTTTGGCTCCGAAGTCCCCCACGATTGGCGTTGCGGGTTCTTCGCATGCCCAAGCTGAGTGGCGGCATGGCCTTTCCAGACGCAACGATGTACTACGCATCCTGTCATCTTGCCCGGGTCTTGGATTGGCATGTGCATGGCTCCCTGAAACAATGGGTGCGCATTGAACGGGGCATTGGAGACTCCCCACCGGAATCCCTATTCTGGGGCATTTCCGCATTGCCTAGATGGGCTGTGGACCACCCGACCATTGGGGCCACGCTGGGACTGGGGCGTAGGATGCTCAGGGATGGCGTCATGGCGACTCTGCCTTCCCCTCTGTTTCCGGTGCTCGACAATCGGGACTTCACCCCGGGCCTGACAGACCCGGGGTTCCGAAAAATGAAGACCAAGGGCCTTTATCAGGCCAGACATTTCGTTCGCAACGGACAATGGGTCTCTAGGCGGGCTCTCTTCTCGGATAGCACCTTTTCAACCTTGTCCTTCTGGCACAAGATACAGCTAGCTCATTTCCTGTGCTCCCTGCCACCGGCGGCCTCCTTTATGCGGCGTCTCACTCCCTTTGAGGAACTCTGTTCGTCGGATTCTCCGTTGCGCCACACGATCTCTTTGCTGTATAAGCTCCTGACTGCCCCGGAGCCCGCCTTCAGACCCCTATTCTTGACCCGTTGGGAAAAAGACTTGGGGCTCTCTCTGTCCGATCTTCAGGTGGAACGTATTTTCTTCTTTACCTACAAGACCTCTACGTGCTCCAAATATCAGGAATCCGGGTACAAGCTCCTGACCAGATGGTATTTCACCCCGGCCAGGTTACACAGGATGTTCCCCTCTTGCTCTGACCTTTGCTGGCGCTGTGGGGAAGAGGTGGGGTCCCTTCTTCACATCTTCTGGTCGTGCAGCCGCCTTCGCCTCTTCTGGGGGGAGGTGCTGCGCGTCTCGCAAAAGTTCACGGACCATCCCCTCACTCTTGATCCCGCACTCTTCCTCCTCCACCACAATAGCTTTCCACGCTCATCTTACCGGAAGTCGATCCTGCCGCTCCTACTCACGGCTGCCAAGAGTTGCATTCCTCTTCTCTGGAAACAGTCACAGCCCCCCACGGTGGCACTGTGGTTGAGAAAAGTAGCGCATATTAATGAAATGGAAGATCTGGTGGCGACTGCACGGGGGTCGCGTGAAGGGTTCCTCAAGCGATGGTACTACTGGCATGAGTTTAGCTTCTCCGATGAATACAAAGACCTGATCGCTTGACGGGTCTGAGGCGCTGGGGTTGGTCATCCCTCTCCCATCCTGTCTTTCCCCCTTACCCCCCCCTCTTGTACCACTTTTCACCCCTCTCCCCTGCTGACTTTTCCTCCCCTCTCTTCTCTCCTCTTTCTGCTCTTCCCCCATATGGAAAACTACCCCCCCCCCCCCCTGGGCATTTCTACTCTTCCTATGTTGTGATGGCTGCAGGGTGCCTGGAAGGTCAGCTTGGTTCCTCCTCTTCCTACCAGACCGGCCATTTGAGAGATGCCGGTGGAGGGGGGGCGTTGCCTGGTTGAACTACGCACCATAGCCCACTTTCCTTTTTGAACCTCCATTTACTACTATAGCGGTCTGGGAGCACAAGACTACACGTGTGTCATTGTTTTATGCTTGTTCCCTGACCCGCTACATCTCCACTTACAGTTATTGACATTTATCAATATGCTCTGTTGTGCTGTATTATATTGTATGCCCTTTTTCCTTTCTCAATACACATTGAATTTACAAAAAAAAAAAAAAAAAGAATAAGGTAAGAGAACACCGCTGTGCTCTCTGCAATCCACCCCGAGCGTGACTCGGGGTTACCGCTCCTGATATAAAAAATCAACCCCGAGTCACGCTCGGGATTACCGCCAGGGAGGTTAACTGGAAAATTAGGGGGTCGTCTTATACGCCCAGTCGCCTTATACGCTGGCATATATGGTACATTTGGATAAAACATCCACTAACGGGTGTGCACGGTTGATGGACAAATCAGTTTTTCTGCATTGAAATTTCGGGTCTCAGCGGTGACACGGAAGTGACGTCATCCGGCTCCATGTAATACTTGTTTTAAATAAAATAGCCCTTTACTGAGGCTGATGATGTCACTAGACATGTTCTGATTGTAAAGGGAAGTCAGCATGATATGTTTTTTGTCTGCTACATTAAGTTTTCTTGGTCAACCACTGCATTTTCAGTCCTTAACCACTTGCCGACCGCCGCACGACTATCTACGTCGGCGGTCAGCCCCTCACAGGCAAACTAACGTAGGGCTACGTTGCTTGCTTGTGAGGGTCTAGGGAGCGAGCGCGCGCCCCCGGGGGCGCGCTCCCGCTCCCGCGTGGTCACGGACCCCCCCGCGCGTGTGACCAGCGGACCCGATGTCCGCCGGTCACTCGGCGATCGGCGGGGGAGAGGGAGAATGTCAGGCAGCTTGTGTAAACAAACTGCCTGTCATTCTCCTCGCTGCAAAGGCACTGATAAAACGGATCTGGTATGTAGATCCGTTGATCAGTGTCCTTACAGCTAGAGCCACAGCCAATCACAGTAGAAACCACGCCCCTAGGGACACACACAGCCCCTCCCTTCCAAATAAAGTTAACCCCTTCACTACCAGTGTATTTTTACAGTAACAGTGCATATGTATAGCACTGATTACTGTAGAAATGTCACTGGTAACCCCAAAAGTGTCAAAAATGTCAGTCAAGGGTCCGATCTGTCCGCCGCAATGTCGCAGTACCGCAAAAAAAATCGCAGATCGCCGCCATTACGCGTTAAAAAAAAAAACAACAAAAATGACAAAAATCTTTCCCTTTGTTAGTAAACGCGATAACTTTTGCGCAAACCAATCAAAATACGCTTTTTGCGATTTTTTTTACCAAACATAGGTAGCATAAAACAAATTGGCCGAAAATTTTTAAAAATTTTGATTTTTACATTTTTTTTTGGGGGAATTTCATATAAAAAAATGTGAAAAATATTGCTATTTTTGCAAAATTGACGCTCTTTTTTTGTTTATAGCGCGTGATCAAAAAATCGCACAGGTGATCAAATACCACCAAAAGAAAGCTCTGTTTGTGGGAAAAAAAGGACGTCAAATTCGTTTAGGTACAGCGTCGCACGACCGCGCAATTGTGCGTTAAATTCACGCAGTGCCGAATCGCAAAATACCCCCTGGTCGGAATGGGGGTAAAATCTTCCGGGGCTTAAGTGGTTAATGTAACATTGCATGTTTTTCATGCAGAAAAGCTTGGACAGCACAAACACATCTTCGCTGAAATTTGATGCTGTAGGACCATGTTGTCAGCTATTGTGTTGTTGCTTTGCTTAGTCTGGCCTCTGTGCAGGAATTTTTACATTAAAGCGGAACTTCACCCAAATCCTAATTCTACCACCCTCCTCTCCCACTTTTGAACACTTTTTTTTGGGGGGGGGGGGCTGAGGGGAAGGTACCTAGCTTTTCTAGGTACCTGCTCCCACTTCTGCTGGATTTGCCTAGGAAAATGGATCAGAAGCTCAGTCCCACCTCTCCTTTCATGCAACCATCTGGCACACATCACAGGTCCCAGAAGGCTGAAGGGCAATTCACAAAGTGCAGCAAGGCTCGCACAGGCATGGTGGGAATCCAACTGTGAAGCCGCAAGGAGTCAAAGCCAGCTTCCCAAAGTAAACACTGGAGACTTGAAGTCTGGTTAAGAACTGGCCCAGGTGATCACTGGATCTATGGACAGGTAAGTGTCCTTTTATTAAAAGTCAGCAGCTACAGTATTTGTAGTTGCTGACTTTTAATTTTTGGGGGAGAGTGACGATCCTCAGTAAATCATCTTTAGTGACCTCATCTTGTTAATAGAGTATGGCTTTTCCTCGTCCAGTTTCATTCTTCCTACACAGCTGATTCTGTTTGACTTAGCAATTGCATTGTAACCTATATGTTATCTTATTGATCATTAAAGCGGAGTTCCGGGCACAAAATTCAATTTCTAATAATTACTGCATTGTATTCCTTACTCTCCGCTGAGTCAGAATTGGATATTCCCATAGTTTTTTTTTTTTCACTTACCTGTTTACAGAGGTTTGTATACTCACCTTTCAAAGGACTTCCTCCCTCCTGTGCCTCGGCTCTCCTCGTTACTTCCTGCCGCAATGCATCCTGGGAGCTCTTCCTCGGCCCTCCCATGATGCACTTTGCAGTCACATGGGTGGCCGACCACTGTTCTCATTTCTTGACTCACAGGCCTACGCCCACTGGAATCAGGAAGAAGGGAAGACATTTCCCCACAACGGACTCGGCAATCCACAACAAAGATGGCGCCGCACATCAGAAATTATATAAAGTAAGATTTTATTCTTGCAAACTCATTATTTCACCATTCTAACCAGGATTAGCGGATGTATTGATGTGTAAGGGTGATTGTTAGGGGGAGATTGAAAAAAAAAAAACGATTCTGTGCCCGGAACTCCGCTTTAACACCTTTTTGATACAGGTGTTCAATGATACACTTTCGTGAATAAGTGTGCGTGTGTGTGATTAGACTTATATACAGGTAACTAGTCCTGTCAAATTGGAAGTAACAGTTCAGGTTGCCATGATCTGAGATCTGCTGAGCTGGGCAATCTTATCACAGCAAACACCACATATTTATAAAGAACAAAGATGTGCTTTAAAAATACTTCAAACTTCACACTCTGCTGACTTCAGGACTCTGAAGCTTGTAGAATGCATAAAAAATGGATGAGAGATGAAAGGATAGAAAATAAAAAACTCCCACTGTAGCTATTGTATTCTGCTGACAGGAAGCCTTCCCCATCGGCAGAATACAATGACCAGTGTTGCCGGCTATAGCGGGCGGCAATGATCCTTTGGGAAAAATCTGGGCTGGTTGTACACAAGTCGATCAATAGCACAGCTAGCCCATATATGGAAGTCTGAAGTCTCCATAGGAAGCCCATAGGAAAACACAAGAGCACAATTGGAAGACAAGGAGAGATCAAGGACCTTCATGGCAGAATCACCAGGTATATTTTTAATGAAAGCTGTAGATTTAAAAATATTGAATTTTAAAATTACAATTGCAGGTTAAAGTCATATGAGATTGTAGTGATTGTTTTATATTTTTTTTCATTGTTAACCAATTATATATGAGTTTGGATAATAATGCCCTTTTTAGAAAATACTTTAGCATCCCGTACAGAATTCCAGGAGTGTGTCCTGGATGGCAGATATATTTCCCCACTATATGGATAATGGTTCCTTGAAGAGAGCTAAAGAGACATTGTTAGTACTCAGGGGTTCTCACCCATGCAAGGTGAGGGGTTCCAGGTATTTCTGTCAGAGAGGAGAGGACTGATTTTCAGTAATTCTGGATTGGTATGCCATTATTAGGGACCCAAGATTTTGAATTTTTAAAGAGTTTTGGGAGGGAAGAGCCTAATAACCTTGATTAAAGGGATTCTGGTCCTGAAGTGGTCTTGTCAACATGCAGGAGGTGCCTATGAGGAAGCGTGGAGTGGTTTTACAGCTGTGAACAAGGGTGGACTCTCTGGAAATTAAGATTCTGGATTTTGCTGAACTCCTGCAGCTTGTCTTGTACCCCAAAACAAGTGGGAACCCTAAACCCCAGTAAGGAACTGAGAGACTGGCGGTGAGCCTGTTGAATGGTTTTCTTTGTACCAGGACTGATAACTGTTTGCTTTACTTTTGCTAAAGAAAGCTATTTGTGTTTGACTGTGTGTTTGACTATTTTGAGAGACCAATAAAGACTATTCACTTTTAAAAGTGTCTTGCAGGTGATCTCAATATTTAGATGACAATTGAGTATAGTCAGCATTTAGCTAAATCTATCTGCCAAAAACAATTTAAAAAAATATATATGTGGACAGTTATGACATTTGTAAAGAAAACCTGATTGTTTAAATTAACAATAAGCTTGGCTATCTGCTCCAGTACATAATGATTTTCAGTGCTGTAGCTCCTCCACTAATTTATTCTGAAGTACTGGTAGATTGCTATTGATAATGACACTCAGAAAATCCCAGTCTTCAGAGCAAAACAGTGATATGTTGCTAGCATTTCTAGCATTGTGGGAATAAATCTGCATTGAAATCTGACTTAATAATATCTTCTTATTCCTTCTATCAAGTAAAGACAAGAATAGCCATGGCTGAGGTAGTGATTCTTTTCTTGCTAATGATGTGACATATGAAACAGATGCAAGCAGAAGAAAAAATAATGTCAAGGGCTGAGATGTTCTTTTCGTTAGTTTATGTATTGGTTGGTCATTTTCATACAGAAATATGGTTTATGATATATAGTAGACAACCCACAAAGCTGCAGCTGTTTTTACAAATCAGAAGAAGTCAAAGTCAAGTTGAACATACAAAGGGCTAATACAAATAGGCACAAAACACCATTTGAGTGGTTTTTGGCATTTTTTAAATTCCTCTGAACTGAACAATAAGAATAAGTCCAGTGTTTCTCAACCTGTTCACCATTTGGGTGCCCCCCGGAATGCCATGAGCAGAAACCCATTTTATCTTCATTTAGTGTCAGGAGTTGCTATGGGGTGGGCAGGGCATCCACGTGCCCCGTAACAAGCTAAGGCGCTCTAGGGCCAGGACCCATGGTGTCATTTGTTGCTATGGTGATGGCAGGTGACTCACCCAACTCCCACCCTCTGGCACACTGCTGGAACCAAAAGGTAGAGCTCAGATGTCAAAAGGGGACTGCATGATCTGTGATGAGGATTCCATTTGACTGGGAGAAGTCAAAGTAAAATTTAACATATAGGGGGCTAATGCGCATGGGCACAAAAACACAGTTTTCAGAGATGTTTGGCATTTTTTTTTATTCCTCCGAACAAAGCTTTATAACCCATTCCCGCCCGGCCTGTGACATAATGACACCAGGGCTGGCCTCTCATCCCCTCCGGTTGGATGTCATATGAAGTTTGCACCTCGATCACCTGTGGAGCCACGCTCCGGCGCGATCTGTCACCGGCTGTGTCGATGACTGGTCTCTGTACCGGCCTGCTGCCAGTACCATGTGACTACCGCAACCAATAACAGCAGGTCACATGACTGTTGTAAACAATGGATGGATTCCTTTCAAGCCATCCATTGTGTACAATTGTGTCGCTAGCTTTGATTGGTCACAGTCTAATCACAGCCCATCTGAGCCATTTGATCAGCTGTGGCCAATCACAACAAAAGAAAGGGAATGAATCAATTTCATTCAGTAAAATGTTTGCATATAGCAATGCAATTCATTTCTATAAGAAAACGTAATGTAAAAGAAAAAAGATAAAATACTGATCCCTTCCCCAGAGTAGTGCAATGTTACTATGGTAACATATTGCTCTGGTCAAAGTGTTTTAAAAAAATCTTAAAAAATTAAAAAAATAAAAAAAACAATTGAAAAACAATTATTATTATTTTTATTTCATACTGTCACCAGTCAGTGTTTCTGATCATTGCCACACCAGTTATATGATGACGCTGTACTGCATTGGTGACAGTATTTAAACAAAAATGTTTTTTTTTTTTTTTAATTTCTTCATTTTCCAAAAATTATAAAAAAAACACTACAACTTCAAAAAACTAGCCATACCTCTTAATAAATATCTTTGACTGTCTGCATTCCAAAAAGGGGTCATTTGGAGAATATCTATACTGTTCTGACATTTTTGGACTTCAAGAAATGAGATAGACCATCAGTACATCAGGATTGATCAATTTTCAGATATATACCACAGAGTGGCCTGTATACAGTAACTTTCCTACTGATTAATATTATACTGTAATTTGGTTTATTTTTTTAAAAAATGTAGCAGAATACATTTTGGCCTAAATTTATGAAGAAAGATTATTTATTTGCAAAACTGTATTTAGTAAAAAATAAAAAAAACCCTATGGTGATTTAATACCACAAAAGGAAAGCTCTGTTTGGGTGAACAAAAATATAAAAATTTAGTTTGGGTACAGTGTTGCATGACCAGGCAATTATCACTCAATGTGTGACAGCACTGAAAGCTGAAAATTGGCCTGCGCAGAAAGGGATTAAAAGTGCCTGGTAATTGAAGTGGATAACAGCCCGGTGTTTTTCAATCTGTACACTGTCTGGGTTCCCCCAGGGTGCCACAAGCATGCCCATTTTGCCAGTGTCAGGAGTTGCTATGGTGTGGGCAGGTTGTCCATGTGCACCATAACAACCGATGGCACTCTAGGGCTAGGACCCATGGTGTCATTTTCTGCTATGATGAGGGCAGCTGGCTCACTCGTAACATGGCAATGCATGACATAAATCCAGGGCAGGCACTATGCAAGCCCCGAGCATTTAGGAGGAGATAGAAGTCTACCTCCTCTCCTTCCCACCCTCTGCAGCACTGATGGAACCAACAGGCAGGGCTCTGTGTGATTGGGGGGCTGTAATGAGGGGCTCTGTGATTAGGGGGCTCTGTGACCAGGGACTCAGATGTGATGGGGATCTCTGGTGTGATGTGGGGATATCATGCATAGGGAGGACTCTGATGTTATGGGGTCTCTGATGTGAAATGGGACTTGGGTGATGGTGGGACCTGTGATGTGACAAAGGAACCTCTGATGTGAAGAGGGGCTTGTAAAAATAATTTACTCAAAGCAATTGTGTGCATTGCTCAGGCTCATGTTTCCTATTGATAAGTAACATTTCGTTTTTTTTTGCATTTTAGACTGGGATGCTTCAAGATTATGCATACTTTAAAGGGTTCTGTGACTAAAAAAATGTTAAGAAATCATCTCTTAGTCAATATTCCTATGCTCATCCTGGTGTTTACATCTGTATTTTAGAGTGGCACTCAGCAGCAAAAAAAAAAAAAGCCCCAAGCCTGCTTTATGGCCCAGACAATCAAAGTGTACACAGACAGAAATGTTTCCTCACACCATCCATCAAAGTTGACCCAATGGGGGCCCACAACATCAAACCATGAATACCAGGAGCACCCGCTTTGCCTACATTGTTGATGCAGTCTGCCGTGGGGCAGAGTAAACGCCAAAACATATAAAAGCTAATCATGCTGCAAAGTAAGGATCTGTGTGGGAAAGTCTAGTGCCATTATCCTGTTTCTTTTAGTGTTCTGCCTACACCTTTACCATTCCAAGCATCTAAAATAAAGCTGAAGAAAATATATCTAATAACGGGACTACTACTATTCTATACAGTATGTAAAAAAAAAGTAAATGAAACCGGATAGAAAAATGGTGTATGTTTCTCAATTTAAGGTTCAAAATGAATTCAGAGGGCCCTTCTGAGTAGAGGCAATGCCACAGAGGTTCATAGACAACTGACCCATATTCCAAAATGAGCAGAGGTTCAGCCTTTAGTTACATAAACAGATACAAAATATATTGTGGCCAGGACTGTGCTGGTGGATAGATGCTGCTCAAAGCAACCATTTTTGCCTCCCCTCCACAGTAAAAATGGCCGTTTCAGCCACAGTATTGCTGCTGGGGTTTGTGTGCATGCATGCACAGCTCAGTAACTTTAAGAGTAAAAGCCTCTGCCCAACTACTTCACCTGGCACACAGGCATCATTTTTATCTGACTTTTATTTCCATTGTTACTCTTTACTTCTCTTTTTCCTTCTTTCTCCTTTTCTTTTCAGTACTTTCTACAATTGTTTTCATTCCTCACTTTTTATTTTTCCTTGCTCTTCTTAACAGCTGGCTCTTCTTTCTTTTCTCTTTTTTCTCCATTTTTTGTCTCTCTTTAGTTCCTTCTTAACACCTCTTTTTCTTCATTCCCTCTGCTACTTCCTCTTGCATACTTCTTCACAGCTCCCCTGCATTTCTTCTTAACATCACTAGGTGGCTCTGTCCTCCCACAGGAGCAATCCCAATATTAAAGTGATACTAAAGTCTTGTTTTAGTTAAAAATAAAAAACGTGTTATACTTACCTGCTCTGTGCAGTGGTTTTACACAGAGCAGCCCAGATCCTCCTCTTCTCTGGTCCCTTTTCAGTGCTCCTGGCCCCTCCTTCCTGTTGAGTGCCCCCCCCCCCCAGCAAGCAGCTTGCTATGGGAGTGCCTGAGCCAAGCCACAGCTATGTGTGTCCAATCAGCCTCCCCCTTTCTCTCCTCATTGGCTGACTGACTTTGATTGACAGCAGTGGGAGCCAATGGCACAATGCTGCTGTCTCAGCCAATGAGGAGGGGAGTCCCGGGCAGCTGAAACAATCCTGCAACATCGCTGGATCTAGATGGACCTCAGGTAAGTAAGGGGGTAAGGGGGGCTGCTGCACACAGAAGGTTTATTTTATTTTTTTGTCTTAATGCACAGAATGTATTAAGATAGAAAAAACCTTCTGCCTTTACAACCACTTTAACTAGTCAGGCGGGTGTTTAGCGTTGTTATGGCAATGGTGTGTGGCCGGCCTGGGGGTACTGCTTGCATTGCGCACACATCTCAGCATGCGCTGCATTGGAGGCTGTGCCACACGCCTCCATAATGCCAGGTGACCCATATAGACAATGCTCTGGGACTGCATGCCCCACTGCCTGCTATATAATAACATATGTTATTGCATTCATTTTTGTTTTGCTTAGTGACCAATACCATTTAGTACTTATTGCAATATCTGATTGAGGATCTGATTGCTTGTTTTCTAATGATTAACACTGCACATTTACCAGTTATGTCATAAGTTTAAACTGGGCATATTGGTGGGCTTATGACATCATTATGGTGCCAGGGGACGGGGCTGGGTGAAAATTGTTTGCACTGATTGGTGTATTGTCTGTTAAACATTTGTTGGTTTGCACTGCACATTGTCACTTGTCTGATGAAGGGGCCCTGCATGGCTTTGAAACGTTGCTCTTTGTTTATAATTTGACCACAAAAATAAAGCTTTGGGCCCTTTCGAGGAATTCTTGGTGTGCTGATGACATTTTCTTCAGTTTGATCATCTACGGTTTCAAGCCTATGGTCATTATAGCACCCAGCATTACTGAACGGCCAGTTTTTTTAATGTGTCCGTGGGGAATATTATGCTTGGACTTAAGCTTGGCCACACAGGCAGGTACAGTGGCTGGAAGTCCTGTACTCAGTGATGCTGAGCTTGCACTGTTAACCACTTGCCGACCACCCCATTCAGATTTACTGCGGCAGGGCGCCTCTGCTGCACATAATTGCGTAGATCTACGTAATTATGTGCATGTGGTCTCAGCGGCGCAAAGCCGCACTCCCACTGTGATTAGACACAGTGGGAGCCAGACCGCGGGAGGAGTGGGCGCGATCGCCGCCGGCCTCCCGCATTCTTCAGGGAAACTGACAGGAGAGCCGCCTGCCTATGTAAACAAGGTAAAGGTAATGTAGGAAAGGTAAGGTAAAACCTTCCGGGGCTGAGGTGGTTAACAGGCTCCAGGGCACTGAAGAAGCTTGACCACTGTGCCTCCCTGTTTGATAGGCAAGAGGCCAGGAAGTGACATTGCAACTTTTATTTTATTTTTTTGTGTTACTAAGCTGCACTGAGCATGAAGTTTCTGGTATGGAAACTCTGGACTCAGTGCCACCCCCTGCACCTGCCTCCACAAGTGTTGCCTGAGGAGGCCACCTCACTTGGCCTCATTGGCTGCATGGTCCTGGTTGTGGCCAAAAAATGACCCTCTACAGATTGTGTTTTTTTTATAGAGTTACACATTTTAGAAAACTGTGGAAAAGCAGAGTTTTACCTGTTGATATTTCTGTTGAAACTAATCTAAGAATTATGGTTATTTTATCCTTCTTGGGCCAAGAGTGGGAAGGTCTGCCTGCTGGACTCACATGATCAGTCCAAGTGCTAAAAAACAGAGAAAAGCTGCTCAGAGCAAGGATCCAATCAGCAAACAAGCATTTCCAGGGAATCTTCTGGGAAACGAATGCCCCATACACACGTACCGATTGTCGGCCGAACGATCGGCCGTCTTTTGTCCAGTGCTGTCGTCATGGTTGAAAAGTGCTCAAGACTGCACACGAATTTTGTCGGCCAACAACAACCAACTTCAGAAGTGATGTCATGTGATGGTTAACTTTCTGTGTGTTTTTTCTTCTCTGAGCATGCCCAGTCTTGCTCATCTGGCTTTTGTCGGCCGAAATCTGTACTGACTGACGAACAATCGGCCGTTCTGGTGACGGCCAACAAAAATTTTATAGCATGCAGACCAGATTTTGTTCGGCCGAAAAGTCGCAGTCGGTTGTCGGAAAGCATCATACTAACAAGCCGACAATAGGCCGATCGGACGTTGGCCAAACATTTACGGCCGACAATCGGTACGTGTGTACGGGGCTTAAAGTAAATTAAGTATGCAGCAAACAAGTGTTGGAGACACATTCAAATTCTTTGTCTCTATACTTATTTTGGATCAATAAATATGAGGGAATTCAAGACATTTGCATGGTGCACAGGCAAGCAGCATTTTCAGGAGAGGTCAGCCATGACAGCCTACCTTTTAAGGTTTCCTTTACAAGCACTCTTTACATTCTGGCTTGCCTTGTGCCAGAAATAAATTATTTTTCTATAATAACTAAAACTGCTTGTGAGGATAAATGTCATGCACATGTTCATTGCTAAGCCACATAAAAGCAAGTCAAATCCAAGGATTTTGGAATTGAGAAAAATGGACTTGTTCCTTTTATGCATGACAGACATAGATGAGATTTCCCTGATGGATCTTAAAAATAAAACTCCAGCTAATAACATAAAATTGATGTAACTGCACTGTCTCCAGGATGACTTGAATGAATGAGTCAGTGAAAAAATGACACCTGTGACAACTTTAACACCTCAGAGCTGGCCTCCTGCAGTGGAAAAGAACTGTCCTTAAGTTATAAGGTCAGAAGACAAGCTCTGAAAGCCAAATCTATTTTCAGACACATAGGCACATTAGCTCCGTATCCTTCAAGTAATCCCTGATGTAATATATCAACAAGACATGAGCAGTTCAAGCCAGCCGAAACAGCTGAAAGCTTGAAGAAAAGAAATTAAAAAAAAAAATTGCTAAAAGAACATCCAATCATCTTAAATGATGTTAAAATCTGAATATTTTGTGTAGTTAAATCAGATAACATCAAGGCTACAAAAGTTTTAACTGCTACAATAATCTCATTAGCAGAACTGTTTTCTGCAGAACTATATGCAGTAATGAGAGCAATATGTTAAAAGGTTAAAGCCCATACATAACTAGACAAGAAGTATTGCGAAGTGTTCACTGAAAGCCTATTTTTTCATCTTGTATTCAATTACAGTTTGACTGCAGGATGATAGGGGCATTTAATTATGGTGTAAATGCCGAATGATAGACTAACTTTATTTATTCCAGTTCAGTAATAAGGTAATGAATTGAAGCAAAAATCTCTACAACGTGCTAAGAAGAGCAGTGTCCACTATACTGTGAAATGTTTGCAAATTGACCCTGAAACTGTGAATCTTAATGTGATGACTTTGTAAGCAGCCCTTAGGGTCCTTTCACACGGGCTTTCTACCCGGCGGACTCTGTTTTGCTCAGCGGGGATCGATCTGCCGATCTCCGCTGAGCAGGCAGATGACAGGTCCGTCACCACTCTGTGTGCAGAGACAGACCTTTCAAATTCCCGCTATCCCCTATGGGGAGATCGGATGATAATGGACCGCCTGTCCGTTTTCACCGGATCCTATCTGATCCGATCCTCCAGACGGATGGAAAATAGGGTTTCCAGTTGTCTGGATTTCACGGACAGGATCAGATCAGATAGCGGCGGGTGTCAGCGGACATGTCACCGCTGATATCCACCGCTCCATATGGATGCGTGGACCATCCGATCATTCCGTGTGAAAGAGGCCTAATATGTCAAACAGAAAATGTGCTTTTTTTGGAAATTTCCTGCCCACCCAACACAAATCGTTTTAAAATGCCTTCATATTGCAGATGGAAAGGGTGGACAAAGTTGAGCTCTCTTGATGAGAGCTTCTGACAGCACCTTAGTTGTATCTCCCCCCCCCCCCCATCCCCACTGCGCTGAAAGATTATGATGGCAGGTGAAGGGAGGAGAGAGTAGAAAATATAAATATTTCTCCTAAACCAAGAGGAATAAACAAAAAAGGGGCACATCATACTAAACATAAGTTATGTCCTTTGTGCTGATTTATATATTTGCAAATTAGGATAAACTTAGGCTTTAAATACAAATTGCAAAAAAGTATAGAAAGTGCAGTGCACCACTTTAAATTCAAATTTGAGCTATGGAAGAAGTAGTGCTAGTATATACACTGCTCAAAAAAATTTAAAGGAACATTTTTTAATCAGAGTATAGCATCAAGTCAAGTAAACTCCTGAGATATTGATCTGGTCGGTTCAGTAGCAGAGGGGGTTGTTAACCACTCCCTCCTGGGCAAAGTGACGTAGTACTACCTCGCTAGCCCAGGAGCCTGTAGGGGGCGAGCGCTCCCGCCCCCGCTCGTTCCCCTGCATCCCCGCAAACCATTAGACAGAGCAGAGAAGTATAACAAACCATTACACAGAGCAGGGAAGTATAATAAACCATTACACAGAGCAGGGAAGTATAACAAAACATTACACAGAGCAGGGAAGTATAACAAAACATTACACAGAGCAGAGAAGTATAACAAACCATTAGACAGAGCAGAGAAGTATAACAAACCATTACACAGAGCAGAGAAGTAATACAAACCATTAGAGCCGTTTAACACTGCCACGACCACTAAAGTCGCCTCATAAGGGGCGACTTCTAGCGTGACTTTTAGCGCGACTTCGGCACAACTTTGCGCGACTTCAGCACGACTTGACGCGAGACGACTTTGTAGGACTTTGTATTTGGCCAATCAGAATATGATGTGTTGTGACCTAATTTCCCTTTCCTTTTTTTTTTTTGCTGGCATTTATCGGGCATTTTTTGGGCATCTTTGGAGGCAGGCATGTCTTTAGTGTCTGGGGGGTCTAAAACGTGTACCTGTGAAGTTTCATCTCTGTAGCATGTCCAGAACCAAAAAAAAAGCATTTTTCTTATAATTATTAATACAGCAGTGTGGCGGCTTCTCTACACCTTGCATTTTTTATTGCTGGCATTTATCGGGCATTTTTTTGGCGTCTCTGGAGGCAGGCATGACTTTTTTGGATTTAGTGTCTGGGTGTCAAAAAAGTGTCCCTGTGAAGTTTCATCTCTATAGCATTTCCAGAACCAGAAAAAAAAAGCATTTTTCTTATAATTATTAATACAGCAGTGTGGGTTCAGTGGGTTCAGTGTGGGTTCTGGACATGCTACAGAGCTGAAACTTCACAGGGACACTTTTTAGAACCCCCAGACACTAAATCCAAAAAAAGTCATGCCTGCCTCCAAAAATGCCCGATAAATGCCTGCAAGAAAAAAAGCCAGGTGTAGAGAAGCCGTATTAATGTTCTAATAAAAATTATAAGAAAAATGCAAATTTTTTTGGGTTCTGGACATGCTACAGAGCTGAAACTTCACAGGTACACTTTTTAGACCCCCCAGACACTAAATCCAAAAAAAGTCATGCCTGCCTCAAAAAATTCCTGATAAATGCCTGCAAGAAAAAAAGCCAGGTGGAGAGAAGCCATATTAATGTTCTAATAAAAATTATAAGAAAAATGCCACTTTTTTGGGGTTCTGGACATGCTACAAAGCTGAAACTTCCCAGGTACACTTTTTAGACCCCCCAGACACTAAATCCAAAAAAAGTCATGCCTGCCTCAAAACATGCCCGATAAATGCCTGCAAGAAAAAAAGCCAGGTGGAGAGAAGCCGTATTAATGTTCTAATAAAAATTATAAGAAAAATGCTAATTTTTTTGGGGTTCTGGACATGTTACAGAGCTGAAACTTCACAGGTACACTTTTTAGACCCCCCAGACACTAAACACAAAAAAAGTCATGCCTGCCTCAAAAAATGCCTGATAAATGCCTGCAAGAAAAACGGCCAGGTGGACAGAAGACATATTCATGTTTTAATAAAAATTATAAGAAAAATGCTATTTTTTGGGGGGTTCTGGGCATGCTACAGAGCTGAAACTTCACAGGTACACTTTTTAGACCCCCCAGACACTAAAATCAAAAAAAAGTCATGCCTTTCTCAAAAAGTGCCCGATAAATGCCTGCAAGAAAAAAGCCAGATGGAGAGAAGCGGTATTAATTTTTTAATAAAAATTATAAGAAAAATGCTAATTTTTTGGGGGTTCTGGACATGCTACAGAGCTGAAACTTCACAGGTACACTTTTTAGACCCCCCAGAAACTAAATCCAAAAAAAGTCATGCCTGCCTCCAAAAATGCCCGATAAATGCCTGCAAGAAAAACGGCCAGGTGGACAGAAGACATATTCATGTTTTAATAAAAATTAAAATAAAAATGCTCTTTTTTTCTTGTTCAATACCATTTTTATGGAAAGTCGGATCACAAGTTGGATCACAAGTCACTTCAATTAAGATAAGGAGGCGACTCCCATTGAAGTATATGGGACAAGTCGGATCACAGGTCGCCTCAAAGTAGTACAGGACCCTTTTCTGAAGTCGGAGCGACTTCAGTAGTGCCAATTAAGACGGCACTGATTGATTAACATTGCTTTTGTTATGTCAAGTGACCTGGGGCGACCTGGGGCGACACAAGTCGCCTCATAAGTAGCCCTAGTGTGAATGGGCTCACAGAGCAGGGAAGTATAACAAACCATTACACAGAGCAGGGGAGTACAACAAACCATTACACAGAGCAGGGAAGTCTAATAAACCATCACACAGAGCAGGGAAGTATAATAAACCATTACACAGAGCAGGGAAGTATAACAAACCATTACACAGAGCAGGGAAGTCTAATAAACCATTACACAGAGCAGGAAAGTCTAATAAACCATCACACAGAGCAGGAAAGTATAATAAACCATTAAACAGAGCAGGGAAGTATAACAAACCATTACACAGAGCAAGGAAGTCTAATAAACCATTACACAGAGCAGGGAAGTCTAATAAACCATCACACAGAGCAGGGAAGTATAATAAACCATTACACAGAGCAGGGAAGTATAACAAACCATTACACAGAGCAGGGAAGTATAATAAACCATTACACAGAGCAGAGAAGTATAACAAACCATTACACAGAGCAGTGAAGTATAACAAACCATTACAAAGAGCAGGGAAGTATGACAAACCATTACACAGAGCAGGGGAGTATAATAAACCATTACACAGAGCAGGGAAGTATAACAAACCATTACACAGAGCAGGGAAGTCTAATAAACCATTACACAGAGCAGGGAGGTATAATAAACCATTACACAGAGCAGAGAAGTATAATAAACCTTAGAGCCACCCAAATCAACTCCCACAGCTGCTCCAAGTGACTCCCATAGCCTGTCCTGAAACTACAGAGGCTCAAAGCATGATAGGACATGTAGTGTCATGACTGGCAAAGGAAGGAAACAGGAAATCAGAGAACTTAGAAATTCAGCAAGGAGAAGGAGTGATATCACATACACAGAAACCTGCTGTATTCAGCTAAAGGAGGTAAGTTACACACACACTGATATTGGGGTTATAATTCATTTACACGCACAATGCATTTGTTGCTTTAGGGAGGAAAAGCAGGAGTTCTTCTTTACTCGTATCAACAGTTACTGACTGCCAAGTAATATCCAACTATTTTAATTATATTCTTCTTTATGTTAGGCTCAGACAAAGTGTTAACATTATGTCTATATTTCATGTCCAGCAAAGCACATATTTTGGAAGAGTTTCATTTTTTTAAATGATTCTTATCTTGAAATGTATGTGTCTGCAAGACTCTTATCTATGGCTCAGTAATTAAAGTTTATCTAAGCCCAAGAAGAAAAGTAATGTTTTGCAACTAACCAGTCCTTTAATGTCATGAGATGCTGCAATGAGGTGCACATCTTCAACAGAGGGGACAACTGGTTTGCAAGAGGTCATTTGCCTTAAAAAAGGATACGTTCACCTTTTTGGGCAGAATTTCAGTTTTTATAATACAAAAAGAAGCGTTTTTCAATGCTATTTCTGCCCCATCCACCCCATGTGCTTTTCATGTACCTTAACCAGGAGGTTTAATATCTTGTCAGTTAATTTATATTTTAAAAAGGATTTTCAGAGTCCATCATTTTCTCAGCTTTCACTTCCTGTTAGGTCATATCACAGAAGCATTCACTTCCTTGTTGTATCACAGAAGAGGGTGTAATAGGGTGTGTTCCCCACTCATGACCACACCTCCCACCCACCTTCTATACAATCTGATTGTACAATCTAATTTAGATCTTCCATCAGCTATGTAGTACTAGGGTCTGATTTGTTACAAATTGATTGGATTGTTCAGATGGGTCCACCTATTCTATAGTTTGGGTAAATCTAAAGGATATTTTACAGAGATTGTACAATCTTATTGTATAGTGTATGGCCATCTTATACAAGTACATAGCAGGGAGTGGACAGAAACATTCAGTTGTCAGGCCTCATTTACATAGCAAAAACTCAAATTCCCGCATTTGTCTGTTTGGAGCGTTTTTACTCGTCATGCATGGAGCAGCCCATTCACTTGAATGCCTTACATGCAACAATCCCCCCAGAGAAGCTCCAAAACTTTTTTTGGAGTGGAGCATGGTGCGTTACTCCAGTTTTTGATGCATTTGTCACACTTGGAATGCCTTTAACATGTAATGACAACACAAGCACCAAACACATTCGCAGCATTTCTGAAACGTATGTCAAAGCGCACATTTTCTGCACTTGTAAATGCACCAATTTCACTTTCAGACCCCACTCATACCTAGAGTAGTGGGCGCACATGTTTTTTGACTCGTTTTTCCAGTGACACACATAAGAAAGCCCATTGACCTTGATGGTCTGCGATACACGTGGCAAAATAGCTCATGGGATATTTTGACATGTGGCCATACACTATATAATCTGATTGTACAATCTCCTTTAGATTTACCAAAACTATATAATAAGATTACACACCATATATACAATCACTCTATATCCAATTAGGTAGGCCCTTGCACTACATCAAGGGTGTCCCATGGGCTGCATGTGACCCCAGGGAGTTTAGCATGCAGCCTGAGCCCATCTGAAGGGACCCTGGGGAAGCCAGGCACGCATTGAGAAATGCTGGTGATGCTGTGAAAACTTAGTTAATAGGTGAAGGTGTGCTAATGAAGTCAGCTAGTAAACTAGTCCTGTGTCTTACTGGTTCCTCTATCTCGGTCTGAATACCAGGGAGTCTCTGAAGCTTTCTAAGAAATATAGCAAGGGCCAAGGTAAGGCCTTGTTCTCAAAATCAAAGAAAGCTTGTATTTTTCTGCAACTGAGGTACATTCATTGTACATAGGGGAGCTTGATTTTAGAAATAAAAAGGGGGAACGGAAACAACCTTCCTTAAACAGGAGTGGCTGTCTTCTAAACATAACGCTGCTGTAACATATTTTTCCCTTGTCTTTTCACAACAATTCACTACTTCATCTATGTACGTTGGTAGCTTAACACATATGAAGCCTTCCTGACATCTAGGATGGGATTATGTACCTAGAACAATTAACATCTGTCTCCCATTGTAATTGAATTAAGGTGTCTGTGCTTAACGGGTGGGGAACGGGTACCTGTTTTTGACAGGTATCCTTCCCCACTTCCGGGAGACGGCCCTGAGGCGCTGTCTCTCTGTAGTTTGGCCCCCTCCTTCCACTGCCGCCTAGCCAATGCGAATGCACAGCGCGCTTTGCTCATGCGCAGTAGGGACCCGCCCGTCAAGCTGCAAGACTTCACTGCCGGGTTCCCTTACCTACAATGGCCGCGGCAGCACCTGACAGGCGATGGAAACATCGCTGGACTCCAGGACAGGTAAGTGTCCTAATATTAAAAGTCAGCAGCTACAGTATGTGTAGCTGCTGACTTTTAACTTTTGGAGGGGGAGGCCGGAACACCCCTTTAATGCATAGAATTAGGATAAAAAAACCTTCTGCCTTTACAACTCCTTTAAATATGCATCAAAGCGTCAACACCAGAGAATAAATTCAGGTAAATGTAACTAACTACTACTAGTTACTACAATATGTACAGTATGTTATTTGTTTTTGGGATAAAGATTTTAAATCAGTAATTAAGTCTAGCAAATTATGAAGAACTTACCTACAAAACGGATCCCTCCAGTGGCACCCTGTCACTGCTGACAGGGATTCCATCTTCACCTGATCTTCCTTTCAAGTTTGCTAGCTCTGAATGGCCGATCCACAATTACATCAATCCGTGCATGTCCGTGGAAGTCACGGCCGTGGCACAGCTCTCTCAATGGATGGCATGCTGTCCATTGACAACGCAGTGTGCATGCGCTAGTGATGTCACCAGCCAATTAAGATGTGATTTTTTTTATCTTGTATGTATTTTTATATTTTTATATTGTATATATTTTGTATAATGTAAGCTTACCTTACAACTGACCAAGTGGTGTTCACTACCACTTTAACTATATAATGCAAATAAAAACTGCCCATTATTGGTATCCTCTGGTTTGTCCTAACCTTCTAACTGCTGCTTTTACAGGTTAGCTTTGTCGATTATAGGAAATTGAAAAGCAACAGATCAACTGGCAGAATCAACAGGTAAATACAACTAAGACCTTTGAGAAAGCCAATCACCCTGGGTGGGATTGAGGCACCATCTTTGAGAAGGGCATTTGCCAGTTCTATGCTATGCCTGTTTGCTATTCAATACATGTAAGTACAATACCTATTTTTATGAATACACTTAGTTGAAACGGTTTGCACTATTAGATGTGCGTGCTTGCCTTTTTTGGTTGAGCTGCACTCCTGAGGAATTGCTATCTGAGGTCCATTATTTGGAGAAAATGAACATCTGAGCTATTGTATACAAAAAGCTCATTTTACCCCATTTATTTCACTGGGGTCCACAGTACCAGGTGAGAAGATACCTACAAGGGGTTGTGAAGGGCACTGCGGGAGAGTGTTTTTTTATGTGAAGAAATCAGGACATTTCCTGGATATTATGCAGTGATTGCACTGAAATTGCACAGAGATTGTATGGTATATGGGACTTTTATGGATTACACATTTATTTATTCTTGAAAATTTTTAAACTATTTATTGCATATGTCAATTTATAACTAGTTTATCTGAACGCGCTTCACTATTATTTGTTTCAGTAAATAAATATAAGGGCACAGAAAAAGACTTCTGTGTTCATGGTAGTGAAAGACTATATTACATTCAGTATGTCATTTTTATTTTGCCCATAGTTCCACTTGAAATTGCATTTTCACTTTTTCAGAAAAGGTCAGGTTTGAAAAAAAAAAAAAAACACTCTATGTTTTTCATGTGTTCCATTCCCACAGTCCCTACCTAAAAAAATAAATAAAAATATATATATATATGAAGGCCTCAGGGCAGATTACAAACATTTCTGGACAACGTCACAGGGGTTGATTTACTAAAACTGGAGAGTGCAAAATCTGATCTAGCTCTGCATAGAAACCAATCCACTTCCAGATTTTTTTTGTCAAAGCTTAATTGAATAAGCTGAAGTTAGAAGCTGATTGGCTACCATGTACAGCTGCACCAGATTTTGCAATCTTCCATTTTAACAAAATTAACCCCACAGTGTTTCTGTCCCTACAAAGACTGGGGACACACCGAGTTATCCCTTGTTAACATATACTGTAATGCAGGAGGCCAGCCTATAAATCTCTAACCCTTTGTAATGATAGACAGTGTTCAAATCTAGTTTAGAACTGATAAGGAGATCTGCTAGCACAGTACAGACAAGGTATCTATAGTAACTTCCCAACCCCTCTGCATTCCACTGGAAAATTACTTTAGGAGTAAAATGTAAAAAGCGAAACAGAAATTTTTAAATATTTTTTAACCGCCCTACATACTATTACTTCTGCAGGGCGGCCGCTCTATGCTGGATCACGTACCTAGTATGTGAATCGGCACTTTCAAGTAGTTGGCTGTGCTGTGATTAGACACAGCACAAGCCCACCAGTGGGTGCCAGCCAATGGATTACACAATGTTAACAGGCGCTTGATCACATATCGAACCAAAAGTCCATAGAGTTAAAAGTCATTAATGGCACAGGGGGAGAAAAAGTCCACCGTGTGGGGCAGCCATCCAGAAACCAAAAGCCAGGGGTTCCACAAGGCTAAAACAAAGACAAACAGAGGCGCCTCTAAGTGTAGACTTTATGCAACAGGTTTAATGAATAAAAAACCCACTGATCTGCGTGGAGCATCACACAACTTTGATTTGCTTCCATCTTTTCTCTGTCTTACTTCCGGGTTTGTGGGCTTCGGCATTTTGACTGGCCGAGCAACGATGGCGTCACCTCCGTGCATACACGTTTTGAAGCACACCGTCCATTAAGAGCGCAGTGCGCATGCGCAGGTGATGTCATTGGCTGCTATTATAGTAAATATGTCCTAAACAGTGCATGTTTAGGAGATATTTACTGTACCTATAGGTAAGCCTTATTTTATGCTTACCTGTACGTACATAAAAACAAGGTTTATTTTACTACCACTTTTAGGCCCCTTTCACACATACGGTTCGTTCAGTTCATCAGTTCAGTCACGTCAAAATGCATCAGTTTTTCATCCTTTTTCATCCATTTTTCATCCGTTTTTCATCCATTTTTCATCCGTTTTTCATCCGTTTTTCATCCGTTTTTCATCTGTTTTTCATCCATTTTTAATCCGTTTTTCATCCATTTTTCATCCGTTTTTCATCCATTTTTCATCCGCTTTTTTTACATCCACTACCAATGCAAAAATGGATGAAAAATGGACAGTTTGTGCCTTTACATCCGTTTTTCGTCTGATCCATTTTTTTGACGGATGAAAAATAGGGCATTCATCCGTTCCAAAAAACTGACATTGACAGAAGCGGATGAAAATGGATGTTGACGGATGATCATCCGTTGTCATCCATTTTTACATAGAGATGCATTGATGTCCGTTTTTCATCCGTCAATGGATGGATGAAAAATGAACAAACGGACCGTATGTATAAAGCTGCAACCAGCAATTGGAATATCTGCCTATGCCTTTGGTATGAAGTACAACAGATTATATCAGCTCAGCACTGGTGTCTTGCATATGCAAAGCTAGGGATGAAGTATGTAGGAATTATTTTGCCAATTTATTTTCTCTGTTGGTGAAGTTTGATATAGCACACATTAACACAGAGAAAAAAGGCAATACAAACATGAACATTTAAAATTCAGCAAAAATTAATACATTATTACCGATCTAAAGGACAGCTGTAGTTAAAAATATTAAAGGTACGTTGTAAATGATATTTGGTTACCTACACTTAATATTACCTTTTTAATATGAGAAGTAGAAGTACGTGCGCTAGTAAATAAAAATGATTTTCCTAGCACCAGAATAGATTTGCAGTCTACAGCAGTTCATATTTTCACTGTCGAATCAGATTACAGTTAGCAGAAGCGAGTGGTGCCCACAGCTTGCAGAGAACCGTTTACATGACAAGAAGGCTTTTGATATTATTGGAGGTTGGGATTTCTCAGGTTTAAAGAAAATAAAGTATTTTTTTTTATTTGTATACTGTACATGTATTGTAAGACCTTAGTTAGCCTCTTACCGCTAGTCTCACTGGATTTAGAGTGAGAGTTTGTGATGTCACTACTGTGGCACCCCCCTGACTCCCAGAGACATATAGGGATCCCCAAAGACAGGGTGGGATAGCACTTCACCCCAAGGCTGAGTCCATGTGGAATGGCGGGGGTTGTAAAACATTGGGTGCCAGTCACTTTGACAAATAAATGTAATTCATTTGGAGAAATGTATCAAAAGTAGAGACATTTTAAGGTTCTGCTCAAACTCAGGTCTCCACTTTTTCAACTTTTAAACCACTTGCCGACCAGCCATTGCATATATACAGCGGCAGGTCGGCATGTTCCCACGAATTGGCGCATCCTAGGGGCATGTGCGCCGCTGGAGGCACACGCTCATTCGCCAGCGGGAAACCTGATCCGCGGGGCCGGCGACTGCAATTGCCACCGGGCACCTGCGTTCGCTCCCCATGGAGAGTGAATGGCAGTCTGCTGTTGTAAGCACGGCAGACCGTTGTTCTCTTATGCCTCATACACACGCATCGATTATTGGCCAACGTCCGATCGGCCGATTTTCAGCTTGTTAGTATGATGCTTCCGACAACCGACTCCGACTTTTCGGCCGAAAAAAATCTGGTGTGCAGGCTATAAAATTTTTGTTGGCCGTCAACACAACGGCCGATTTTCCGTCAGTTAGTACAGATTTCGGCAGACAAAAATCTGATGAGCAAGACTGGGCATGCTCAGAGAAGAAAAAACACACGGAAAGTAAACCAGCACATGACATCACTTCTGAAGTAGATTTTTGTTGGCCGAGAAAATTCCATAAGCCCATCCCCCTCACAGTTAGAACACAAACCCCTAGACTCACATTTAACCCTTTGATAGCCCCTGAGTTAACCCCTTCCCTGCCAGTGCTATTATTACATTAACAGTGCATATTTTTAGCACTGATTACAGTAGTAATGTCACTGGTCCCCCAAAAAGTGTAAAAAATGTCAGTAAGGTGTCTGATCTGTCCGCTGCAATGTCGCAGTCCCGCTAAAAATCACTGATCGCTGCCATTACTAGTAAAAACATAAATAAATAAAAATGACATAAATCTTTCCCCTAGTTTGTAGACGCAATAACTTTTGCGCAAACCAATCAAAATACGCTTTTTGTGATTTTATTTACCGAAAATATCTAGCAAAATACAAATTGGCCTAAAATTATGAAAAAAAATAGATTTTTTTTTTTAATTGGGAATGTTATATAGTAGAAAGTGATTTTTTATTTTTTTATTTTTCAGAATTGTTGCTCTTGTTTTGTTTTTATAGTGCAAAAAAACCCCCAAAAAAACTCAGAGGTGATCAAATACCACCAAAAGAAAGCTCTATTTGTGGGGAAAAAGGACATCAATTTTATTTGGGTACAGCATCGCACGACCGCACCATTTTCAGGTAAAGTAACGCAGTGCCGAATCTCAAAAAGTGGCCTGCTCATTAAGGGGGAAAATCTTCCAGTCCAGAAGTGGTTAAAATAAGAAATTTTAATAATTTTACTACAATCAGCATACCTCAGTGACAGTAGGCACTCTGAGGTTGAGGTGCTAAAGGCGAATAGGCTGCTGGATTTACATGGAAATTTATCCAAGGCTTAGTGAATGTGGTGAAGTTTACTTTGCAAACAATACCCAATTGTGCAAGAAAAAAAAAACATTTTTGCTTGCACATGATTGGATGATAGAATTAAAGCGTAGTTTCACTCAAAAGTGGAACTTCTGCTTTAAGCACCCCCGTACCCTCACATGCCACATTTAACATGTAATTTTGGGGGGGGGGGGGGGGAGCAGATATCTAGTTTTGACAGGTACCCAGCTCCCACTTCCGCTCAGGCCGCCTTTTGCTAATTTATATATACTTCTGAAGTAAATAATATGCTGTGTTAAGTATGCCCAAACTTAAGGGATTTTGCAGTGTTTTAATGCCCACTAGTGGCTAGCTATTGTTAGTCAATAAACACCTCAAGTCTGGACACTTTCACTCCCTTCCAGTCTAGGCCAGCTTTCAACTTTCAGAGCTGTCACACTTTGAATTAAAATTACTCAGTCATGCAACACTGTACCTAAATTACATTTTTATATACAGTAAACCCCCCTCCATTGCGGGGGTTACGTTCTGGACCCAGCCACAAAAAGTGAAATAGAAAAACCCTATTAAAATGCATTGTAGGCATGTTTTTTTTACTGTCACTGTACGTGTAAAAGCATTTTAAGGTCTTTAAACACACTTTTAAAACAATAGAAACTCATTTAAACACATTAAAGATACTGAGAGACATAGCAAGAGCTATGGAAAACACAAAAATATTTCATTTTTAATGATTTATATAGTAAAATAACATTACAAAAAAAAACGCAATATACCGGGACCGCAAAAACTGAACCGCGATGGAGCGCGGGTTTACTGTATTTTTTTTTAGACAGATTTCTTTTGGTGGTATTAAATCACATAAACAAAAAAGGACCAAACATTTAAAAAAAAAATACATTTTATCTTAGTTTCTGTTATAAAATTCTGCAAATAAATAATCTTTTTAATAAATTTAGATAGAAATGTATTCTGCTACATTTATTTGGTAAAAATGAACCAAATCACATTATTTAGTCTGTGTGAAAGTTATAGAGTCTACAAACAATAGCATATATATTTGAAAATGGACTAGTCCTGATGTACTGACTGCCTATCTCATTTCTTAAAGCCCTAAAATGTCAGGACAATACAAATACCTCACAAATTACCCCTTTTGGAAGAAAATCCAAGGTATTTAGTAAGAGGTATAGTGAGTTTTTTGAAGTTGCAATTTTTTGTTACAATTTAAAAAAAAAATTAAACATATTTTTCCTCTATCGTTCATTGATGGACGCAGTCTCTGATGCATATCAGTAGGGTTATACTGCCCCCTACAGGAGTAGGACACTAGGCGGAAAAAAGGTTCTGGCTACGGCTATGGGCAGTCCCATTGGGTATACCCTCTCCCTGCATAGGATGTCAGTTTTAATATGCCTTGTCAGGAGTAAGGACCTAGTTCCTTGCTGAGATTTCTGGTCCTGGCAAAAAGTTTTTTTTTCTACATAATTTTTTTAGCTAGCTTTTCTCCGGATTTTTCTTGATGGGTTCAAGAGGTCATACGGTCCGGTTACAAGATCGAGTTTCGATCAGTCCCTCCGGTAAGGATTTTCCCTTCCAATGTGCGACTGTCCCCGGTTCGCTTTCTGGCGCTCTCTGGGGCAGTTCAGGACCTGGTGCAACAGGGGGTAATAGTTTCCGGTTCTGTGTGTGGAAGGTTTTCAGGGCTTTTATTCAAACCTGTTCACGGTTCCCAGGAAGGAAGGCAAGGTGCATCCGGTGCCTGGACCTGAAAGCACTAAATTGCTTCGCACGAGTTCAAAAGTTCAAGATGAAATTGGTTTGCATGATGGTGGCCTCCCTACATCAGTGGGATTTCCTGGCCTCCATAGACATCAAAGATGCCTAACCTCACATCCCAATCTGTGCAGGACACCAACGGTTTATCCGTTTTGCCTTGTGAGAGGATCACTATCAGTTTGTGGCATTGCCCATTGGTCTTGCCTCTGCTCCTAGGGTCTTCACAAAAGTGTTGGCTCCAATCCTGGCGCTGTTGCGGCAGTGGGGATATCGGTCCTGGGTTATCTGGATGATCTGCTTCTCCATGCAGAGTCTCCTACGGTGCTGGAAACAAATTTGGCGATCACCATAAGAACTCTGGAGGAGTTCAGGTGAATTCTGAACCTTCAGAAGTCGTCCTTGGTCCCTTCCATGAGACTGGATTACCTGGGCCTGACTTTGGACTCATCCTCAGCCAGGGCGTTTCTTCAGCTGTTGTTGTCCAGCAAATGGTCGTCCCTTCGGACCTGCATGAGAATTCTGGGACTAATAGGTGTCGTCCTTCGAGGCGGTCCCCTTCGCTAAATTTTACACGAGGATCCTCCAGAAGGAAATCCTTCTCAAGTGGAACAAAAATCCAAATTCCCTTGACGTTCAGATCCAGCTGAGCCAGGCGACCAAGGATTCCCTTATCTGGTGGCTTCGGTCCCCAATGCTCAAGCAAGGGAAATCCCTCCTCCCTATATATTGAACAATTGTCACCATGGATGCAAGTTTGTTCGGATGAGGGGGGAGTTCTCGGCAGGTTGTCTGCTCAAGGAGTCTGGTCCCTGGAAGAATTCAGGTTACCAATCTATGTTCTGGAGCCGAGAGCAATCCAGTTTTGCCTAGTACACTGGACCGAGTACCTGCAGGGTTGTCCAGAGCACATTCAACCAGAAAATGCCACGGCCGTGGCTTATGTAAATCACCAAGGGGGCACCAAAAGTGCCCTTGCAGCCTTAAAAGTGGTGGGCATCCTTCATTGGGTGGAATGCTTTGTTCCAGCTCTCTTCGCTGTTCATATTCCAGGAGTGGAAAATTGGCAGGCAGAATACCTCAGTCGACAAGCCTTGGATGCGGGGGAATGGTTCCTCCATCCGGAGGTGTTCCAGCAGTTGTGCCTTCGTTGGGGCACTCCAGATGTAGATCTGTTGGCATCTCGGGTCAACAGAAAAGTACAGAGGTTTGTGGCCAGTTTCCAGGTGTCAGTATCAGCTGATGTATGCCTTTCCTCTTCTCAAGTTGCTGCCAAGACTTCTTCGCAGGATCGAGGCGGAAGGGATTCTGGTCATTCTTGTGGCTCCGGACTGGCCTCGCTGAGATTGGTACACCGACCTGGTCAGGCTAGATGCAGACGCTCCTTGGAGACTTCCTCATAAGGAGGATCTACTCTCTCATGGGCCAATCTTTTATCCTGCTTTACAGTCGCTGGCTTTGACGGCTTGGCTGTTGAAAGCCAGGTGCTGAAGGACAGGGGTTTGTCTGCTTTAGTAATTCCTACTCTGCTTAAAGTGAGGAAAGCGACTTCTAGGAAGATCTATCATCGTACGTGGAAGGCTTATATTGTGTGGTGTTAGTCTCTTTGGGCTCCCCCTCATTCTTACTCGGTGGATCGGACCTTGGCTTTCCTTCAATGGGAAGTTGATCAAAAGTTGGCCTTGAGTACTATCAAGGGTCAGGTTTCGGCCCTGGCAATTTTCTTCATAAGGTCATTGGCCGCCCATTCCCTGGTGCGTAACCTCATCCAGGGAGTGCGACACTTGGTACCTCTGGTGCGACCTTTGTTGCCACCTTGGGACCTTAATTTAGTGCTGTCGGTTCTCCAGAAACCTCCCTTTGAAAGTATTTGAGAGATTCCCCTGCTTACCTTATCGCAGAAGTTGGCCTTTTTGGTGGCTATCACTTCTGCGTGCAGGGTGTCAGAACTGGTGGAGTTGTCCTGTCGTTCTCCCTACCTGGTGGTTCACAGGGATAAAATGGTACTTCATCCGGATTCGTCCTTCCTTCCGAAAGTAGTTTCCAGTTTTCACTTAAATGAGGACATCGTGTTACCCTCTTTGTGTCCTAAGCCAAAACATCCTAAGGAGTTTGCATTGCATACTCTGGATGTGGTTCGGGCAATCAGGTAATCAGTGTACTTGGTGACCACTGAGTCTTTTTGGAAGTCAGATTCGCTCTTTGTACTCACGGATGGCCCTAAGAAAGGGCTGCCTGCTGCAGTGACTATTTCCAGATGGATCGGACAGATGGTGGTGCAGGCTTATTCGATTAAGGGTCAGGTTCTTCCTTTCCCTGTTAACGCGCATTCTACTCGGGTGCTTAGTGCTTTCTGGGCTTTTCGCCATCAGGCATCTGTGCTTCAGGTTTTCAAGGTGGCTACCCGGTCGTGTGTTCACACCTTTACCAAATTTTATAAGGTGGATGTGCTGGCATCTGCAGATGCCTCTATTGGCCGGCTGCTGTTTAGGGGGCCTTTTGGCCTTCCTTGAGGGTGTTTACTGTTTGTTTCAGGTGGGCCTCATCTGTTGTTCTGATGGTTTAGCCTTGGGGAATCATTTTTCTGTTGTTCCCACCCCTCATTTTATGGCACTGCTTTGGGACGTCCCTACTGATATGCATCAGAGACTGCGTCCATCAATGAACGTTAGAGAAAACTGGATTTTTGACTTACCATAAAATCCTTTTTTCTTAAGTTCATTGACGGACACAGTGCCCGCCCCTCTATTTGAGTTGGGTTGCTATTATTTTCTCTGACACTGCTTTGATACAAAACTGACATCCTATGCAGGAAGAGAGAGGGTATAACCCCTGAGACTGTCCATAGGAGTAGCCAGAACTTTTTTTCTGCCTAGTCTCCTACTCCTGTAGGGGGCAGTATAACCCTACTGATATGCATCAGAGACTGTGTCCGACAATGAACTTAAGAGAAAAGGATTTTACAGTAAGTTAAAAATCCAGTTTTTTCACAAAGTTGTCATTTTAACATGTTATTAATCACACGTAGCACAGGCATAGTTATAATTACAGTAGTTATAATAGTTATAATTACACCCCAAAACACATTCTTTCTCCTATGAGGATACTATATGTTTGAGGCTTTTTCACCGCCTATTCAAATATAGGGACCGCAAATCTGAAGAGCACCTTCAGGCGTTCTAGGCTCATGATTTATTAAACCTGGTGAAGCTGTGCATAATAGCCAATCAGCTTCAAACTTCAGCTTGTTCAATTAAGCTTTGACAAAAAAAAAAACCTGTAAGCTGATTGGTTTCTATGCAGAGCTACACCAGATTTTTCCCTCTCCAGTTTTAGTAAATCAACCCCTGTGTGACTGGTGCAGCAGTGATTAGGAACACTGACTGCTGAGAGTATGATCATCAACATAGTAAGTCATTGCTTCCATGTCTTGTATATATTACATAGACAGCAATAATTCTAGTCATTCATAGCTTTCTTTTTGCAGAAGAGCCTTCTTTTTTATCTGACGAAAGTAGGTTCAACACTTTATAGAAACATAGAAACATAGAATGTGTCGGCAGATAAGAACCATTTGGCCCATCTAGTCTGCCCAATATATCTGAATCCTATGAATAGTCCCTGGCCCTATCTTATATGAAGGATAGCCTTATGCCTATACCATGCATGCTTAATTCCTTCACTGTATTTGCAGCTACCACTTCTGCAGGAAGGTTATTCCATGCATCCACTACTCTCTCAGTAAAGTAATACTTCCTCATATTACTTTTAAACCTTTGCCCCTCTAATTTAAAACTGTGTCCTCTTGTGGTAGTTTTTCTTCTTTTAAATATGCTCTCCTCCTTTACTGAGTTGATTCCCTTTATGTATTTAAAAGTTTCTATCATATCCCCTCTGTATTTTCTTTCTTCCAAGCTATACATGTTAAGGTCCTTTAACCTTTCCTGGTAAGTTTTTTCCTGCAATCCATGTACTAGTTTAGTAGCTCTTCTCTGAACTCTCTCTAGAGTATCTATATCCTTCTGGAGATATGGCCTCCAGTACTGCGCACAATACTCCAAGTGAGGTCTCACCAGTGTTCTGTACAGCGGCATAAGCACTTCTCTCTTTCTACTGCTTATACCTCTCCCTATACATCCAAGCATTCTGCTGGCATTTCGTGCTGTTCTATTAGATTGTCTTCCCACCTTTAAGTCTTCTGAAATAATTACTCCTAAATCCCTTTCCTCAGATACTGAGGTCAGGACTGTGTCAAATATTCTATATTCTGCCCTTGGGTTTTTACGTCCCAGGTGCATTATCTTGCACTTATCCACATTAAATTTCAGTTGCCAGAGTTCTGACCATTCTTCTAGTTTTCCTAAATCCTTTTCCATTTGGCGTTTCCCTCCAGGAACATCAACCCTGTTACATATCTTTGTATCATCAGCAAAAAGACAAACCTTACCATCGAGGCCTTTTGCAATATCACTTATGAAGATATTAAACAAAATTGGTCCCAGTACAGATCCCTGAGGTACCCCACTGGTAACATGACCTTGTTCTGAATGTTCTCCATTGACTACAACCCTCTGTTGTCTGTCACTCAGCCACTGCCTAATCCACTCAACAATATGGGAGTCCATGCTCAATGACTGCAGTTTATTGATAAGTCTTCTATGTGGGACAGTGTCAAAAGCCTTACTAAAATCTAGATATGCAATGTCTACTGCACCTCCACCGTCTATTATTTTAGTCACCCAGTCAAAAAAATCTATAAGATTTGTTTGACATGATCTCCCTGAAGTAAACCCATGTTGTTTTTCATCTTGAAATCCATGGGATTTAAGATGTTCCACAATCCTATCCTTTAATAGGGTTTCCATTAATTTGCCTACTATTGATGTCAGACTCACTGGTCTATAGTTGCTCGATTCCTCCCTACTACCTTTCTTGTGAATGGGCACGACATTTGCCAATTTCCAATCTTCCGGGACGACTCCTGTTACTAATGATTGGTTAAATAAATCTGTTAATGGTTTTGCCAGCTCACCACTAAGCTCTTTTAATAATTTTGGGTGTATCTCATCAGGACCCTGTGACTTATTTGTCTTCACTTTAGACAGCAATCTTAGAACGTCTTCCTCTGTAAAGACACATGCATCAAATGATTCATTAGTCATCCTTTCAAGTGGAGGTCCTTCTTCTTTTTCTTCTGTAAAAACTGAACAGAAGTATTCATTAAGGCAGTCGGCTAGCCCTTTATTCTCTTCTACATACCTTCCGTCCTTTGTTTTTAATTTAGTTATTCCTTGTTTTAATTTCCTTTTCTCATTTATATATCTGAAGAATGTCTTATCCCCCTTTTTCATAGACTGAGCTAGTTTTTCTTCTGCCTGCGCTTTAGAAGTTCTTATAACTTGCTTGGCCTCTTTCTGCCTAATCTTGTAGATTTCCTTATCTTCATTGCTCTGGGTTTTTTTATAATTACAAAATGCTAGCTTTTTATTTTTAATGATTTGGGCCACTTCTGCTGAGTACCACAGTGGTCTCTTCCTTTTTTTGCTTTTACTGACAAGTCTAATGCAATTTTCTGTTGCTTTCAATAATGCACCTTTTAAGTCGTCCCATTTCTCCTGGACTCCATGTAATCCGTACCAGTCTGATAAGGACTCATTTATGACTAATTTCATTTTTGAAAAGTCTGTTTTTCTAAAATCTAAAACTTTTGTTTTTGTGTGGTGTGACTCTTTCACGGTTCTTATATTAAACCACACTGACTGGTGATCACTGGATCCCAAGGTTTCGCCTACAATGACATCATATACCGAATCCCCATTTGTGAATACCAGATCCAAAATGGCCTCCCTCTGGGTTGGCTCCTCAACCACTTGTTGCAGAGACAACCCCAGTAGGGAATTTAGAATATCTGTACTCCTGGTAGAACTTGCTATTTTGGTTTTCCAGTTTATATCTGGAAGATTGAAATCTGAATGATAACTTCTCCTTTCATTGTCATTTTAGCTATTTCTTCAACTAGTAGATCATCTAGTTCTTTGACTTGACCAGGTGGTCTATATATCACACCTACACGAATTACTGCATGATTAGCAAACTGCAACGTAACCCAAACTGACTCTATGTTGGCCTCACCAACTTGTATTAGGTTAGATTTAATGCTATCTTTCACACACAGGGCCACTCCTCCTCCTTTCTTGCCTTCTCTGTCTCTTCTGTATAAAGAGTACCCTGGTATGGTTATGTCCCAGTCATTTCTTTCATTAAACCATGTCTCCGTAACAGCCACTAAATCTACATTCTCCGATGCCATAATTGACCCAAGTTCATTGATTTTTTTACCTAAACTGCGAGCATTTGTAGACAGGACTCTGAGCTTATCATTTCTTAACCTCTGTGCTTCTGACCTGTTCTGCTTCTGACCTGTTTTGTTGACCTGTTCTGCTTCTGACCTGTTTTGTTGATCTGGTTTCAGTTTTGGAACTGAGCAGTACAATGAGAATAATATTGCCCTTTATGGGAGATATTTGGGGATACCATTGCCGACGACCTGCAGCATAGTAACCTTGTTGTTGGGCTACTATGCTGACCCACAGTCTTTAATACCTTCTGAGATACTTCCCCAAAATAAGTGTGCATATCAAGAAGAGTAAAGTTAGAAATCTTACCTGCATATGTTCTGGGTTAGTGGCTCAAGAATTGAAGCAAGAGGGTCAACATTACAAATGAGCAATAGGCATTTGGAGAAGGAGAGGCCAACAAGGGAAACCTCCGTGTTTTTCTCATGTAAAGGGCTACTTTACCTTATAACCACAGGTGTAGGTGTCTTCAGTATGACAGGAGATACATGGGTATGTTATTTCCTTATGTGCTATTGCATACTTAATGTTTATGAAATGTACAATGGTTTTCCTTTGTTAAACTGAGCTAAATATGTAATATACTGAATATGCACACATAAAAATAAACAGAAGTGGGTCTGTACAGTGCACAAAAAAAGGCAGAACAAAAAACACATACATTTCCCCTATTCAGCACCATGATGTACTCGTAAATACTTTTTTTTTATCTCTGGTTTAGTAGTGATCACTTTATTCGGACATCAACAAAGCGGCTATGGGGATACTAGTCTATAGAGTATACCTTGTCCTTGCTGCTTTCCCATTAAAGCGGAATCAAACCTAAAACCAAAAATGTAATATTTTGCAGCTTACCAATTATTACATGTGGTGGCTGTATTAGTTTTCTCTTTTCAGGCTTTTCCCCCTCTGTTTTCACCCAATGATCTATCCAGTAAAATACCTCCTGTATTAGAGTGCCCCCATTCTGGATGAATGAGCACAGGGCGCACCTTTGGACAGCAGCTTTGTCAGTCTGGGAGGAGGGGAATGTTAGATGTACTAGCAGATTTAAACACTAACAAAGCCAAACTCCAGTTCATGCATTGTAATCACTTACAGCAAAAATTTTTTTTCCCTTTTGGGATAAAGGTTTTACATGAATAAATAAAAGCCAATCATTGTAAGCACCCCTGTCCATGGTAAATAGTTTGTCTCATCTCTGTAAACTGATACATCTGGAAGAGAGCTTGTTCCTTTTAAAAACAGCAAACTTACTGGCTGGATCACCAGATGAAAATAAAGTAAAGACAGCCTAAAAAACAAAAATTAATGAAGCCATCACATCTAAGAATTGGTAAGCGACAATATAATAAATGTTTGCTTTTGGGTTTAATAATGCTTTAAAGTGTAAGTAAACCCTTATTTGGCACTTTTACCTACAGGTAAGCCTATAATAGGGTTTAGCTGTAGGTGCAGTAAATATTTCTTAAACCTGCACAGTTTATGAGATAATTACACTGCATGCAGCCGGTGACGTCACTGGTGCATGCGCTCTGAAGGGATGGCATACCCGTGCAGTCCCTTCAGAGCTTCATGTTGCAGTCTGTTACTCCCGCACATCATCGTGGCGCAGCCAATCAGATGGCCAGAGGACGTGAACCCGGAAGGAAGACCAGGTGAAGATGGAAGCACCTTAAGCAGTGGCAGCGTGCCGGTGGAGGGCTTTGTTTTAAGTATTTCATATTGTACTTGTATGCATCACATACTACTGCATTATCCCTTTACCTTGTGGGGTTTAAAAAAAAATTGGAGCAGTTTAATACCGCCTCAAACTCAATGGATGTTTCTGCGTCACTGGTATGCAGCCTGGTTCTTCCCTAACCTGGCTGGCACACCAGTATACCTAGGATGCCAGAAGCAAACATTTTTGTATATATTTTAATAAAGCAAAGTTAAAAGTTAAAGAATTACAAAAAGCTTATAGATCTTTTCTGGTGGACCGGCCGGTGGTTTGGTAGCAATAGGGCCCATGCACACTTGAGCATTGTGCCTGCATGGGCTATAATACACATTGCCCTAAGGCATGGCAATACTTCTGATCTATTTACAGTGTGTTTTTTTTATTGAATTTCAAATACAGATGAAAAACAGAAAATCACATTAACAGAATGTGATATAAGAAAATAACCACAACAAGGTAGAACATTATCTAAACGTGGATGTTACAGTGTTCAAACAATAGTATAAGCTTCGTACAAGTGTTTGGCATCATGCATGTAAAGGTTAACATAGTTTTATTCTGATGATGGGAGGAGAAGAGAGGCGTCGAACCATCCCGACTCAGAACCCCTAGGGGAACAATGTCACCAAGCCACGGGTCGTCGACACCCCCCATCATCCCCAGGATCAGAATGAGTAGAACTAAGCTAAATAATAGGCTACATTATAAGCTTCTAGTATCATATTTACAGTGTGTTTTGATGCCATTTTTTTGTGAATTGCATCCAACACATTGTACATTAGGGACTAATGCATTGTAGAGCACCAAAACACATTGTGTGCTGCATTGCTAGAAAAGGGTCATACATGTTTTTTTTTTCATCCATTATGGTGCATTGGCAGCCAAGTCATAAGAAATGAGCTGCCCTAAAGGAATACAAGTTCACGAATGCCATAACACATGTTAACATATGTGCACTACAATACCGCAAGCGTAAATAGGCCCTCAGCGAATAAAATCTAGTAGTTGACTGGTTGATCCACTAATCTCTCATTTAATTGCTTCAGTGGGTCCTGTGACACAAGTAGTACATAGAATGAGGTTTGATGGCATCACTATCCCCAGGCTCAGGACCTGTACAAATGTCTATGCTTGCTGAAAATCCCTGATTAGCATTATACTAAAATATCTGGCAAGCTTCTTCATCAAAGTACTGTATAATAATGAAGGTGTCATGTTTGATGATAAGGACCATTGAGAGAATGTAAGAAAAGAGTAATACTAATCTGGGGTTATAATAATTTGAGCTTAAGGGAAATGCTCTGGTTTAAACTTCCTTCAGATCTCTGTGTATATCTTCAGGCGGATTGCTAATTATTTCTCCCATGCTAACTGCAACAATAACAACTTAATAGTCAATGGAATTTAAATATTATTCTTGAGACCACAGCTCTGAACACAAGTTATTTGTCTCAAATGTTCATTATTATGTATCTATGTAATTATCAATTCTTTGAGAGGGAGATAATGTATTAAACCAGTCTTGTCTATTTTCCAATTGCACACATTCCTGGATCACAGGCTCGTCTGTAGCGGGTGTTGTGCAACTACCAGCTGGACACTGGATATATCATAGATCAATGCCCATATTTGTCAGCATATCCTGGATCTTCAGATGCAGTCTAAAGCTTTTATTGCAGAGAGATCACATCACAAATGAAAAAGTGCAACGCTTTGGAGCCTCTGAGGACCCCTTTTTCACATGCCTGACGAAGGGGGTCCTGCGTGCCTCCAAAATGTTGCACTTGTTCTTTTGTGATCTGATCTCTCTGAAATAAAAGCTTTGGAGTGCATCTGAACATCCATGGTGTCCTGGCAAATATGTGCATTGATCTTCGTATGAAATCACACACACACACTGCCATGGATGTGGAGGGCCTTTTTACATGGGCCAGATAGAATGTGTACCACTAAGTGCACTACTAGCAACTACAAAACTGAAATATGGACATATGACTATCATGGTGTCCTAGACACACCTGACTAATGATGCCTTCTTGTATCGTGTATCATGCAATTATGCTTGTAAAATGTGCAATTGGAGAAAGCATGCAGTCTGCTTTATATTTCAAGCTTACTTTTATCTGTAGACCAACAAACAATAGAAAGACGACATAGATTTGTGTTTGATAATGTTTGCTCAGCCTTCTGACTGCTCTGAATATTCCATGCACACCCTATAGTTAATTTGCTGAATTTAACCAGAAATGCCCATAGGTGGGCAGATTAAGGAAACAAAACAAAAAAAAATCCATTCTATAAACATTAAAGCCTGGAGACTCTCTTATACCTTACAGATTATCTATCAATAATTTGACTATGCAGAAGGAACATAGCTAATGTCAAAGCAGTCCAAGTGACTACTATGGAGCCAGAGCAGGGTCAGATCACTTTCCCAGTTAAGCATCTAAAAAGCTTTGCGTCACTTTGCTTTGCTTCAAAATTGAAACCTCATTTTGAGTCAGGAGGCATTCAAAGCCTTTTAACGCCTTATAGTCAAGTCTAGGGTAATGCTTTGCAAACGCTCTGGCAGTCATTTGCGGCACAGTTTTGGTGCGGTTGCCGGGCGTTAAAATTAATCTATTTCCTGTAATGGAATAAGCATATGTGGAGCTGTTTTAACGCACCTTAACACTCACCAAACGCTTCAAAACTGCGCATAGGGCGTTTGAGGAGTGTTTTTAACTTGTCATTAATGCTTGTAAAATGCCAGTCTAATGCCCATACTTTAGCTCATTGACGCACCTCTAATACCCATACTAATGCTATAGGAGCATTTGTTAAGCGTTAGAAATTTAGTCAAGTGTGAACAAGCCCAAATTGTGTATTTGATTAATTGATCCTTGTTAGGTAAAATAAAATTGGTGTCCTACTTTAGCCCATTGAAGCCAGTCTAACGCCCATACTTCAGCTCATTGACGCCAGTCTAACGCCCATACTTTAGCCCATTGAAGCCAGTCTAACGCCCATACTTCAGCTCATTGACGCCAGTCTAACGCCAATACTAAAGCTCATTAATGCACCTCTAATACCCATACTAATGCTATAGGAGCATTTGTTAGAAATTTAGTCAAGTGTGAACAAGCCCTAATTGTGTATTTGATTAATTGATCCTTGTTAGGTAAAATAAAATTGGTGTCCTTCTACTGTACAGCAATGGGTAACATATTGGCACTATACACATAAACAGTAAAAATAACAATAATAAGTACCACAGAACCAGCTCCATTATAGTCAAACAGGATGCTTGTCCCAACAGGTAAAACGTATTTGTACAGCCTAGCAATGCCCCCAATTTCCTCTGGGAGGCCAACACCAGTCAGCTTGGTGTTTTCTTGTCCACTTGCTTCTGTATATATTCAATATTTGTTTCCCAGTACTACCATGCAGAAGGTTGATCTAGGTGAACTAAAATACTGTGATGTGAAATATGCAGATGTCATGCTGCCATTTTAACTTGAAGCCTATTATTCTAATTCAAGTTATTAAAAGTGACAACATGTGATTTGATAGCAATTAAAAGAATACAGTCAGTCCTAAACTTCTAACAAAACGCAGGGCTGCAATTCTGTAATAAAAGCAGTGGGTAATCTTTCAGTCATTTCTTCCATCAAAACCTTTATTTCATTGTCTAGGTATGCTTCAAGTCTGCATTTGACATGTGTTATTAAAGTGCAATACATTGCTTGTAACACATTAATTACTAATACCAAAGTCTGTTACTTCTTAGAAGATACATTGCACATTAATGGCTAGACTGCACAAAACAAAATACTGAATAATACTGTAGTTCATTTATCCCTTTCACTTTGTATTTAAATTTAAAACAATTCAGCCACCTAATTATGTATATTCTGTATTCTACAAACAGAAATAGAGAGATCTGCTATATGCAGGCCACACAAGACATCAGTATCAGATACTGCTAAGTTCATCTAGAATTATTGAAAGGCACATTTGACCTGCAGTTGATCTCCTTGTAATCTGCATTTAACCTGCTTCAAATAGGTCTTGCATTCCCATAGTCTTGTTTCTCGCTTGAATTGAACCCATTTGAAGCAAACAAAGGCCCTTTGAAATCTACCTATGACTAAGCTCTGGGGGGCAAAATGTATTGGGGGCGTGGCCTGGTCAGAGCTCAGGCTGAGGTTGCCACTCCATTCACCTCACAGGACACCTAGATGCATGGCATTCAGGGGTCACCCCTCCTTCTCTTGAGTCTATCATAGGAGTCGGGGCGGTGTCCATCCCCTGCCTGCACTCTTGGCCGCTGTTGCAGATGAACTAGTTTGTTTACCCCCATCTATTGAGTCTGAATAACACACTACCAAACAACTGGGCACTTTAAAATCTGGTTAGTGATTCAATATGCCAGAATCTGCCAAATGAAATGTAGTTTTTGGGTGGAAACGTCCTTTAACCATTTAACAACTGCCCACAGTGGCTGTTCTGTGCAGAATTGAATATGTGTAATAGTGCACTTCTGCCTAGGGGGCACGCCGCTGGCATGGGAAGCAGCTTCTGATTACTCACAGCAAAAGTGGTCTGGGGTTGCCGGGAAATGTCCACCGTCACCAGCCAATTGTTGGGAAGAGACACAGCATGGAGCTCTGCCTATGTAAACAAGGCAAAGCTCCATTCTGACAGGGTTAAAGTGATGGATTTTTTTGTCCCTGCAAAGCAGGGAATACAATTTATTACTTCCCTTAGTAAAAGCAGAACACCGTTTACACAGAAACTAGGCACACAGTTAACCCTTTGATTGCCCTAGATGTTTAACCCTGAAAAACGCAGTGGTGATCAAATACCAATAAAAGAATGTTCTATTTGTGGGGAAAAATACACATAAAATTTATTTGGGTATAACGTTGCATGCCTGCACAATTGTCAGTTAAAGTAACGCAGTGCTATATCGCAAAAAATGGCCTGGTCATGAAGGGGGGGTAAATCTTCCGGAAGTAAAGTGGTTAACAAACAAATCCTCAAGAAAATTATTTTTAATTTTATTTTTGCATTAACAGATTTAGAAGTGGCACAAGTGGCCAGGGGTTGGTGATATAGGGTGGATTGGAATAAACATGTCATTTTGAAAACATGACAAATTCAGTGTATGTTCTTTAACAATGCTATTGTCCTACCTTGATAATGCTAGGGCGCGGTTTACTCGCTCTTCAAGTCCTATGGTCCCCAAAGCTTTCCACATCAACCAGAACTTGAATGCATCTGCACGCCTACTGCACTGAATGGATTTGTCTCCTGTGTCATATCGAACATCATAGAATTTATCCTGCTGGAAGAGATAGGTGGCTTCTGCTGAATGACACTTCTTAAGCAGATCCTGAAAAACAAAATTAACCATATTAAGAAAAGAACAATGCCAGCAATGCTTGATACTTTTTTAAAGTGTAAAGTAAAACAGGGGTAAAGATATTTTTCTCCCAACTTTAAAGCAGGTCACTCAGCTAAGATCTCTTTGGTTCAGGCGTATAGTATTATAAAACCCTTTAAATCCGAATTTAATACAAATAGCTACAGTAAATGCACAGTTCAATACATTAACTATTTTACATGCCAAAAGATTTTTATTTCTGCTCATATAGTCTTGTTGTCCAGGCTTTCCTGCCAATCAGATCTTGGAGCTGCACTGCAGTCCAGGATCCTATGGGCCTGTGACTGGACAATGAAGGATATACTCCTCTCTGTGCACTCCTATGTTATAAACAGGGTGCTTGGGTCCCTGTTAGGGAGGATATTAATGTTCACCACTACCATGGGTTCAAGGCACAATCTGTGTGTTCGAGGTGTGCGGTCCCAGTGAATTAATTGTGGAATTCACAAGACTTAATTCTTTGCTACAATAATGCCTTGGTCAGCTGACTTAGAAGTTCCAATAAGAGGCCTATTTGATAAGCAAGTAACCTCAATATAAAAGGGTGAGCTCAAAAAACCCAAAATGTCAATGTGCTTTATATGTGATAGGGAAAGCATAAGGAGTATGGCTGACCACTCCAAGAAAATTTTAGCCGAAAACAGAATCCCATTGAAAAATCTTTATTGCTATATGAAGGTCAAGATTAAAAGCAAGTGCTTTGTTACACTATAAAAAAGGTACTAATTCAGAGAATGGACAGTAAAAAAGATGGGAAAAACCCACTATTGTTCTATGCAAAATACCTTTATTACCAATAATAAATCAATCAATCAATATATGAAAATTATGTGAAAAAAGGTTGGTGACACAAAAATAATTAAAACTGACAATGTTGTCTTTAAAACACCCCCGGGGTCTTATCGGCACCCTCAGACACACTGTATTAACAGGTAATAATTAATACTAAGGATCTGAAGTGAGTTTCTTATAAAACACCTTTAATTACATTAGCCTGAACACGGCCATTTAAATCAGTAGGTGACATCCAGGTTTACTATGTTACCTATAATGGACACAAAAATAATACAGTTAGATCTCCAAACAAATAAATAGTTTCCCATTAGGCATCCTCTGATGGTGTCAGAACAGGGGCAACAGGGAGTGTCTTATATGCGGAGGATGGTGGATCCACAGATACCAAGAATGCGTGTTTAGTCACCCAATACTGACAGTTCAAATGGTCTAATATACAGAATCACAAAGTGCACTGAGTGGAGACAATAGAATCTGTCAGATCAGCAGGCCGGTGGTGACCAGCAGAAATCGTAGCATGAAGTCTATATACAGTCTAGTAGTGGAAAATATCTACAGCCTGAATGGTGCCTGAGCATGCATAGACAATTGTGCGGAGCCAGCATGAAAATGACACACCTGTGTCTGACACCATGTAGGTTACAGGCACAGTCTGGCCAATGATTGTGATGAGTAGCCACATGCAGGAAATTCCCATAAGCTGTGGGAAACAGTCAAGTCAAGAAGTCTGACCTCACATAGGGTACTCACAGTCAACAGATGTCTCTACTGGTCAGGGTGTGCTGGTGCTCAAAAGGGGTCATTTAAAGGCTGGCATGGTGCTGTTCTAATGGTTGGAATAGTCGTCTCACAGTACAGGACCAAAACAGATGGATGATTAAGTAGCAAGGGATGGTAATCCACATGAGTGGTCATTCACATGGTGCAGATGAGACCACAGGTGTGGGGGGGTCATCACACTGACGCGTTTCACCCACCTAATGCGCAAGCTTCCTCAGGGTATACTGGTGAATTTCAGGTCCCACTTAGACTTTGTGCCTTGGGTCTTTGTCAAATTTGCCATTGCCACCACATTTCAAGACAACAAGCACAGGATTAAATATATAGACATATGTCAGTGGAAATGGGGCCACATGTTGAGACATAGGGCACAGAGAGTTATCTTTCTAAAAAAGATAGAGCTCCAGCTTTGATTTGTCTAGATCAATTGATTTTTTTGGCATAGAGAAGCAGTGACAGGGAGACAAGAAGGATAGGTGCCAGGAGGCGTAAATGTTAACAGCAGAAGCAGCCACTGCAACGCAGCATAACTGAATTTAGTCGGCTGCATTGCATATCCTTGGTGGCTCTTGGAGAGGATTGCTAGTTTGAAGGAGTCTGAGAAATGAGCCAGTGAGGTGAAGGGGTAGACATGACTGTGTTGCCATCATCAGACATGACACATGGCAACACCACTAACTCCATCAGTGTGCCACATCTAAAATCCGTCTCAGTCTCCAGAAAATTAACCCAGTGTGCCTTGAAAGATATGTAGCACCACTGCCCATACTTACTGGGCCATATATTTGTGGTCATATGTGGCCTCTGACATTGTGATCTAGAAACACAGCTGCATTACATTCTACATACTGCCGGAGGGTAAAGATAGCCTTCTTGGATAAAAAATTGCTAGGCATGTGCCATACAGTTGCGGAAGCAGATGGAAAGCCAAACGTTTTGTTAAGCTGACATTAAGACTCCTGGAGAAGAAATGTGGGTCCTTTGCTGGTGATTTGCCTTTTAAAGTCCTGTTCCTACTAAGCTCTGTGGTGCAGAGTCATGTGTTTCCTCATACATGTGGTGCCCAGATGACTGGTACATTTTCCAATAATGCCTGGTTAGTACTTGGATGGGAGACCGCATGGGAATACCAGGTGCCGTAAGGTTTGAGCAAGATATACAATGATTATCGATATGAACACACACTCCCACACAAGTTGAACTGGATAGGCTAGTGTCTTCATTCAACCTTACCAACTATGTAGCTTTCAGCAGAATAGACCCAAGATTGAAAAAGGCCCAGTCTGCAACCTAATTTGCAGCTTTAGTTGCTGGAGCATCACTGTCATGGCACTACCTTCCTTAACCTCAATATTTGAAAGGAGGAATGCTTTTGCAAGACCAAGCTAGTGATGGTGTGATCAAACAATTTCCCTGCTAGTTTGTGGGGTTATGGTGGGATTAGCAAAAAAAGGTGGAGGAGGATGAAGAGGATTAATTAGCAGCAGTTGCAGACAACTGACTGCTCTGCACCTGGGAGGAAGATATGATCATGGCACACCAAGACACTGGAGCCCGAGTATGCTTAACCTCTTCACACCGGCGCCTCCCTGTCTTTTAAGAGGTTTAAGATGCCAGGAGGTGGAGCGGGGTTTAGAATCATGTGACTGCCATAATCCACTGTCATGAGATCCAAAAACTCCCAATTGCAAGCAGTGGTCGGGAGCTTTCAGTTAGGAGTAGCTAAATGAAACCAGAAAGCCAGAGCCCAGGCATGGAAAGGCCGCATATTTTTGTACAACCAGCGTTAAGGGGTTAAGATATCGAATTCAAAATTCACGCCCTAATATGAACAGCTCACCCGTATATAGCTCTTTTAGGGGTCTTGAGTACTTTTTAGATGGTTATAACCATATGCCATATATACAAAAGTGGCTTGTTTCTCTCAGAAAGTTCATGATTGCTTTGGGGTCCTACTCCTGAGCCACACTGAATATAGACAGGATGCTACCTGCAAAGTGTTGTGGTGTTATGCTATGTTAAATTTGGACCTGGTACAGTAACATTAGTTCCCTTTTTCTCTTTCTCTCCTGAAGTTTACTTCCGAAAAGCACTTACAGTATGCTCCCCTATTCTGGTCATATTTTGTAATCTTTTAAGCTCCCCACCGCATCAGTTCTTTAGCTGTCCTCATTCTTGCAGATGCATATATATCCTGTACATACCAACACTCCCGAACAGCAGTTCTGTTATGTAGTTGCTGACCCTGCCCCTGTCTCTTGCTAAAACCTTACCCAAAAAAGACTACAAATCACTGGCTATGCATATGGTCAGTGCTGCAAGACTCTGCATTCGGGTACATTGATGATCCACACGCATCCCAACGAATGGTTTACCAGACTCTCTAAAAAAGAGGAGATGGAAGAACTTATCCACATCTCCTAAGAGTGAATACCAAAATTTGTGAAAACATGGTCTTGTTGGACAAAACTTCTAAACAATTTCAGTCCTATGACTCATAGATAAATTCATGATCCATTGTTGGTAGTTAGCAGATACTGTCTTACCTAGGGTGAGCGGACAGGATTGAGTATGTATAGTCCTTGATCCACCTACACTCTGCCCTTGCCCCTTATAAACCTTCTCCCCCCCCTTCCTTTCTTTTCTTCTCTCTTGCTTCTCTTTTCTTTCTCTTCCTCTTCTATCCTATCCCTTTTAAATTACTCTGGCCATGCATACATAACGGGGTTGACATAAATACGCTTTGGGATACAATTGCAACAAATTCCCCCTTGTTTGAAAAGTAATTGTGCATAAAAACTCTGAATTACTGTACCACTCCTATTGTTATACTCTGTGACTTTGATACCATCTGTTAGTCAAAGTGTTTACGACTGTCACAGAACTTCAACCACTGTCTATATTGTTTGTACTGTATGGATTTCTTTTTAATATGTTTGCAATAAAAATATTTCTGTAAAAAAAATAAAAATAAAATCCAGTTCCCCATCCCCATTAGATTTAAATTACAAAATGGCTTGTATAGAAAACATATAATGTAACATCAACCTAATATCAACTGGAGTTTTTCTTTAGGCTGGGATTTCCATCAATGATTTCTGTGTAGTGTATTACTTTGAGTGCTCTTCTCCTAGGAAACGTATATACATAATGGCTGTGACAAATACAAACGTGTTTAGTCAAAATTCCTGTTTATCTTACTTGAGGGCCAGCTTCTAGTCTTGACTTTAATGATCGTATTCAATAGAAATAACATAGCATGCTACATTTCTTGCAATACTCCTAGTTTTATGAATAATGAGAAATGTAGCAAATCTTATTGAACTGTGATAGAATTTTTTTTTTTTGCTTGGCATAATGCAAACCAAACCAGACTCTATAATGATTGTGTAGTCCCTAAAGAATTGCCATCTGTTTCAAAAGCTTTCTTTTGTATGCTATACATTTGCTCCTCTGTACATTTTTTGCAATAAAACTTGACAGTATTTCAACAGTACATTAAATACTGACAGAGAAAAAAAAAATACTTCAATCTATTTCAAGTGCTAGACAAATTATACTTTGCTGGGTTTCAAAAAAGGAAAAACAGACTTTGATTTTCCTTATAACACATTCCAAATATTGTGCCTTTTTGACTAGGATACAATGAAAAAGTCACACCTATGGAAGTACAAGTGAAATGTTTAAATGATTAACCCTTTATTCTACAAGTGTATTTTTACAGAAAAGCATGCACATGTTTCAGGACACATGTGCAATATGTATCACCAGAAGTAGACTTGGATTGCCAATCTGGCACCTCTTCTATTGTTTCAGATGAAATGGCTAGAGTGTTTATACATTCAAACATTTACAAGGACTGTGGACTGCTCCGTTTTAGATCCATCAACTGCATGCTTTAAAGGTTAACTCCAGGAAATTGTTAAATACACAGATGAAAGGCATATATGGGAGCTGTCCTTTCTGCCAGGACTGAGAACTGGATAAGAGGTGTGCTTTAAAAGAGTATTCTTCGGTATTGAAGCAGTACAAGTACTTTTGGCATCTTAAAGGACTTGTAAAGGCAGAATGTTTTTTATCTTAATGCATTCTATGTATCAGCTTTCCCAGCACCCCCTAATACTTACCTGAGCCCCATCTCTGTCCAGCGATGTTCACGAGTCCCTCGGCTGACTGGGACTCTCCCTCCTGATTGGCTGAGACACAGCTGTGGCACTTTAGGTTGCTTGCTGTGGGGGGGGGGCGGGGGGGGCACTCGACAGGAGGGAGGGGCCAGGAGCAGTGAAAGGGGTCCCCAAGAAGAGGAGGATCCAGGCTGCTCTGGCTAAAGCCACTGCACAGAGCAGGTAAGTATAAGATGTTTGTTATTTTAAAAATAAAATGAGACTTTACAAACACTTTAACATTGCCTTGAATGTTTACATACTTCTTGCTCGTAGAAAGTGGGCAATTTTGAGTAAACTCAAACTCACCAACTACCCTATGACACCTCTGTTACTAACAATTACCTTTACTGTAAGTATATGAACATAAAACCTGTTGTGCTTTCCCAGGGCCGTCTTTATTATTGATTGGACCCTGGGCAAACATTTTCTTGGGCCCTCCCAAATCCACCTATCAACTATGTGCGGGATCAAGAGGCAGCTGCTTTGGGCCCCACAACAATGACTGGGCCCGGGGCAGCTGCCCCTTTTGCCCTGCATTAAAGATGGCCCTGTGCTTTCCCTTTAAATGTACGTGTGTCAGTAAAAGTACAGTAAAGAATCAAATTGTGTCAAAACTCAACACATAATCTCCAAATAAATAATAATAAAAATGTTCCCTCTTAACACCACTGTGCTTTCTGCTCAAATCCATCTCAAAAGCACTGCAGAGAAAAGGGGGAGATAAGTGGGGATTTCACATCCCAGGACCCCAACCCCTACATGGGCTGCATGAGCACTGACAGCTGAGCACCCATTGAGGTAAGTACAACAGGGACCAGGTGTGGAGGGGGCAGGTTGTAATTTGTGGGGACCCCCAGGAATGACAAAAAGAGTCAGTCTCTCTGAAGGAAGATGTACTGTAGCTGTAAGATAAATATACATATATAGGGGGAAAAAGTACTCTACTATGTTCTGGTTAAGGTGAAAAGAAAAGACATCTTTGGGAGAAAAAATACTCCAAGCCTCAAGTCAACCTTGTCCTTGTGAAGACTAAAAGAATAAACAGAGGTTCTTTACAAGATAAGGCCACCAACTAAAGCCCTGTACACAGGATCACAATATCATACAAAAAATACCGCTTTTGAAGCGATCATGCACAAATTCGATTGTTGGTACACAGCTTTCGTCCGAAATTTCCCGAAGTAACAAACACAAAACATTTTCTCATAGGGTACAAGATTGTACGATTTTTGTTTAATCGGCACAGTTTTTCTTAAAAAATACAATACAAATACATTACATCACTTTCGAATGCTTATTCTGGTGTACGAGAATTTTTGTACTTTAATAGCCTATTCGTTTTCGACATGGAGATTAGCATGCAAAAAAAAAAAAAAAAAAAGACGATCATTCGTCCAATAATCTCATTGTGTGTACTAGGCTATAGAAACACACCTTGCAGCGGTAATAGCAATTGCAAAGGCAACCTTATGGGTGAGAGTCAACAGGGGAATATACCTGATAAATTTAAAGGTCAGTCTTTGAAGAGCTGATAGAACCAGGCTGAGATAAATGATGCGTCATTAGAGGTTATACAGTTGGGAATATTTGAGTGACATCACATTTTTTAAGCTTTTAAAAGCTAAATCAAGCGCCAGTAAGCTCTAACTTCTTAGGACCTGGGCTTCAACAGCCATGCCATCAAAGCCAGTGACTATGAATCAGGGTGGTAAACCAGTCCCTGAGACAGAAGATGTGGATGATCTGGAGGAGCCTGCATAGTGCCTTCCAGGATTCTGATAAGGTCTGAGTACCTGGACCAGTACAATAAGAAGTGCCTACATGTCCTCCATCTCTGTCTTGTGGAGAAGATGAAGAAAAAGTTTCAGAGAAGTGTAGCACCCTACAAGGTAGGTGCTAGGCAAAGTATAGTGGGCCTTGGCTGCCTAACAGCAGGGCGATGATTTTCAGATGGACTGTCATGTCTCCCAGGTGTAGCTGTTGAGACTGGGGAGTTCCCCCACTGTGTTCCATGAGAAGGGTTCTCATTGGGCAGTGGAGGAAACCAAATCAGTGGCACATCCAGGCCTGTATCTACCCCAGAAAGGCATATTCTGCCGTACAGGATTCTGGGAGTGGGTATAAGTTTGAGGGGAGCACATGACGCAGTGTCTTTGGTGGGAAGCAGAGTCCCAGGAGGGAGAGTACGGCTGTCTCTCCTCCTGTCAGAACGATCGGGTGTCTCAGGTGGCTTGCCTGAGGATACAGAGAGAGAGCTGAGCTGAGCTGCAGAGAGGAACCAGTGTGCCGAGGACCAGCGGAGTTGAGAGGGGTCCAGTTTCAGGAAAGCATTCCAAGATCGTGAGTACTGTAACTGCCCCTGGGGGTCTGCCTAGCTGTCAGAGGGGACCACTCTGGTGAAGGTGCAAGGGATCCAGGAGCTAGCTAGCGGTAAAGGGGGTGCCTAGTAAGAGGACTCTGAAGTGTCAAGGGGGTGCTTAGCGAGAGGACCCTGTAGTGTCAGAGGGGGTGCCTAGTGAGAGGTCCCTGAAGTGTCAGAGGGGGTGCCTAGTGAGAGGACCCGAAGTGTCAGAGGTGGTGCCTAGTGAGAGGATCCTGAAAGTGTAAAGGGGCGCCAGTGGTTGGGCCCTAAAGAGTTGAGCGTGCAGTGTGCAGTGCACGGTGTTGAGAGTTGCAGCAGCACAAGCAGTTACAAGAAGCTACCTCAGCCAGTGAAGGGCTAGAGGGAGCTGTTCACAGGACTTTTGAGCTAAAGAGTCAAGTCTTACTACAGTCCAGGATCTTCTGAGTTAACCAGAGGGTTAAAAGCCAAGTTCTAGCACAGTCCAGCAAGACAGCTGTTTTCAAGCGCCAGTAAGCGTTGGTCGGCATTCAGCTGGCGTCAAGACATCGCTGACAGGCATTTTTCTGCAAAGTGGCCCAGTTTACCTAGTTGAGACAGAGGAGTATCCCACTCATTCCCTTCTCCCATCCCCATTATAAAATAAACAAAACAAACCAAAGATGCTGGACTGGTCTTGGATTTAAATCTCACACTTGGGTATTCAGCTTAAATGGGCTGAAGGTGTTACCAGTGACAATGGCAGACCCACCTCAGGCCCAATGCCTGGAAATCCTGCTACAGAAGGAAAAGCGTAGATCAGGTTGCACTGATCCCTCTGAGTCACCAAAGCATCTATGGCTATTGACATAAGATCTCTGCTTCTGAATACATATTTGCCCAGTTTTTTGTTGAATCTGGAGACTGGGATGTCTAAATCTGATGTCCCCCATCTGTGAGATAGGTCCTGAAACACCTCTGGTTGAAGAGACCATTCTCCTGACTTCATGTGCTTCTGACTGAAACAGTCAGCCTGCCAATTTCCACATCTAGAATGTGAACAGAGAACAAGGCTGAAACCTAAAGCTCTGTCCAATACAAATATATTTTTTGCTTCTGTTTCCATCTCAAGACTTCTGGTTCCTTCCTGATAATTGATATAAGCCATTACTGTGGCCTTGGACTGGATCCTGATAAGATGGCCCTGTTTCAATGCAGTTCAGTGTTGAAGAGACAACCAAATTACTTGGAGCTCAAGAATATGTATGAGAGGACAAGTCTGTTCTAGTTCCCTACAAGGCTTTCTAGGACTCCTCCCCGGTCTGTCTGACTGGCTTCCATCTTACAAATCTTTCAGGATAATGGAAGGAAGAATTACCCAATTTCAGAGCCGGCTCCTAAGGCAATCATGTCAGGCATTATCAGGTATTGGGTGTAAGTGCATTGGTTGATCAAGAGATTGTGCGTTCTTGTCTCACGAAGCCATAATGTGGAACTGGGCAAATTAAATTGCCTCAGATGAGGCTATTCTCAAGTTCAGAGCTCTTATGCAAAAGCAGAGAGTCAGACACCTCCTGGACTGTACAGTTTTGAATCTGGGAGTAGAGAGTCCTGAATTTGTGTGCAGAGGAAAAACTCCTAATCAAGCAATATCCAGAATGAGACCCAGTTATTCCAAGTGATCTAGCTGTGACTTCTGAAGGTTCAGGATCCAACTGAACCTAACCTTTATAGAGTCTGGACAATTTGTAGGAAATTTTCTGACAGAGTCTCTGCTGACTGCTCTATCAACAGGAGGTTGTCTAGGTATCCCAGTAAAGAAAAAACATGTGACTGCAGGAGGGCTAGCACTGGAGCTAGTAATTTAGTGAAAACTTGGAGCCCAGATGAAAGACTAAACAGAAGGACAAATCACAGGTAGCATTTATGAGATGAAAAATGGTTAGATGCAGGTAGGCTTTCTTTATGTCTAGATGTCCACAGGGCCTAAAAAAATCTCTCTTTTAAAATGAGACTATGACAGACCTGGTGAATTCCATTCAAATTTTTGAACTTGTACCTTCACATAAAAGATAGGGTGAATGCCCCATTGGGCTTTGGGAATGTTGAACAAAACAGATACCTTGAAACCTTTCCATTGATGGTACTGTGGCAATGACTCCTTGCTTTAGGAGTTCTTCCAGGGCATCCTGGAGGGCTATTAGCCTGTGCGGAGATGCAGGCAAGTTGGAGGGCATAAAGTGAGGTAGAAATTAAAACTTTAGCTTGTAGCCCATGGAAATCAACTATTTTATCTGGGATGCTTTAGGTCCATTTGTCTGAAAAGACCTACAGATGTTTACACACTGTGGAAACTAGGGGTGTTCCTTTATTGCAAAGAGGACCTATTTGCTGGTTTGGATGGGCATGGGCTTAGGGCTGTGTCACAGGTTTGGCCTGGAATTTCCTACTTATTAAATTTTTACCTCCTTGCTGCAGTGGTTCTGCTGTACCTGTAATTCTAATCACGTGTTGCTGGCTTCTGTATTCACCTATGGGTGTTTTCTGCTCTACTGTGGATTGATATCCCTTTCTCTTCTATCATTTCCAGATCTGCCTCCCAGTCTGCTTCTCTATATATAGACATGCTCCGTGCAGTTCATGTTGCCTGAGCAACTTCCTTGTTTCCCTGTGTTCCTGCGTTCCCGTGTATTACTTGTATTCTGTGTCTGACTTCCTTTGTACCAATCCCAGCTTCATCTACTGTTTTTGCCTGCCTGCCGTGGGCCCTGACCTCAGCTTGTTTCCCAGATACTTTTCTGTCTCTTGCTATCTGTGTTCTGCTCACATGAGTGGTCTCTGCATCTTCAGCTGGGCATACCTGGGGGCCAAGACCTTGTTCTAGTCTACTGCAAGTCCATCCCAACCATCAGGGGCCCTGGTGAAGAAGCAGGCTGGTTAGACTCTGCATTGGGAACCCTGAATTGGCTGTCTGCAACGGCTCAACGTGATAGTAATCTGACAGGCTGGACATGGAGGCTTGGGAGAAATGAAATACATTTTTCTTGGGTTTACAAGCAGAAGGAGTTTGCCAGTTTGAGGCTTAGGTTTCTTTTGCTAAGACAAAAAAGTACTTTTTCTACTAATAAGACCTTTAATATTGTTGTCCATGGAAGCATCAAACAGACATGTTCTATCAAATGGCATACACAGCAAGTGTTTTTTTTTTAAGCATTATTTTTCTGAAAACTAACATTTAAAGTGGTTGTAAACCTCAGACATGAAACATGAACATAGCATATTCCTCTATAGTGTGTACTTGTCTCAATTAGAAACACTAAGTTTCATTTCTGTCTATTAGCATGAATCACTTTTGACAAGCTTTCCTGACACCAAGAGAAAAATGGTAACAGGGAGGGGGGGGGGGGGGACCTCCTGCAGACTGACATCCTAAGCTCTGTTCCTGTAAGCTGGTGATGGGGGGTGTGTCCCTTCCCTCTAATCAGCTCTCAGAATTCTCCCCACTGAGCTCAGCTGAGTGTAATTTTAGCTGTAACTTTTTCTGTTACGCTTATAAATTCAGCACTTTGAATGGATGTAGTGAAGAGAAGACTGCAGATAAACAAGTACAACATACATAGGAGGATTTGTTTAATTTCTGTTTATCACCTGAGGTCAGTCACTTCTCTGGGTATATGTAAGGGTTTACAACCACATTAAGCCAAAGAGTTCTCATATTAATTGATATAACCCATCAACACAATAGTGTAAAGCTCAAAACATTCCATAACTAAATAGTCAGGAAAGATAGTTTTGGGTTTGTTGGCCATATGCTTAGTCCATTCTTAGTCCATATCCATAGAGTCTATAAAATTGACATGACAACTACAACAGGTTGCATAGCAAGGCCTGCCACAGAGAGAAACAACTTTGAAATGGCTTCCAGTCATTTGTAAACCTGATCCTTTATCACTGGAACATTATTCTCAATGGGAATAGTCAGTGTTTTAAAATGACAAGAAATGGCTAGATCCACAATGGGAATGGCCCACTTTTCAACCGGTTGCCGACCGCCGCAAGTACATATACTGCGGCGGTCAGCCCCGGCCAGGCAAAGTGACGTATGGGTACGTCACTAGCCTGTAAGCTAATAGGGGGCGAGCGCGCGCCCCCGGAGGCGCGCTCCCGCCCCCGGAGGCGCGCTCCCGCCCCGCCTCGTTCATGGACACCTCCGTGCGTGTGACCGGCGGACCCGATGTCCGCCGGGCACTCGCGATCGTCCGCTGTGAAGGGAGAAAGGCAGGCGGCTAATGTAAACAAAGCCGCCTGTCATTCTTCCCTGTGTAACAGCACAGATCATATGGTGCTGCTATGTAGGACCGTTGATCTGTGCTGTTACATGTAAAGCCACATCCCTGCACAGTTAGAAACACGCCCTTAGGGACACACTTAACCCCTCCTTCCCCAATAAAGTTAACCCCTTCCCTGCCAAGGGATTACTTTTGCGCAAACCAATCAAAATATGCTTATTGTGATTTTTTTTACCAAACATATGTAGCAGAAAACAAATTGGCCAAAAATGTTAAAATATTTAGATTTTTACATTTTTTGGGGGGGAATTTCATATAAAAAATGTGAAAAATATTGTTATTTTTGCAAAATTGTCGCTCTTTTTTTGTTTATAGCGCATGATCAAAAATCGCACAGGTGATCAAATACCACCAAAAGAAAGCTCTGTTTGTGGGAAAAAAAGGACGTCAAATTCGTTTAGGTACAGCGTCGCACGACCGTGCAATTGTCCGTTAAAGTCACGCAGTGCCGAATCGCAAAATAGGGCCTGGTCAGGAAGGGGGTAAAATCTTCCGGGGCTTAAGTGGTTAAAGTAAAACTAAAGGCAACACTTTTTTTTTTTAGCTTTGGATAGAATAAAAAGGGATTAGAACACCTGTCAGGTTTCTTTGTTACAGGTTTTGTTGTCTGTGAACCTTTATTTGGGACAGATAAAGAAGGGAAATCTCCCCTATGGCACACAGATGGCAAAAACAAAACTGAGAGGGATTATAAGCCTCCCTTGCTCTAATAAATGCCTCCTCAAAATGATTTAACTTAGCAAAGCATTTGGGAGGAAACACAGTTTGTCAGGAGTGGTAAAGTCTTATACAGAATAGTTTTAGGTAAGAATAAGAAGTAAAACAACTCTTGTCAAAACATTAAAAACGTAAAAATGATTAAACTTTTCTAATAAGAAAAAAAAAAAACATTTATTCTCATAGGAAGAAAGCTGGGAGTGGGAGGGGTAGTACCTGGTTTGCAAATTACTTTTTTATTTGCTAGTGTCCAATGCCTCTTAAAGGCATTGATATAATCCAATTGTCTCTTATTTACAGTATCTCACAAAAGTGAGTACACCCCTCTAATTTTTGTAAATATTTTATTATATCTTTTCATGTGATGTGCTTGTATAACATTGTAAGTTTGCTGATCCCTCAAAATAACCATTAATGTCTAAACTGCTGGCAACAAAAGTGAGTACACCCCTAACTCAAAATGTCCAAATTGAGCAAAATTAGCCATTTTCCCTCCCCAGTGTCATGTGACTCGTTAGTGTTACAAGGTCTCAGGTGTGAATGGGGAGCAGGTGTGTTAAATTTGGTGTTATCGCTGTGACTCTCTCATACTGGTCGCTGAAGTTCAACATGGCACCTCATGGCAAAGAACTCTCTGAGGATCTGAAAAAAAGAAAAATTGTTGCTCTACATGAAGATGGCCTAGGCTTTAAGAAGATTGCCAAGACCCTGAAACTGAGCTGCAGCACGGTAGCCAAGACCATTCAAAGTTTTTACAGGACAGCTTCCACTCAAAACAGACCTTGACATGGTCGACCAAAAAAATTGAGTGCATGTGCTCAGCGTCATATCCAGAGGTTGTCTTTGGAAAATAGACGTATGAGTGCTGCCAGCATTGCTTCAAAGGTTGAAGGGGTGGGGGGTCAGTCTGTCAGTGCTCAGACCATATGCCGCACACAGCATCAAATTGGTCTGCATAGCTGTTGTCCCAGAAGGAAGCCTCTGATGAGACCAAGATAAACATATTTGGTTCAGATGGTGTCAAGCGTGTGTGGCGGCAAACAGATGAGGAGTACAAAGACAAGTGTGTCCTGCCTACAGTCAAGCATGGTGGTGGGAGTGTCATGGTCTGCGGCTGCATGAGTGCTGCTGGCACTGGGGAGCTACAGTTCATTGAGGGAACCATGAATGCCATCATGTACTGTGACATACTGAAGCAGAGCATGATCCCCTTGTCTTATGTCTTATGCATATTCATTACTATAAATTAGTTAGCCTAATGTTGTTAGCTAAAAGATTTATTTCTGCTTTTGCCCCGTTAACTTCAAACTGAGCTTTTGTAAGACTGTATCCTCCCACTGCAGTGAATAAATGCACATTTTCTTTCATCAATTTGGACTCACTATCTCATCTTGAAGGTCTTGTTTAAAGACTCCCTAACCGAAAGTAACATTTCTAACCAATTAACCTAAATGGTCCTCACTATGCTCAAAAGTTGAGGATTTTGAATATCTCTCCTAGGTTATTACTCTTCTTCTCATTGATCTTGTGAGAAATTACTCAAGTTTAGTGATGCTTATATAGCAATTGAACTAAATCAGGGGTAGGCAACCTTGGAGAGGTGATGATCCACCATGACAACATGGATGAGATCAAAGATCACTGGGAAGCAGCATAGTTTCTTTTTCTTTTTTTTTTTTTAGAAAACTATCAGGCTGCCAAAGGTTAATAGTGGGTAGGGCAGTGTGCAGAGGTCAGAAGGATGTAGGGCAGTTTACAGAGGTCAGAAGGATGTAGGGCAGTGTACAGAGGTCAGAAGGATGTAGGGCAGTGTACAGAGGTCAGTAGGATGTAAGGCAATATACAGAGGTCAGTAGTTGGTAGGGCAATGAACAGAGGTCAGTAATAGGCAAGGCAGTGTATAAAGGCCAGTAGAATGTAAGGCAGTGTACATAGGTTTGTACAATGCAGGGCAGTTTACAGTTTAGTAGGGCAGATGATAGGGGTGATCAGGAGAGAGACTAGCAAGGCAGAGTAGAGGGTGTCTACAAGGCAAAAGACAAGGGGTCAGCAGGTTAGTAGAGCAAAGGACAGGGGGTCAGCAAGGTAGTGTAAAGAGGGGTCAGGAAGGCATAGTACAGAGGGGTCAGGAGGGCCTGGTACAGGAGGGTCTGGATGGCATAGTGCAGGGTGGTCTGGAGGGCATAGTACAGGGGGGTCTTGAGGGCATGGTACAGGGGGGTCTGGAGGGCATAGTACAAGGGGGACTGGAAGGGACAGTGCAAGGGGGTCAGGAGAGCACAGCACAGGGGGTCTGGAGGGCATGGTACAAGGGGGTCTGAAAGACACAGCACACAGGAGTATGGAAGGCACAGTGCAGGGGGGTCTGGTCTGGATGGCACAGTGCAGGGGGGGGTCACGAGGGCACAGTACAGGGGGGTCTGGAAGGCACATTGCAGGGGGGGTCACGAGGGCACAGTATAGGGGGTTCTGGAAGGCACATTGCAGGGGGGTCTGGAGGGCGTGGTACAGGAGAGTCTGGAGAGCACAGTACTGGAGGAGTGGGAGGGCTGCTGTGACACAGCTATCTGTTCTGGTGTTATGATCCCTGCCAGTCCTCCTCTCTGGTCAAATGATGTCACCCACTTGAAAGAACTGGGAACTGAAGACCAACAGGGATCAGCGCAGCTGCAAAAGCCCAATCTAGCCAACAGTGAATCCACACATGAAAGGGGCATGCTGTGGGGTTGGGAATGCCTCCCCGGCTTGAGAGCTCAGGTGGGAAGAAGCCTTAGCTCTTTTCTTCTCTGCACAGCTCTGACAGGAGGAGCACTTGCAAGTTGGCAGGAACTCAATGGTTATCTACCTGTCACCTGCCCGCGGTTGACAGATAGATGGCGATTGATGGGTTGCTGACCCTGAACTAAACACTTTATAACGTCAGAAGTTGATCCTTGCCATAGACGTTACATCACAGTTAGATTTTGCATCCTCAAATTATTTTATTTTCTAGAAGAATTATTGCTTAAGCATGCATAAACGTATCAACTGAGCATACATGTTTATATACTGAACCATCATATCTAGTGCTTTTCAAATTTTAGCTTACCTCTGGTGAATAAGCAAGAGGTACAAACCCAGGCAACCAGTATTACCTCTAGATTGGTCAGCCAGTCTTAGGCTAAAATTAAGCCTTTAAATACAATGCTAAAATGTTTACTAGATGAGCCAGGAAAATATTTACAGTAAAAAACAGCTTTGAAAATGCTGAGTGGGACTTTGACTAAGAAGCTGAAAATGAGAAAGCCTTACTGATTATACGGAACAGTAGACTCACTAAAGATAATGAATTCATACAAGTCAGGACTTTCTTTCCTCTTTGATAGGCATAAGCTGATCCAAGTAGAAAATTACTTTTTTGACTGCACAAGTGCAGTAAGAGTAAATCGATTAATTTATTTGACAAAGGGCGCTTTATGGTTCCTTAAACAAAATAAAGGAAACAAAGGCAACAATAGCTTTAGTCACTGAAAATGCAAAAACAGAGGGAGCAGCATAGGAGTATAGGATTTGAAACATACTAAGATGAGCATAAACTGAATCAAACACATAAGATAATAACATAGCAAACAAATGAAGTAATGCGCCCAATATTATTATATAAATATAAAAAAAAGGTATTATCATTATGAAACTTGACATAGGTGGCAGCAGTGAATTTCTCTCCTTACCTGCTGACCTATCAATATTCTGCTCTCTCAGTTTCTATCTCTCCAAACAATATTTTTTCATTGCTTTCACAGTGCCAAAGAGGCCAAAAAGCTATCACGCATAGGTCTGATCAACCACAAGAATTTGGTTGATTGAAAAGTCAAAACTGGACTTATATAAATCAAATGTGACTTTTAATGGGCAAAATCTAAGTTTTCTAATCATTTTTTAAAATGTTAATTAGCACCAACATTTTTCTCTATACAGTTGATATGAGAGCTTAAATAAAGTTTGTTAAAGTTTGTTGATCAGATTTAATACTATGACAGGCTCAAAGAAAGAGATCAAACAGATGTTTCAAGAGGCTAGTGCTACCAAAAAAGTACTAGCCTGGTGCTTAACTACTTGCTGACCGCCAGCAGTACATATAATGCGGCAGGTCGGCTCTGTCCCACGAAATAAAGTAACTGTACGCCGCTCCGCGGGACCACTAGTGGGGGCGTACGCGCACCGCCTGAGGCATGTGCACACACCGATTGGCTACAGGGGAGCCAATCAGCGGATCTGGCAGCTGCGATGTCTGCCCAGCATCCGCGATCGCTCCCCGTTGACAAACAGCAGACTGCTGTTCTGTCAGTAATGAACACAGGGATCCTGTGTTCCGCTTATTTAGGAACACAGGTCTCTGTGTTCATTAAGCAAGCCTATCCCCCACAGAGTTAGAAAGCACCCCCTAGGGACACATTTAACCTTTTGATCGCCCCTGGTGTTAACTCCTTCCCTGCCAGAGTCATTAGTACAGTAACAATGCATATTTTTAGCACTGAATACTCTAGTAATGTCACTGGTCACCCAAAAGTGTCAAAAATGTCAGTTAGGTGTCCGATCTGTCCGCCGCAATGTCACAGTCCTGCTAAAAATATCTTAACACCATTTTCATTAAAAAAAAAAAATGACATAAATCTTTCCCCTAGTTTGTAGACGCGATAACTTTTGTGCAAACCAATCAATACACACTTATTGGGATTTTTTTTTTTTAAATAAAATATGTAGCAGAATACATATTGGCCTAAAATGATGAAAAAATTTGATTTTTTTTTTTTTTTTTTGGGGGGGGGAATGTTTTCTAGCAGAAAGTAAAAAATGTTTTTTTTTTTTTCAGAATTGTTGCTATTTTTTTGTTTATAGCGCAAAAAAATTAAAATCGCAGAGATGATAAAATACCACCAAAAGAAAGCTCTATTTGTGGGGAAAACGGACATCAATTTTATTTGGGTACAGCTTTGCACGACTGCGCAATTGTCAGTTAAAATAATGCAGTGCCGTATCCCAAAAAATGGCCTGGTCATTAAGGGGGTAAAGCCTTCCGGCCCAGAAGTGGTTAAAGTGGAGAAGAAGTAGATAATAAGTCAGCTCAAGCATTGTTAGCCAGGTATCTTCTACAAAGTAAACACTTGCCAAATTAACAAGGGGAGCTGCACCACACAAACCTTGTAATTGCCAAATTGCTTATACACTAGAATACATTGTGAAAAAGTAATAGGATAACAGAAACTCAGCTCTTCCTAGATTCTAATAATGCTTCTGTGATCAACCTTAGGTTCGAACCAAGGTAATACAGACATAAAACAGGTCAATTGGCCGGGCCGAACGGCTCGCACCTCTCTTAATTACCCCCCCGTGACCCATCATCGGGTCTCCTCCCTACGCTGACAACTATCCCTCCCCATCCCTGGGCTTTCTTTGCCCGGTGGGCGGGCGTATCCATTACCATCGCCTTGCCCCATTTGGGAAGGTGTTTCCCCCTAGAAACCCCCATAATCCTGCAAGCCTTACGCTCTCCCTCTGACACTGGGATCTCCCCTCAACTCACCTCCTCAGTCCACGGGTCTTGCCTTTACCCAAGGTACCTTTTATGTATCAGTCTTACTCACTTGAACATTACGATCCGACCTGGCCTTTCGGAGTAGTTGTTTACTATGTCTTCCCTCTACCCGGAGACTGGTTGCTTTTGATCCTGTGTATGCTGGTTTAGTTGTCATATGTTATGTTGATTTAATTGACTTGTTTAACCATTCATGCCTGTACTACCATCTGCTTTCCATGTTTCTGTAAATGCTACTTTTTCTTACCAATAAAATGTTTTTGGAAAAAAAAAAACAGGTCAAGGGTCTCAATTTATTAAAACAAGCTCAATCGCAAAACCACATTCCTTTTCTTTATAATCAAAGTCAGATGTTCTGGGAATCTACACTAATTCCTTTTTATCCATAAAAGTTTACACAAAAAAACGAATAAGTAACAGCATAATAAACATCTTTGCCAAACACATTTACACCAGTTCCATGGGGGATGTTTAGGCTTCCTGTCATTTGTCACAAGAGTTTGAGTCTGTATTCTTTGAACCATGCTGTTACAGTGCCGTACATTCATAGTATGCCAATTAGTAAACAAATCCCCAATTTATTAAGCTGGCTTATCCATAAACCTAGATCATACAGTATATAAACTTACAACCTACTAATTCACACATGGCATCAAAGTAGACTTTATTTTCTACCAACTCAGGTCTCAAAGTTTCTATTTTGTCTGGAAATTGTGTTCACGAAAATACATATGACACATGGACAGGCCAATACAAGGTATCACACTTTATCACAGACGGTGAAGATTCATCCCAACTTTCTGGAGTATGGGAGATAAGGGATTCTTTTTTATTATTGTGTTACTTATCTGACTGCAGACTAGTCATTACAGATGATAGTAATGTGAAATGAGTCCCAGACTTGGTCGCAGCCTGCTGTGATAGAAATTGATGTCAGTATCTCTGTCACAGCAGAATGCACAAGAATTCCCTTCAATTTCTACTATGTTTATTGAATGCAGTTTGCATTGCTAACAAAATGGGCTGATTTTGTCAAATGTATTAAGCTGTTTTTTAGCAATAAATATAAATACTCATGCATTTTTATGTTTAAATCTGCCTCCAGCAACTTTTGATATTGCAATATTGGGGTTTATAAACGTTAAAATGAAATAATATGCTCTTATTCTAAAAACTGTTAATAGTAAAATGGCAAAAATAGTGTATTCACTGGGTAGTAGCTGGCAGCTAAAGCAGGATGTATATGTATTATTTAGTCAAGTAAAGTAGGACATGACAGGGAAATGAACCCTGTCAGGAGAGGATGATAAAGGAAACTTTTGTTGACCTCACTTTCTGAAATTAGTCTTTGCATGACTGCCATTCTAACTGTCTTTCTTCAATACTTTGAGTATCTGACCCAGAACAGGTATGTAGATACTCTATAAAGTTTTGACTTTACTTTACAATGGCTTTAAAGAGAAAGTTGGACTGGTTTATAGAGGATAGGAGTTAGTTAGTAGTTAGGAGAGAGAGAGAGAAAGAGGGAGAGAGAGAGAGAGAGAGAGAGAGAGAGAGAGAGAGAGAGAGAGAGAGAGGGAGGGAGAGGGAGAGAGAGAGAGGGAGAGGGAGAGGGAGAGGGAGAGAGAGAGAAAGAGAAAGAGGGAGAGAGAGAGAGAGAGAGAGAGAGAGAGAGAGAGGAAGAGGGAGAGGGAGAGAGAGAGAGAGAGAGAGAGAGAGGGAGAGGGAGAGGGAGAGAGGGAGAGAGGGAGAGGGAGAGGGAGAGGGAGAGGGAGAGAGGGAGAGGGAGAGAGAGAAAGAGGGAGAGAGAGGGAAAGAGGGAGGGGCAGAGAGAGAGGGGGAGGGGGAGAGGGAGAGGGAGAGGGAAAAAAAACTGCATTGTAAAAGAAGGGATAAAACAGTGAGCTCAGACTGTTGAAATGGGGAGAGGTGGCATAGGGACTGCATGGTGGGTAAGCCCTTGTCCCTTTGAAGAACTAGAATAAACAAATGATTTATAATGGGGTAGCAGGTTTAAAAAAAATAGGTCAAATGAATACCCCATTCAGACCTTATTCAGAGTGGAACTAAAGCTGGCCATATATGGCTTAAATTTCAGGTGCTGAATCAGCCAAAATCTGAGCGATGGGTGGCCCTGTCAGCACCAACTGACTTGTTCTCTTGAAAAATAGAAGGATCAGGTGCTGTCACTGTCTGAATACGATAGTTGGCAGGGGAGATTCTATAACATTTTTGGCCCTCAGTTGTGGACTGAATGAGACAAGTCTATGTATGTAAATCTAGCAGTCAGTGACAGCGAGTAGGCTTTATATAGCTATCTGCTCCTGGTGATTACAATGCCTTGAGAGGTGATTACAATGCCTTGCAGTCAAAGTCTTCAAACATTGACTTTGTATGAAGATCTCTGCATTCAGCTACATGACAAGTTAAAGCCACAATTTTGGAGCTGGAATTCCTCTGCTAGGTAATTGTAAGTCTGTAATTGAATTTCTGAACAATGATCAAGTAGCTATATAAAACTAAGCAGTTGCCATTGCCAAACTAAGCAGTTGCCATACTCTGATCAAGGTAGATCACTAGCCTACCATATCTTATTTATATGCCCCTTGCCCAGTCATCCCATGCTAACTGATCATAGTGTAGGTGGAGGAATAAAAGGGGAACTAGCTGGCACTAGGATATTTACGGGAAATGTGACAATGGGAACTTAATGTGGACCAGCAAGGACAAATAGAAGAGGCAGAGTGGCAGGTTAATGTATACAAGTGATACAGAACAATTAATAAGGCTAAGTGCTGGTTCACACTACTCCGACTTGTCAGGCGACTTGGTCTGGTCATTGCTGTGCAATGGAACCGTTCTAATCAGAGCGACTCAAGTCGCTCCGACTCAGAAAAAGGTTCCTGCACTATTTTTTGGCGAAGTCGGAGCGACTTGCATTAACTTCTATTATGAGAAGTAATTTGCAAGCCGCGATGAAGTCGCGCTGCACGGGCGACTTCAAAGTCTCCCGAAGTTGGGCCGACTTTGAGACGGATTAGTGTGAACCGGCTCTAATACTTGGGAGAATAAGTTACATAGTTACATAGTTAGTGAAGTTGAAAAAAGACACCAGTCCAACCTACGATGTGTGTGTGTGTGTATAAGTGTTTATGTCAATAGTACATTGTATACCCCTGTATGTTGTGGTAAAGTGCCCATCTAATCGTTTTTTGAAACTGTCGATGCTCCCTGCTGATACCACTGCTTCTGGAAGCTTACTGCTTTGACAGTAAAGAACCCTTTACGCAGGTTAAACCGCTTCTCTTCTAATTTTAGTGAATGGCCTCGTGTCTTTTTACATTCCCTTTCACTGAAAAGTTTGTTCCCTATGTAGGGTCGCCAGTACCGTATTTGTACATCGTTATCATATCCCCTCTCAAGCATCTCCTCCCCAGAGAGAATAAGTTCAATGCTTGTAGTCTTTCCTCATAGCTAAAGTCCTCCAGTTCCTTTATTAGCTTTGTTGCCCTTCTCTGGACTCTATCCAGTTCCAGCACATCCTTCCCGAGGACTGGTGCCCAGAACTGGACGGCATACTCAAGATGCGGCCGGACCAGAGTTTTGTAGAGTAGGAGAACTATAATTTTATCTCTTTAGCGAATCCACTTTTTAATACATGCCAGTATTCTGTTGGCTTTGCTTGCAGCAGCTTGGCATTGCATGCCATTGCTGAGCTTGTCATCCACTAGGGCCCCCAGGTCCTTTTCCATCCTAGATTCCCCCCCGAGGTTCTCCCCCTAGTGAGTAACTTGCATTCATATTTTTGGCACCCAATGCATTACCTTACATTTTCCAACATTAAACCTAATTTGCCATGTAGTTGCCCACCTCATCATTTTCTTCAGGTCTTCTTGTAAGGTTTGCACATCCTGTGTAGAAGTTATTGCCCTGCTTAGCTTAGTATCGTCCGCAAATACTGAGATTAAGCTTTTTATCCCATTCTCTAGATCATTTATGAGTAAATTAAACAGGATTGGTCCCAGGACAGATCCTTGGGGGACCTCACGTTCCACACCAGACCATTCTGAATACTCGCCATTCATCACCAACCTTTACACCCATCCCTGTAGCCAGTTTTCAGTCCAGGTACCTACCCTATGGTCCATACCTATGTACCTTAGTTTGTACAGTAAACGTTTGTGGGGAAGTGTATCAAATGCCTTTGCAACATCCAGATACACCACATCTACAGGCCTTCCTTAATCTAGATGGAAGCTCACTTCTTCATTAGAAGATTAATAGATTGGTCTGGCAAGAACAATTCTTCATGAATCTGTGCTGATTATTACTAATGATACTGTTTTCATTACTAAAATCTTGTATATAGTCCCTTATCTTCCCCTTCAAAAGCCTGCAGACTATTGATGTTAGGCTAACCGCCATGTAGTTCCCAGGAATATATCTCAGTCCTTTTTTAAATATTGGCCCCACATTGGCTTTTCTCCAATCAGCTGGTACCATTCCAATCAGTAACCTGTCCATAAAAATTATGAACAATGGCCTGGCTATCACCCGGCCTGAGTCCTTAAGGAGCCTTGGGTGTAAGCCATCTGGTCCCGGTGACTTATTTATGTTAAGTTTTTCAAGTCTTTTCTGAGTCTGTCTTCTGTTAACCATGAGGGTGCTTTCTGTGACATAATATTAACATTAACATTACAGTCTAGGTTACTGTATCCCCCCGTTTCTTTTGTGAAGACTGAGGAGAAGAACTTATTCAGAACTGTTTCCTTCTCTTTGTCCTTTGTAGCCAAATTCCCTTCCTCATCCTTTATGGGGTCAAAATGTTCCAGCCTCACTTTTTTACTTGTTATATACTTAAAGAATTTCTTGTTTTTTTTTTACTCTCTTTCACTATATGACTTTTTGTTCTATCTTAGCCACCTTGATTGCACTCTTAAATTTGTTATTGCATTCTTTGTAATGTTGGAAAGCTGACAATGACCCCTCAGTCTTGTATTTTTTGAAGGCTCTTACTTTTGTTTTTATATGCATTTTCCCTGTTGGAATGCACTGGCCATTACCTTTATTTAGTATGCTCTTAAAGCACTCCAATTTTTCCTCCATATTCTTTGTTCCTAGGATTTTATCCCATTTAATATCATCTAGCAAAGAGCGCAGTTTAGGGGAGTTGGCTCTTTTGAAATTCAGTGTCCTTGGATTACCCTTGTGTTTTCTATTTCTATGATTTATACTGAAACGAATTGACCTGTGGTCACTGTTTCCTAAGTTGCCCTGTATTTCTACATCCTCAATCAGGTATGTATTATTCTTAATTAGTAGGTCTAATAATGCATTGTTTCTTGTTGATGCGTTCACCATCTGACCCATGAAATTGCCCTGCAAGGCATTTAGGAAATGGCAAGCCTTAGATGAATGCGCCGCTCCTTCTGCCCAGTCAATATCTAGAAAATTTAAATCCCCCATTAAAATGACATTTCCCATTCTTGCCACCATTCCAAGTGGTGATAGGAGGTCTGCCTCCCCCTCCTCCCTCTGGTAAGGAGGTCTATAGCATACGCCCAGTATTACTTTTCCCTTTGTTTCCTCCCTTTGAAGCTTTACCCATAAGGATTCCACCACCTCCCTAGCTCCATTAGTGATATCGTCCCTCATATTCACTTGCACATCATTCTTGATATACAGGTATAAATGGAATACCCCTGAATGGTTGTCAGCCAATCATGAGAGTTGTCAAACCAAGTCTCTGAAAGTCCCACAAAATGGAAATCCTCTTCGTACAATAGCAGCTCCAGTTCTCCCATCTTGTTAGCCAGACTTCTAGAATTGGTATACAAACCTTGTAATTTTGTCCGGTCGCATACTATATCCTTGTTAGAAATTAGGAGGCTGCAATTTGGATTTGCTAGCTTACTTACCTTGGGATTTGGAATTCTGGTCACCCTACTGCTAATGCCCTCAATTTTACCCGCTGAACCTTTCTCCCTGGTGGCTAGCTCTACATCTGGACCCTCCCCCCATCACCTAGTTTAACTTCTCAGTCATCTTCTCTCCCAGCATGAGAATGGGAGTTTTTCAGGTCAACTGGGAAAAGGGGAGGAAAAATGTGGCTTGGGGGAAGTTTTTTAACTTTGACAATTGCCCTTGAAGCAAATTTAAAAACCCCCTCTCCACTGATACTTTTACCAAATGGTATTTTTCAAATTTTATTTGCATTGGTACATGTCCCCCTTGACAGTACTGAGCTTCCCATCACTTTTTTTTACAGCAGTTTGCTTATTAGCCATAAAATTGGACAGACTTTACTGACATAATTTGGGATATAGGAGCAGGACACCCATGTGCTGCAGAGATGTAATGCTCTGTTGGAGCTGCACAAAAGAGTCCTCTGCAGGGCTGAACTGCCAGGGTGATGAGAGAGTAAACCTAAATGGGGATACCTTTCCACCCCTGACCTCAGCTGAAGGATTATGGCTTGGTTGGAGTGACCCTTGGGTTTATGGAGGATCTCCTTTGTGTGTGAGGAAGAACAGCCTGTGCGAGTAACACCTAATACTAAAATGACTGTAAAATCTGGGGAAGATGGGTTTACTGACTTGGGAGACATTTAAGTGTTTTGCTCTTGTGTGACCACTGCATAGCAAGTTATAAGAAAGAGAAGAGTGTTCTGCACTGTAAACTATTATCACTTAGTCTGAATTGTTAATGTACTGCGATGTGCCTGTAACCTAAAACTTGTGCTGAGTGACGAAAATACAACTTGTTTATGCATTTTCTTATTCTGGGTAATGGACCTTGGGAAGAAATATAGATATAATTGGACTTCAGGCAAAGAGAAGATGACACAATATGGTGAAGTTTCCCTAAAACAAATGGTGGGTGACTGTCCTATGCAAGAAGAAGTGGGGCGGTTCCAGGATCTACATGGTCCAGGATCAACATGGTGCCAATAGCAAACCAATGCAAATCCACCTTACATGTTTTTCTCAAGAGTTATAAGACAGTGTGGAATTTAAATCTGGGTGCAATGTCTTTTTATATACTAGAAAGTATAAGGGCATCATTGCAAAGAGCAAATATACTTTGAAAAAATGATAGTCTCTTATGGCAACCAACCAAGTTTTAATTTACCATTAACAACAGTTATTTTTTTCAGCTTGTCTTTTTTTTAATACAGTTTTCAGATTACTGTTCCTAGTATTTTTTTATTGACAAGCCAGAAAACAGACATCTCTATATACTGTGACTAATGTTTGTTCGGTGCAGTTGCAGGTCAATTGGGAAAGAGGGTATATAAATATATATATATATATATGTGTGTGTTTGTGCTTTCTAAAGATGAAAGCAAACCTGTCACTAGGTTATAAAAAGAATAAACTGATGCTATATAATTGATCCCAAACACCCAGAAGACCAAAAGACAGAGCACTTGTTAATGCAAATTTCAATTTGAACTAAAAAAATCTACTTCTGCCTTCCTGCCTCCCAACCTTGCTATTGGTCCATCATTGTGATGGGTATTCTAGCAGAACAAAAGATGGTCTGGAATGTTGGCTCCTAGGGAATAAAACTGGAGGTATGTGCAGGCAGCTCTGGGTGCCAGTATTTTTTATACCACCAATTTTAGCCATTAGAACTCAGACAAGAAATGTTATTATAGTAGTTCTTTCATCTTGGTGGATATTTCCATTTTCTCACTGACTAATTTAATTTACTGTTTGAATGTGCTTGTGTTGACCCAGATAAAACAAGTTTGTGATCAAAGCCTAATTAATTTGGTAGCAATGCTGAAGATACTTAGTACAAAAGATCACTGTGGTCGAGATTCATAAAATAATTCTCTAATTCTATTCTGTAACAAAGAAGAACAGATCATCTAATAAATCGTGCATAAAACAGAACCAATGAAATTATCACAACTGAAAAGAAAGAACATCGCTGTTCTGTATTTTTACCTATTATCCAGATAAATTATTTTACCTGTGTATGCAACATTGTATCTGATTAAAAAAAAAAAAAAAAAAAAACAAGCGTTCATTTGATTATTTGTCATTAGGGAAACCTTATTTCACAAACTTTTGTTGATAATAACATACTGTACTGAGAAATAAAGGCAGGTATGGCAGGAATGCAAGGCATTAGTCTGATCATTTATTGGCTAACAGTTGGTAATAATGAGATCAAATGAATATAACAAGCAATATTCAAGACATACCAAACTTTAAAAATGTTAATCATCATTTTTTACTAAAATATCTACTAAATCTGTTAAAATCTTGCTAAAAATATCAACACTAAATAATCATTCTTTATGGGTTAGAAATAGTGATGAGTGGAACACACTTTAGTTTGTTTTGAGCATGGTCTGATGAACAGGAGTAAAGTTTGAGTGTGGAATCCGTACCCCATTGAAGTCAATGGGAGTCAAATGTTAATCAGTTCTGGCCAAAACACATACCAGGCCCTTATCTGAGCATGCAGCCTGGCTGGTCAGGAAAGGAGAAGATGAGTGTGCATCTTTCCTTCCTGACCCAATGGGGATACCCAGTGTTGATGAAGACAAGGGCCTCATTCTGTTAAACCCTAGGTCCGTTGTTGTGGGGCGTAGGGCTTATTAGAATCTAGAAGTCCGGGGTGTCCCCATGCACTGTAAATGAGTAAAGGGTATTTAGTATCCCTATTCATTCACAAAAATAAATGTAACCAATAAATAAAGAAACCCAAATGTTTAACAAGACCTTTATTAAAAATTAAAATTCCCAAAATTGCCTTTGTAAATCCATTGTGAATCACCTCTCACCGAATATTCACCAAAAGGAAAAACCTGACATACCTGGTGCACACAACTGATCCCGATGGTACTCCTTGCCAAATGACAGCTCCCTGAATTATCATCAAATATATAAAGTGGGGATTGTGATTGGACATCATTGACCAAATTTATGTTCAGGTAAATATGGCCTTTGCTTACATGGCTGAGGATTACTGACCATGTACATTAACCACTTCTGGACCGGAAGATTTCACCCCTTAATGACCAGGCCATATTTTGCAATTCGGCACTGCGCTACTTTAAGGGACAATTGCGCGTTACCGCTTTACCTATATAAAATTGATGTCCTTTTTTCCCACAAATAGAGCTTTCTTTTGGTGGTATTTGATCACCTGTGCGAGTTTTATTTTTTGCGCTATAAACAAAAAAAAAGAGCGACAATTCTAAAAAAAAACAAAAAACAATATTTTTTACTTTCTGTTATATAACATTCCAAAAAAAAAAAAATGGAAAAATCTAAATTTTTTAACATTTTGGACCAATTTGTTTTCTGCTACATATTTTTGGTAAAATAAATTAGCAATAATACTTTGATTGGTTTGCGCAAAATGTATTGCGCAAACCAATGCCGCTGGCGGCGCGCGGCCAACGTAGCCCTGCGTAGGTTCGCCCAGGAGGGCCAGCCTGCCGCGGTATATATGCGGTGGGAGGTCCGGAACCAGTTAATGTACCAGTGATGTCAGCTAGAAACGTGAAAGGTCTCAGCATCCTCTGCTTGCTTAGGAATCATTGATGGTGGGGGGACATTGAACTTACACAAAAGCTACATAATCATTAGGGTAGATCATGATTTTTGAGTGCAAAAAAGCAGACCTGAACTGGGCTGGGTTCTGTTAGCAGAGTCAAGTTAGCATGGTGGAATAATTAAGTGGCATAGGGAAAGGACTGCAGAGAGGGGTCCTGCATAAAGGTGGGATACTGATTTATTGCCACTACTTATTTTTGTTATATACTCTGAACCTTAAAAACGTGCTTCAGCATACAGTGGGCCTATAGTCTCTAAAATGAATGTGTTATTTTTATTTAGATTTTTTTTTTTGTTTAAATGGTTCTTAAAGGGACAATTTCATTTTAAAAATTAAATCGTACTAGCAGCACCTTGAGCTGCCTTCAGCTATTTGTATTTTCTCCTTGAATGCCTCAAATGTTCTTATCAGGCAAAACTGCAGAAGTTCTTAGTAGTGAAGGAGCATGTGCATCCCTTCCCATCTTTCACCCCCTACACATCCATACTGGCCATATCATCCAGATTAAGTCATCATGATGATGGACCAATACGAATGTGCAGGGGAAAGAGAAGGAAGATGAACCAATCACAACCCAGAAATGCTGTAGCTTTGCCTATTCAGAACATCCGGGAATTTTTGTATAGTGATGGAAATTAAGCTGTTGCAGGTATGTGCAGGCATCTCAAGCTATACCTGCTAGCAGGTTTTTAGTGACAGAGTATCTTTAATGTCATATGATTTGAATTAGTCATTTTCTTCTAAAACAAACGTGCAAACATAAAAAATCACTTTTTTAACTTGCTTTTCCCCCCCGCATATAATGGACATTAAACTGTTGAAGTACTTCTTTTCTTTTTCTCACAAAGCATGTTTATAATAGCACTATTTCCTAAGTTTCTCGAAAGATCCACATTAAAACTTTGTTATTATCACTAACCTAAAGCTAGTGGTATTTTAAAGAGAAAAAAAAAAGCTATGCAGTAACTTGTGATTTTAAAAATAAGTAAAAAAAAATCTATGTGCAGGAATGCTTTTTGAGAATAAAAAATTCCACAAAATCAAACAAAAGGTAAATAGCTCATGGAAATAAAAATGCAACATGCTCTATGCTTTTGTGAATTAAGAATAAGGAATAGGTTCAAGGAAAAGAAGTTAGAACAAGGTCACAGATTTCGAGTGTGGTGAATGCTTTATTGTTTGAAAAAAGAGATGGAGTTGCTTTAAACATTTGGACAAAGTGTGTAAGAAATCAGAAGGTTATGTTCTTCCCAAGTTAAAAGGCGTGATGTGTGAAAGTAAAATAGGGACTGTGTTGAAGAAAACTAGGAAGGCTCTGAGTATAAATAATAAAGACAGGAATCAACAGATACTGTAGTGCCAGTTTGAACCTTGGAGCTCTTGGGGCTGCAAGGTTTAAAATAAAATAAAAAAAGCCAGGAAAAAAGTTAGGGTACTACATGTATGTGATGCAGAAATTTAATTTATGTTTACTTTAATCAAAAATAGTTAAAGGTCAGGGAGCATGCCCTGGGGTGGGACACACATATGCCCACTGCTCACATTTTTCATTTGTTTTAGATGGGTGAAGAGAATCTGATTCATTGTCTGCCTTGTTATTATGATTGGTTTAGGTTTTCCTGCCAAGTTCTACATTGTATCTGTTCTGCTGTCATCACTAAAGCCCTGTACACACGCACCGATTGTCGGCCGAACGATCGGCCGTCTTTTGTCCAGTGTTGTTGTGTTGGTTGAAATGTGCTCTAGACTGCACACGAATTTTGTCGATCAACAACAAACAACTGCAGAAGTGATGTCATGTTCTGGTCTACTTTTTGTGTGTTTTTTTCTTCTCTGAACATGCCCAGTCTTACTCATCTGATGTTTGTCGTCCGATATTGACTGACAAACAATCGGCCGTTCTATTGTTGGCCAACATAAATTTTATACCATGCAGACCAGATTTTGTTCGGCCAAAAAGTCGCAGCCGGTTGTCGGAAGCATCATACTAACAAGCCGACAATCGGCCGATCGGACGTTGGCCGAACATTTACGGCTGACAATCGGTACGTGTGTACGGGCCATTAATCTATGGATTTAAGTCTATACCTCCACTATGTTAAATTGCAGTTGCAGGTATACAGGTATGTGCTTGTCCTCTTAATTACCATGTCTCTGCTTAGGTTCTCAATAAAGACGTCAGTAAACCATTTGACCTCCGGAAAGGTTTTATCCCCTTCATGAGCAGGACATTTTTTGGTATTCAGCACTGTGCTACTTTAACTGGCAATTGTGCGGTCATGCAACACTGTACGAAAACTAAATTTAAGACATTTTTTTTTCCAATAAGTGTGTACTAATTGGTTTGTGTGAAAGTTATATTGTTTACAAACTATGGTATATATACTCAAATTTATGCAGCTATAGGTGCTATACTGTAATGGCGGTGATCAGACTTATAGTGTGATAGGGTGGTGGGGAATCTGGCACTAACAGACATAGGCTGGGAGAGTCACTAATTGACACTGATGTTGCTAGTGACACTAATACAGGGATCAGTGATAAAATTGACACTGTACTTAATGACACCAGCTGGGAAGGGGTTAACATCTAGGGGCATACAAAGTGATAACAGTGTGCTTAAAGTATAATGTGTGCTGCTTTTACTTATCAGCCTGGCCTGCTTTTCAGAGAGAAAAAAACAGCAAAACTGCTATTCACTGCACACAGAGTTCTGTGTGTTTGTAAACACAGAACTCTGTGTGTGATTGGACACAGCCAATCAGCAGATTTCAGCAAAAATCAATGGCTAAAATCTGCTGCCAAACTCATGCTGTGTCCAACCAGAGCACGGTCGGAAGGGGGTGTGCGCATGCTCACCCCAAGCCTAGAAGCAAGCCGGCAAAGTACATGCACGTTGCCAGGCCTGCATCTGCCACCCGCTCATAGTATATTTACTGTGAGCAGTCGACAGGAGGTTAAGCCAACTGAAATTTTGAAGCAAACATTTATAGTAACTATTAGTGATTAATGCTTATTTAAAAAAAAATAAAAATTTGAACCTTTCAAGATGGTGTATTCTATATATATATATACATATATATATATATTTATTATCAGAGTGATACATGATGTGACATTACAGGATGCACATCAATTATCATTATTTTTAGAATAAATAAAATAAAAAAAGCAAGACATCAGAACCCATTACTAGGGTGTTAATTAAAAGTGGGGACAAGCAAATTAAATTAAGCATGAGCACAAGCTGTGTAAAATGCAGATGTGTAAAAGCAGTGATAAGGGTTAGTTAATGGTATCCTGTTTAGGTTGATATAATACAAAGGCCTTGCTATCCTTTTTTTTTTTTTTTAGTTTGCTCAGGTCACAATTAGCTTTGGCGCAACACTCAGCATAATGACAAGTGAGAATTAGTTGGTGCGTTTCTGTTGGATCTAAAGTTTGTTCAGTAAACCACCTCCACATTTAGTATATTATTATTTATTATTTATTTCAGGTACTTATATAGCGCTGTCAATTTACGCAGCGCTTTACATATACTGTATATTGTACATTCACATCAGTCCCTGCCCTCAAGGAGCGTACAATCTAAGGTCCCTAACTCACATACATACACAGTAGGGCCAATTTTTTATTTTTTTTTATACAGGATCCAATTAACCTACCAGCATGTCTTTGGAGTGTGGGAGGAAACCGGAGTACCCGGAGGAAACCCATGCATGTCTTTTTGTGGCCTTCCATGCTGTTTTTCTTTAAAAATATGGGTTTTTTTCAAGTCCAATTTTATTCCAGCTGCTGAAGGGGTGCTGCTATAGCATAAAAACTGCATTGTATTGTATTGTTTGAATATTTGTTTTAGTTGCCCGGGATATCCCATGTAAGTTGTGTGGAAAAGATTAAATGTTTTTTGCAAAGAGTGTTTTTATTTATATTTTTTTTTTTTACTTTTTATACCATGAAGGGGGGCAGACAAATGCACATAAGGTTTTTTTTAAGGTCTCTAAAGCTAGACTGAATTAAAGTGGTGAGAGTGGGAAGACTTGCTGTGTTCCTTTCAGTAGTTTTATTAGCTAAGGTACATAATTCATGACATGACTCTTAGCTAAAGGGGATAGGCACATGCTTTTAAGAAATGTAAAGCAGTAGTAAAGGCTTTTTGTTGATTTATACCTACAGTTAAGCTATAATAAGGCTTACTTATAATTATGCCATTTAATGAAAGAGATGGGCCGCGGCTGTGATTCCTGCGTGCATATGCGGGAGTGACGTCATCACGGCTCAGCCATTTAAACATCTGTAGCCCGTGAACCTGGAAGGAAGGCCTGGTAAAGATAGAAGCCCTGTCAGCGCACCGCTTCATTTTCAGGTTAGTCTTTCATAATGTGCTAGTATGCCATGCATACTAGCACATTATGCTTTTAACTTGCAGGGAGAAGATTTCTTTTGTTTTCATTTTTGCGGTTTACAACTTCTTTAAAGAATTGGCCTGAAAAGCCCATAACAGTCATAACTTGCAAAATTCCAAGATAATAGAGACACATGATCTGTCTTTTATAAATTTTGATGGGGGGGGTAGAGTTCATGTTTGGGGCTAGGTTTTCCAGTGAGCCCTTAAATGTATTTTAGCACTAACGTTCAGAAGTGAAATGGGTTTATATGAAATTGATGATGTGTTGCCTTTTCTTTTTTTTTAGCAGAAGTTTTATAAACGCTTTTGAGCCCATAGGTAGGTACTGACCACCCTCCAAAATAGTATTGTATAGGCTATGAAACATGTCAAGAGTTATAGGCATACAGGAAAGCTTGTAACCATAAAATGTATAAAATCATCAAAGTTTATTATACAAGTTTCCATAAAACAATATAAAACATTTTAAGGCTGATAAAAAAGGCTTCAGCGTGTCCTACATTTTGCTGTAGGCCCTGAGTTCTCCAGTCTAGGAGTTACCAGACTCACCATTTAAGCATGAGTATCTTGGGCCTGATGGCAGTTTCTTTGAGACAGTACTATATGCTCATGTAGAGAGATGCCACCTCACCAAGACTGTATAAAAATCCCTTACCTCTGGAAATCCAAGTACTGACCAAAGGGAACGAACTATGCTTTACAAACTAAGTCGAAAAGCAATAAATCACAACCCGACCATGTCAGATCACATGCAAGTTTATTAAAAACTTACAAAGTACCCTACAGCCCTACCTAGGACTGCCATTCACCCAGTTCCACTCCAGACCTCTACAACACAAACAACATTCTGTTGTCATGGGTCAAGTCAATCAAGTCTCTGGATGGACAAATTTCTTTGGCACCAAGGATAAGGCTTCCCAGCTTAATGGCTCAGGAATACAACTCTGAAATCTGAAAAGTCCTTATTTCCCATCTTCTGGAAGATTCTCACATTGGGTGCCAGCCTGTTAAACTGGGGAGCAATCCAGTGTATCTTGTTGGTGTAGTGGACTTGGAGGTTTTTAGGGTCTTGTCTCTCAGTCAATATCCGAGATCTTTGGTAACTGGACTATCTCTGCAGTATTTCACCATCCTGCTGAAAGGTCATCTTATCCAGATTCAGCTTGACAAAGCCACAGTGAGCATTTACAATTACCATTAGGGAGGACCAGATGTCTTGCCACGGCAAGAGAGGTAGGTTGCATCATGTTCTGGGCAGAAAATCAGCCTTGTCCACTGTGCACATCCCAGCCATGGAAAATGGGCAGAGATATTTCCTTAGCTTTAAACATATGGAGAGTGGTCTCTACACCTAGGGGTGTTCCAAGACTTGTGTCACTGGTGGGGGATACTGGATGTGGAGGTTCAGTAACATACTGGACAGGTTTGTCTCCAGGTACAGAGATTCCCTTAAGAAAACATTGTATGCCCTCATGACTCTGTGGGATCAGTACTCTCTGATTTATGCCTTTCCATCCATGAAATGTCTTCCTTGTCTGTTTTTCAGAATTCAGATGGAGGACAATCCAGTGATATTCATTTCTCCAGACCGGCCCTGGTGGATGTGGTCATTCTGGTAAGACTCCTGATACATGTTCTGTGGACTCTAGCAGAACATTTATATCTGTCTCAAGGACCAATTTAGCATGGCTGGTAAAGCCCAGGTTCTGAGAGACAAGGGTATCTCGGAATTAGTGATTCTATTTATGTTAAAATCTAGGAAGTCTACTTCTCACAAAGTTTATCATCAGATGTGGAAGGCATTCTTTACTTGGTGTGAGTCTTGAGGCTTTCACCCCAAGACTCTTTTTGTGTAACAGAATCTCTCCTTCCTACAACTGCATCTGAACCAGCGCCTGGTTCTGAGCACTATCAAGGGTCATTTTTCTTCTCTTTTTATTCCTTTTCGGGGGAACATTGGCTTATCATATTCTGAATAAAACATTTGTACAGGGCATGTGCCATGTAACTCCATTTTTTTACTTTTTAATCTGGTAACTGTATGTCATTACCCATTACATATACTGCGGCAGGTTTGCTCTGTCATGTGCCCATTCACTACAGGGGGAGGCAATCAGAGGGTTTGTCGGCCGTGATTGCCTATGGGGACCCACAATCGCTCCCTGTGAAGACAGAATGGCGGTCTGCTGTTGTTAACACGGCAGACCGCTGCTCTGTCAGTAATGAACACAGGGATCCTGTGTTCCTCCTATTTAGGAACACAGGTCTCTGTGTTCATTCAGTAAATACAACCCCCACACCGTTAGAAAGCACCCCCTAGGTACACATTAAACCCTCTGATTGCCCCTGGTGTTAATGTAACGCTCCTGCGTTTTATGTATGATGTGGATTTTCAGCTGCAGAAATATTCCACTTCAGTAGTCATGTAGAGAAACGCTGAGACACCAATCCCAACTCTCAATGACTCATCATGTGTGGATGATCTCAATTCAGCAAGTAAATACACACACTCAATAAGATGTTTCCTAGAGTGACTTATGTATATAGTAACACAGTGATGATAGGCTGAAGAGACAGGTTGGGTAGAGATGGTAGATGACAGACACTTGAAAGGAAATGTTCTTGAAAGTAAGATAGTAGCAGATGGGATGCAGATAGGTTTAGCAATCATGTATGGTAGCAGATGACAGAGTAGCAGGTGGACATACAGGAGAGATCAACCCAGTGCAAGAACAGGTGGTAGTAGGCTCAAGAGCTAACAATCTTAGATAATGCAGATGTAGTAATAGTCCTTAGTATGCAGAGCTAGATAGTGTAAGCTTTAGTATGAAGGTTATAGAGGTTTCCCCTGTGGCGTACTTATCACTAATAGCAATGTAGCAGAGGAGAGGTTCGGCAAGAGCGGATGATCCGGTAGCGGGATACAGGGATCAGCGCAGTGTGGTTCCGACAGCGAGGTATGCTTGCAAGCATGAGAGCTTCAAGACAGGTTAGCATCAAGGCACAAAGCAGTTTGAACGAGCACATGTGAGTGAGAGCCGGCAATCTAAATAGCCATCCAGTCCGGCGCTCAGTGATGACAGCATCAGTCTTAAAGGTGTATGCGCACCTTACCAAAAGAGAATGGTGGGGCGCATACACTTATGAAAGAGTAATTAGGGTACCCAAAGGTACCAGAACATTACAGTTAACCCCTTCCCTGCCGGTGTCAGTACAGTAACAGTGCATATTTTTAGCACTGATTACTGTAGTAATGTCCCTGGTCCCCCCGAAAGTGTAAAAAATGTTAGATAGGTATCCGAACTTTCGGCCGCAATGTCTCAGTCCCGCTAAAAATCGCTGATCGCCGCCATTACTAGTAAAAAAAAAAGTAAAAAAAATAAAAATGACAAATCTTTCCCCTAGTTTGTAGATACGATAACTTTTGCGCAAACCAATCAATATACACGTATTGGGATTTTTTTTTTACCAAAATTATGTAGCAAAATAGAAATTGGTCTAAAATGATGAAAAAATTAGATTTTTTATTTTTTTTATTGGGAATGTTATATAGCAGAAAGTAAAAAAAATGTTTTTTTTTTTTTTTAGAATTGTCGCTATTTTTTTGTTTATAGCGCAAAAGATAAAAAACGCAGAGGTAATCAATTACCACCAAAAGATAGCTCTATTTGTGGGCAAAAAAGAACATCAATTTTATTTGGGTACAGTGTCGCACAATCGCGCTATTGTCAGTTAAAGTAACGCAGTGTATATTAGTTTATGAATTTATTTTGCTATTTCACTCGGCTTTATATTTTTTTTTTACATATTTACATGCTGAATAAACTGTCCAGGAAAAGGAAGAGTTAAAGGGGCGGGGACTAACCATAAAAAGGGAGTGCTTACAATGGTCAGCTTTTGTTTAAGTGGATTAAACCTTTTTTTTTTTAAACTGTTGTAATTGCTTAAAAAGTGTTAGCTGGAGTTGGGTTTCAGTTTCTTGGTTGCTTGCTTAAACTCCATGTAGGTCCATTTAAGAATACCCTCTCAATAGGGTGACAATGCTGCTGTGCAATTTCACTGTAAAAAGAACAGCATTGTCACCCTAAAGAAATAGAAAAATAAAGGACCTACTTGCATGATTATCTGCTTTTAAACTACATCAGAGGAAAATAAAATGTCAAGCAAAAGGACAGCTGGCAACTCTGTAAATCTTCCAATTCTTTATTTTCACACCTTAGTGAGTAAAAAGGACAAGGTGGCTAACGCGTTTCGGCGATAAGCCTTGGTGTGACCAAAGGAAAATAAAACCTGCGATGTTAGTGACACACTGAATTATAAACAATTTGTCAGGTTTATTTTATACTTTATTTTCTACAGTTTTCTAATTTTAATATTTTCTTAAACAGTCTATCAATCATCACTTTTTAAGTTAACATAAAATTGTAGCTTTCTTTGTGTTTAGCGATAAGCACAGTTTACTGCTTCAGATACTCTGCCACATGCCAAAAGGCAAACGAGGGAATATCTATCAAGGGTACAGCATTTAGGAGACAGTATCATTTACAATATCCGTGCTGTTTTGTGAGGTTTACAACATCTGCATCTTTACTTTATTTTTTGTTGTAATACATGACTAAAAATGACCTATAAAGCTAATAAGAAGTCGTATGGAGAAGCTTCAGGATTGCTTAAGTGCAAATATATCACAAAATATGGGAAAGTAAGCAAAAAAAAAAAGAACAACTAATTTAAAGAGAAGCAGAGTGCTGTACACAGCACGGTTCCTAGAATAGCCACATCTAGCCATCATGTAAATCAAAGAGAGAGCAAACAGTTAAGTGCAGCAATCAGCCTAACAATTCTTCAGAGGTTCTGAATTTTTGAGCAGCCCTGTAAATGAGAGCATCTAATGAGTTAGATGGCTTTCATGGACACTTCTTATTTTCTGCACTGATTAATATAAATTTTGAAAGCATGTGAATAAAATAAACGTAATGTTATTATAGTAAACTACTCTGACCATTAAATACTGGGGATGTGAATTGATTTGGAGGAGACCTGATTGACAGAATTGAAAGGAAACATATCAAAGGAATTAGTAGGCTCTCAGTGGGCTGTACTAGAAAATAAAATCTCAGACTTGAGCTTGTTATGTAAAAATACACAGAAGGACACCAACTAAGTGTCATCAGGGATTGAACTATTAAAGCGCAACAAAATCATATAATACAGCGAGAAATAGGATTGCTTGCTTCCATCCTATTTCAAATCAAAGGGGAAAATGTTTACTGCAACTGGTGAATAGTAAAATAAAAATCAGTATCTTTAAGTTCACAATCTGAATAAAAATAAAAGTATTGAAAGTAATACTTGAAAGGTCAACTGGATTTATTTTCTAAAGGAATAGAAACTTCACAGTGCAAAGTGAATGATCACTTAGCTTAGTAGATAAGGAAAAGCTGTGTTTTACCACTTGCCGACTGTAGTACTACGTGACTGAGTGCATGTGGTTACGGCGGCGCACACTTTTTAGGATTTTTTTTTTTACCAAAAATATGTAGCAGAATACAAATTGGCCTAAACAGTTAAAAAAATTAAATTTAAAATTTTTTTTTATTGGGAATGTTTTATAGCAGAAAGTAAAAAATACTGCGTTTTTTCAAAATTGTCGCTCCTTTTTTGTTTATAGCCCAAAATATAAAAACCGCAGAGGTGATCAAATACCACCAAAATAAAGCTCTATTTGTGGGAAAAAAAAGGACATCAATTGTATTTGGGTACAGCGTCACACGACCGCGCAATTTTCCGTTAAAGTAACGCAGTGCCGAATCGCAAAAAATGGCCTGGTCAATTAGGGGGTAAAACCTTCCGGGACTGAAGTGGTTACTCTGAACACCAAATTACATGCAAGGGAAGGGGGGGGGGGGGATGGCGCTGTACCTTGCACATAGTTGAATGATTGAAGGGGACATACCTTTACCTTATTCACTGAGCCAAATGAAAATTTACTTTGGAAGGTGAATATGCTCTATTACTTTAGTATATCATCCCCATTAAACTGTCTCTTACAATGGGTTATTTTATGCTAGATAGCCAAGTGCAGTATTTTCTAACATTAAAGTTATTCTAAGGGGTTGTAAAGTCACAAGGTTTTCCAGCCAGGGTCCTGAAAAGACGTGGATCTGGGCTGTCCTGTACAAAACCACTGCAAAGAGGAAGTAAGTACAACATGTTTGTTATTTTAATAGAAAAAAAAATGAGACTTTACAATCACTTTATTCATTAAGGTAAAAAACCTTCTGTGCTGCAGGATTCCCCCAGCACCCCCTTATACTAACCTGAGCCCAATCTTGATCCTGTGATGTGCATTAAAGCAGTGGCTCTTGCCGCTGTCTCCCTCCTCACTGGGCAGATTGATAGCAGTAGCAACCATTGGCTTCCTCTGGTTTCAATCAAATGCTGTGACGAGAGAACGGGGGGCAGGGCCGAGCCGCCCATGTCTGTTCCTATAGATGCAGACAAGGCGGCTCGGGAGCAAGCCCACATGAGTGCCCCCAAAGAAAACGGCTTTCTATAGTAGACACTCACTGAAGAGGAGGAGCCAGGAGCACCAGTGCGGGACTCCAGAAAAATATGATCGGAGCTGCTCTGTGCAAAATAATTGCACAGAGCAGGTAAGTATAACATGTTTATTATTTTAATAAAAAAAAAAAAGCAAAAGCTTTAATGTCCCTTTAAAAAGGAACTTCACCCCATAAAATTTACAAAAAGACACCTTTACAAATGTTCGTTTAACTAATGAATGTAAGATAATTTCATGTCAGCATGAAGAGCTAATGGTATTTTTAGTGGAATAGGGAAAGGTCAACTTTAGGACCATATGTGTTTTTAGGTGTGTTTTGGGTGTGAAACGTTATAGGCACAATGTAAGTGTGGCAAGTGTTTTTCTGGAACCCAAATCAAAGATGCACCAAGTAGGACTTTAAACATAAGGCAAAATCTGTATCTGTATTCAAATCTGTAGCACACCTAAAACAGAGATTTAAAAAGTGCCTTATGTGTAGATACTAGTTTTTCCATAGATCACAATATATTAAGCAGAGACATAATTAGAAATAAACTTCCATGACAAACTCATTTTATCATTTGATAACTGTTTACGGACAATAATCAACAAGTTGGTTTATAGCTTCTTTCCACCAGCTTTGATACTCTCTAGCACATAAAGAGAACCAGTTACATTTTGTGTTTTGTGAGCATCTGAACGTTCGGTTTCAAATTATTATTATTATACAGGCTTACCTAGTAAAGATTTATTTTGAGATCCTTGCCAAATTTTACTTGAGGATGATTACTGAAGATAAAACTCAGAAGATAAAGGTTTCCTGAAGGCTGACAATTGCTGTACTGTCAACTATCTCAACTCATCATAACATTGTTCTGTATTCCAGATAGCTTAACCACTTAAGGCCCGGAAGATTTTACCCCCTTCCTGACCAGGGGGTAAAAAAAGAGCGACGATTTTGCAAAAATAACAATATTTTTAACATTTTTTTATATGTAATTCCCCCCCCCCAAAAAAAAATGTAAAAATCGAAATTTTTTAACATTTTAGGCCAATTTGTTTTATGCTACATATGTTTGGTAAAAAAAATTGCAAAAAGCGTATTTTGATTGGTTTGTGCAAAAGTTATTGCATTTACTAAGTAAGGGAAAGATTTTTGTCATTTTTATTGATTTTTTTTTAACGAGTAATGGCGGCGATCTGCGATTTTTTTTGCGGGACTGCGACATTGCGGCGGACAGATCGGACCCTTGACTGACATTTTTGACAATTTTGGGGGTACCAGTGACATTACTGTAAAAATGACACTGGGAGGGAAGGGGTTAACTTTATTGGAGAGGGAGGGGTTAAGTGTGTCCCTAGGGGCTTGTTTCTAACTGTGATTGGATGTGGCTGTGTGTGTAACAGCACAGATCAATGGTCCTACATAGCAGGACCGTATGATCTGTGTTTTTACACAGGGGAGAGTGACAGGCGGCTTTGTTTACATTAGCCGCCTGCCTTTCTCCCTCTCCACCCGACGATCGAGAGTGACCGGCGGACATCGGGTCCGCCGGTCACACGCGCCAGCTTCTTAGTGAAAGAGCAGGGCGGGAGCGCGCCTCCGGCGGAGCGCGCTCGCCCCCTATTGGCTCCCAGGTTAGTGACGTACCGGTACGTCACTTTGCCTGGGAGGGGCTGACCGCCGCCGTATATAGTCGGGCGGCGGTCGGCAAGTGGTTAAATAGGGATGACAATTGCTGTACTTTCAGCTATCTCAACTCATCATAACATTGTTCTGTATTCCAGATAGTTTAAATAGGGATGAGCTCGGGCGTGTTTGAAACCTAATTCAAACCCATATGAGCGAGCCCACAAGGAAGCTGTCACTATACTGGGCAATCATCTGAGTGTTCTCCACTCTCAAACCCCATATATTTATATGGCCCTTGACCTTGGCTGTATATGATTGGCCCAGTACAGGTGACAATTCCCTGTTGAGCTCGATCACATTGGTTTGGACTAGGATCCGAAAAAAACCCAAGTTCATCCCTACTCCTAAGAGATCATAGCAGTATTATACATAGCGCTCTGTATTTATTTGAATTCCTTATATCTATGGATCTGTATTAGGGTATACTGTTATGCACACTCAGGAAACAGCATGTGTTATCAGCATTAGGTCACATAGGGGACCATCACTGTCACATTGCAGAGATTTCACTTCCTGTCCCATAGCCAAACAGGAAGTTAGAGGAAATCCCTTCAAATTAGGGGAATTCCTTAGGGACCCCCAGCTCACCAGAACTAGTGTTCATATTGGAAGATTTCCCTTCTATTACAAGCCAAAATTTGGAATTTTCTTTTACTTTCACTTTCAATTATGATGGTAAACAGGACAAACAGAGAGGGGGAATCTCATTAACCTCTTGCCGACCACCCGCCGCAGGTATACTGCGGCAAGGTGGCTCGGCTGCACAAATTGCCATACCCATACGTCGCTCCTCGGAGGCGCAGGCATAGTGAATCGCGAGAGGGGAAGCGGATGTGCGGGGCCGGCGGCCGCGATCACTCCCCAGGGAGGCAGAATGGCGGTCTACCGTTTTTAAACACGGCAGACTGTTGTTCTGTAAGCAGTCAACACAGGGCTCCTGTGTTCCTCCTATTTAGGAACACAGATCCCTGTGTTGATTCCATAAGCCAATCCCCCTCACAGTTAGAAAACATCCCCTAGGCATACATTTAACCTTTTGATCGCCCCTGATGTTAACTCCTTCCCTGCCAGTGCCATTAGTACAGTAACAGTGCATAATTGTTGCATTGATTACTGTAGTAATGTCACTGGCCCCCCCAAAAGTGTCAAAAATGTCAGTTTGGTGTCCAATCTGTCTGCGACAATGTCGCAGTCACGCTAAAAATAGCTGATCGCCACCATACACTTATTGGGATTTTTTTTACTAAAAATATGTGGCAGAATACAATACAATACAAAATTATGAAAAAATTAGATTTTTTTTTTCTTATTGGGAATGTTATATAGCAGAAAGTAAAAAATATTGTTTTTTTTTTTTTTTTCAAAATTGTTGCTCTTTTTTTTGTTTATAGCACAAAAAAAGAAATATCGCAGAGGTGATCAAACACTACCAAAAGAAAGGCACTAATTTTATTTAGGTACAGCGTCGCACGGTGGTGCAATTGTCAGTTTAAGTGACGCAGTGCGGAATCGCAAAAAATGTAAGGTAAAATCTTCTGGTTCTTAAGTGGTTAATGAGGGCACTGACATCAATACAAACTGACAAGCATTCTAAAGCCCCGTACACACGTACCGAACGATCGGCCGTCTTTTGTCCAGGGCTGTCGTGTCTGTTGAAAACTGCAAAAGACTGCACACGAATTTTGTCGGCCAACAACAGCCGACTGCAGAAGTGATGTCATGTGATGGTTAACTTTCCTTGTCTTTTCTTCTCTGAGCATGCCCAGTCTTGCTAATCTGCTGTCTGTCGGCCGAAATCTGTACTGACTGGCGAACAATCGGCCGTTCTGGTGTTGGCCAACAAAAATTTTAATGCCTGCACGACAGATTCTGTTCGGCTGAAAATGCGCTGTCGGCTGTCGGAAGCATCATACTAACAAGCCGACAATCGGCCGATCGTTCGGCGGCCGAATATTTACGGCCAACAATCGCTATGTGTGTACGGGGCTTAATCCTTCTGCATTCTGCACAAAAAAAGTTTTGTCTTTGGTTATTCTTTAAGTGTGCAGACATCAGATGCACTCTCATTATTTTTATTTAAATTTTTGCATAATTCCATTGCTGTCTAGTTCTCCCTATAGGACCTAAAATATTTTTTTCTAAAGATGTCATGCTATTAATGAATTTTTAATAACAAAGCAAGCATTCATTTTTGAAAACCATATCTGTAAAAGCTCTAGGATAATGTTATTATCAATATTTAAAATTAATTAAACCATGTTGTCTTGCTCACCGAGTTGTCTTTCACCAGGAAAGCGCAACACTGGATCCCAGCCATTAACATTTTATGAGGATTCCATGCAACTGAATCGGCCCTAGGTGGAAAAAAAGTTTTACTGTGAATTTAATTACAAAACATCCATTGGGCATAGGTTTTATCTCCCCAGATTGTATAATCATGCACCCACCACCCACCCTTCTAATTGCTTTGACCCATGTTCATAGCTGTATTTATTCATCATATGCACATACTTTAACACCTTAAAATCCACCCAGCGACTAGCTAGGCTCCAAACAATGCATATGTAATGCTGATTTTTGCACAGTGAAACATTATTAAGAAAAACTATTCTAGCCTGACTTATTGCCACTGTACAAACAGACCTACAATATTAATGGTGTCATACAGCCCTGGGGGGGCACACTTAGGTTTGTAACCTTTAATGGGGGAAAAAACAACAGCCTTATCATTTTTATATTTTAAATTTCATTGGCAAGTATACCATATTTACTGGCAAGAAGGCAACTTCAGTCTGGTGGAGATCAAATTACCAATACACGCCCCGTTAATGTGGCCTCAATCAACCAGTGATGGCTACTTTACAAGAAGGCAAATATTAGGTGAGGTGTTATGGTGCCAGTATATGTATAGCCAAAACACTTTTTTTTTTTTTTTTTTTAATTGCTGTGTTTCTGCTAGGGAGATTCAACCTTTCATTTTTTTTTCTTTCAATAAATGTTTATTAAATGGTTTTGTTGGAATGACTCAACCTCTCATTTTAACCTGCTGACCATTGTCACCAAGAGATAGAGTGATGGTCAATAAAAAGTTTTAGTATTGTAGCCAGATCAAAAGGTATTAGTACATTTCTCAATAGGAATAACTGTTACAATATATTTGGTTATACATATACTTTAAGCAAACCATGTTGTATAGATATTATTGGAGCCATGTTTCCAGAGCTTTTTCTCCAGGGCCCAAATCCTCCCTCTATCCTTTATTCTGAATAAGTTAGTATCTTAATATCCATTATATTCACGATTAGGAAATAGGAACAGCAGTTTCCCCATACTCGGTTTTCCTGCAGCTGTGTATTTTAATCTTCTATAAATGGCATGAATAGTGTGCCTCTGGTCCCACATCAGAATGGTTATTAAGGCTACAGGTATAATTAAGTGATGCAAAGAATACATTAAAGCTTGCACATCATGCACATCATGTCTGCAGTCTACGAGATGTGTGGCTCAACGTGATATGGGCCTATGATGCTCACCAGAAGGTGGCGAGGAATCAGCCAGAACAAGTGGGAGTTGTCTGCACGCCAACCAAGCAAAAATTACTTCTGGCACCTCTCTAAGAGGTTGTCTGGTCTCTTCCCATTGACAAAGTTCACAAGAAACTTCAAGGATCCACAGTGATGGTGGAACTGCCCAAAGGAAATGGTGGTGCAAGGGGAGTGGCTAGTTGCATGCACCTTGACTAAAGTTCACAGAAGAAAGGTGGTGCAGCTCATCAACTTAGGGACAACTCCAATTTCACTTACCAACCTTACCACCCTAGCAAATCAGTACGTAGTGCCCCGTCACTGCATCTCGAAGGCTCAGTGGAGTAGAAGCTATTTGTGCTCTACTATAAGCAGCCATGTCCTCATTTGATGTTTCACAATACAAGTTGCTGCGGGAACAACTGGACATACCGAAGCCATTGAATACTCAATCCATACAAGGAATGCTCCACCTATTCTGGAGCGACACTGTCATATTCCCCCAGTGCTGTGCCAGGAGGTTAAGGACTTCCTCTGCAACATGTTACAGAGTGGGGTGATTTCGAGAGAGTCATAGTCCGTAGGCTGCTCCAGTGGTTCTGTTGCAAAGAAAGATGGAAGTCTGCAGTTTTGTGTCAACTATTGCAAATTAAACACCTGCACTCATTTGGATGTCTACCATTACCCTGGGTAGAGGAGTCACTGGCAAGTGGTTACTGGCACATCTCAGTGTGAGATCAAGATCATAAAAAGACTGCCTTTGTCACACCTCTGGGACTATTTTAATTTAACTATATGCCCTTTGGCCCGAGCAATGCCCCCAGCACATTCAAGCACCTAATGATGAGGTGCCTGGGAGACTTCAACTTTGAGACCATGCTGGTATGCTTAGAGAGTATCATCATCTTCTCCAAGACCTTCAAGGATCATGTCCCAGCTGGCACAGTAGGGGTTAAAACTTAAGCCCAGTAAATGCTGTCTTATGAGGCAATGGATCCAGCACCTAAGGCATGTTGTGGAAGCTGGAGGCGTTTCCCCTGACCTAGCCAAAGTCCAGGAGCAGACTGGCACTCTCCAAACACTATTACTGAGCTACTGTATGCTCCTTTCTGGGACTAGTGGGCTACTATTGAAGGTTTATTATTATTATTATTATTATACAGGATTTATATAGCGCCAACAGTTTGCGCAGCGCTTTACAATGTGAAGGAAGACAATACAGTTACAATACAGTTCAAAACAGGAGGAACTAGAGGGCCCTGCTCGTTAGAGCTTACAATCTAGAAGGGAGGGTCAAGTGAAACAAAAGGCAATAACTGTGGGGGATGGGTTGATGGAGAAAAAGGAGGTACATTTGTTAGGGGTTGGTAGGATAGGCTTCTCTGAAGAGGAGAGATTTATTCCGAAGTTCGCCCAGATAGCTGCCCCACGTACCCAGTTGGTGAGCAGTCACAGCACCCAGAAAAAAAGGCAGCTCTTCACCCTCCATCCAAGCTCAAAGGCATCTAGCCTAACAACAGAATTTTGAGCTGCTTAAACAAAAACTAAGCGGATGGCCTTTGCAGATGTATATGTATGGGTGTATATACTGTAGATAGGCGTTTACAAGGCCTGGGAGCTGTGCTGGCTTAGGTACAAGATGGCTGAAATCGGGTGATCTAGCCACAGCCTCCCACCTACCAAAGAGAACCCCCATAACTACAGCTCTTTCAAAATGGAGCTGCTGGCTTTAGTGGGAGCCATCACAGAGCAGTTTGCAGAGTACCACACAGGGTCGGACAGAGAGGGGTTTACGGACATCAGCCCTCTCCCCTACCTGGATACAGCCAAGCTAGGGGCATTAAAGCAAAGGCATGATTCAAGTATAAGATCAACTAAAGACCTGAAAAGCTTAATGGCCATGCCGATGCTTTGTCCAACTATCCAGTGGAATGCCCAGGGGATAATATGGACTTAAAGAAGACATAAAGGTAGTTTCTCTGCTATCTACAGCGGCAACCTCATGCTCGCTAAAAGAACAGGTGAGGATTTCCTAGGTGGAATCCACTAAAATGTACAGCCAAGAGAAATGGGCACTGATTCAATAGAAGGACCCAGACCTTATGCAAGTGCAGTCCTTCCTCTCTTGGTGACGTAAACCCTCCTGCTCTGAGTGCCAGACTGTCTAAAAAACCTTGAGTGATTCTAAAACAATGGAATTGACTTGGGAAGCGGTTCAATGTACTGGTGTACCAGGTGCACATTCCAACACACTACACTCTGTAAGTGGACCCTTTGGGGCTGACCAGATTGAATCTTTGGTCACTTCTTGATACTTCTTCTGCCAAGGACAGGTGGAATGGGTCCAGAAGGTCTGCTGGGAGTGCAAGACTTGTTCTGTACAAAAGTCCCTGCCTGAAAGAACCACTCCAACGACTATTACCACCTCGAAGCCCCTAGAGCTGGTCACCGTGGACTTTCTCACAATCTCCAGCTCACCTTCAGGATATCGCAATGCCCTGGTTTTTGTCAACCACTTTACCAAGTTTTCGGAGGTAATCCCCAACATGGATCAAATGGACCCAACCACAGCTAAACTGTTTTTGGGAAAATGTAGTCCAACCCTACAGTTGCCCCAAACAGATACTCTCGGATCAATGCCCGAACTCTAAATCAGTAATTATGTTCAAGCTGTGCCACCTCAGCGGTATCAGGAAGTCACGCACTATCTCTTACCATCCACGAGGGGAACTTGTAAGTGGTTCAACCGCACCCTGCTGGGGATGCTACAGACTCTTTAACAGAGACAGATGTCACTGACATGTGGGGGCTGTGGTGTAGGCCTACAACAACACCATGCACCGGGCCACTGGTCACAAGCCCTTCTTCTTGATGTTCAGATGCTATAATTGGCTATTGGTGGATCTCCTAGTGGGCTTTCACGAAGATGTGACATCCTGAACACCTAGCACCTAGCTGCAGGAGCACTCAGAAAGACTACCGAAATCCAAGCAAGTGGTGCTAGATAGACACAAAGACTTGGCTGAGGACTTGTTCTGGAGGATCTGCTGTTGCGTCTGGGTGACTATGTGTTGGAGAAAAATACAAAGAACCTTTTCTACCAACTCCAGTGTATGATGTAATCTCATAGGGACCTATTCCTGTCAAGAGAAATCATCATCGCAATCTGCTAAGGGCCTGTGTGATAAGTAGTGACTGTTCCACCAAACCAGCAGGAGATTGGGAGATGATTGATCCTGTGAATGTCCCACCTGCACAAGAAGTCCCAGTTGAATGTTACCTTCCTCCTCTCTTGCTGGAGCCTCAATCCTCTCCTAACCTGGAAGCAGAAATCCCCAGTACATCGACTATGGATAGTCCAGCCACTCCTGCGAGTTCCATGGACTGTCCAGAATTAACCAAGGATTCAGACTTGGGCCCAGGTGATGGGGGTATGGAAAGCCAGATTGACCCCCAAATGCCTGTGGCCTCAGAGCAAGAACAGAATCACTTGCATCCTAAAGACACTGTTACCCATTGGACATTGTAATCTAACCGTGGTCAGCTTCCTGCAAGATACTCTGATTATGTTATTTGAATCTGTATCTGATATGGTTTAATTATATTCATTGCATTATTCCTGTTGCTCCTTAATGTGTTGTAAAGCTGAGGATAGCATCTATCAAAGATCGGGGAATGTAGGCAGGTGCAGTCTACCTTCTCTACCGCTGGTGGCACTTAACTGCAGGGGCATTGCAGGGGGAGAGGAAGTTGAGAGGAACATTGTTCCTCTATGATTTCCTGGGTCACTGGGGAAGCTATCTGATTGGATGCTGTTGCCGCATGCCAGGGCTAGCAGTCATCTTGGGTCAGGCAGAGCCCTGGCTCCCAGGTTTGGCCCGCATTTTCTGTATGAGCAGTGTACCCATCTGACAGGGACAATGATTAGCTGCAGGGAGAGGTTCCAGAAGAGTAGATTAAAGGATAGGGACACACCATCCTTCCTGGAGACCTCCCAATTAAGGGCCAGGTCACATTCCACCCCTCAAGACAGACGTAGTTGGCACATCTGAGACCTGCTATGATACACACTACTGTTACTTGCCGTAAGCATTCCAGGTCAGGTGCCTTCCTGACAGGTACTGGATTGTGCAATAATACAAGTTCTCTACTCTACAAAAAGATTCGGACAAGTGTGATTACTGCCGCCGCACCAAGTTGTACCTACCCACATGCTGGATTTATTGTGTATAACAACAAAAGTTATATTAGAATGTGTGGAACAAATAGAGCCTCCAAAATACTGAAGCATGGGGATTTTACCTGCTGAGCCACTGAGGCAATAATACTATTTCAGGGTATATTAAGTGAACTAATTTGTACTTACCGGTCAATGCCGTGCAAAAGCTTTCTGTATTTTCTTGAAATTAAAGCTGATCCTCCCCAGGAGGCCTAAAAAATACGATATAATCAATATTACATGCATTGTAAATGTATATAGAAAAAAATTGATATAAATATTATTACAAATGTGTCGCAATGTTGTAATAACGTGTAATGTGTAATTATATGTGCACATTAGGGCATTTATATTTGCTCATTACATATGCAAGCTCTGCTCTTTACTTAGTAGTGCTGCACTAAAATGTGTTTTACTTTACCTCCCTCATATATACCTCCCTCCCTCCCACGTCTTATAGTCAGGCATTACTGATTTAAAATAATGTTCTATGTATTTCACTGAGATTATGTCAGACTGCTGACTGCTTACTGTGAAATACAGATGGTCAGTACCAGAAAAATATACATATTTTTGGACATATAATTGGATCAGAAAGCAGAAAAATATAAATACATATAAAACATTGCAATAATAACGCAATGCGATCACTGAAAATATGAACATTTCCATTGCCGTCTTCTAATAAAAAAAGTTAAAAAATGAAATAACTTCAGTGTAATTATACAAACAAAGGAAAGGCCACAGCTGCTAAGATGATGGCAGAGCTCTGTCCCTAAAATATTTGAAAACCGAAAGAGAAATTTTGCCCATGGGGCTTTCATGAGTTGTGCCAAATAAAAGTAATAGCAATATGTAAAAAAGATTTAAAATGTATTTCTTGTTAGAGTTAAAATCAGACATATTTGTGTATGTCAAGATACAAAAACACAATATGCATGTATTGTACATGTAATGTATGCACACGTCACTTGGCTGACTATCTTGGGTCTTCCACCTTGAGGTACTGTATTCATTCCCCATTCAGGGATCCTGACTAAAGCCTCGTACACATGATCAGATTATCGGACACATTTTCGTTTTTTGTTGCATGCTAGTCTCATATGGAAAGTGAAGAGGTTACTTTCATATGAAAATTCTCGTACGACAGAATTTAACTTCAGAAGTGATAGTTTCCGAGCATGCCTAGACTTGCTCTTATGATTTTTTTTCGGAGGAAAACTGTACTATTTCAATGAAATTCGGGCGTTGTGTTTATGTACGATAAAAATTTTATAGCCTGCACATCCAGTTTTTTTCGTCCGAAAATTCGTAATCGGCTGTCGAAAGCACTTTACTAATGGCAGATTGTTCATCGGATGAAACTTTCCTTCCGATTTTCTTATAGTGTGTATGGGCCTTTACTTGTATTCATTGCTCATGTTCATCATGTGTCTTATACTTAAACTCTGACCCTTATACTAGCCTCCATACCATTTAGTATTGACTTAACCTGCCCTGAGCTTTACTGTCACCCTTGGTTTCTTCCCTTGCACACTTTTATAATCCTTTTATCATCTTTTGTCATTCTTACTATGTTTACTTACACTCTTCAGGGTTTTGTTCTTTTGGGCCCTGTTGTTTATCCCAACCCAGGGTCTGCCCCTCTATCAGCTCCAGGACAGAGCTTACCCTTTAACATGAAATACATTTTGTATCTTTTTTACATATTGGTATTACTTTTATTTGGCACAATTAATGAAAGTCTCATGGGCAAAATGTCTCTTTTATTATAATTATCTTTCCAAAATACATTTGTTATGAGTGGTTCACATGAATAGTTTAGAAATTAGGTTCATTGAGATGCATGTAAGTTTATCCAGGAGTATTGAATGTTTGTGAGCAACAGAAGCAAACATCCTATTGGAATACTGATATAGTGGAATTATAGGAATGTTTTAAAGCTTCATTTTTTTTTTTTTTTTTTTTTAGCACAAGGACATTAAATGAGAAAGGTCCCTTGTGCTAGTGGCTGCTCTCTTCATTTGAATCTTCAGTCCACTGCCCCCCCCCCCCCCAGTAGCCCTGCAGCAGTAATCTTCTGGTACTGTGAGGGTAATATGAGCTATTGGACCTATCATAGGCACTTGTCAATAGTCCTGACTATTCTTACCCTTTTTGCCCCCTCCTCCATTCCTAAAAACTGTGCTATAGCTTCCCACAATGGAAAGCACTCTATGAATGGAGGGGTCAGACCTTTCATCTATACACTTTTCCTCTATTCATAGAGCACTTTCTATTGCTGGAAGCTATATTACAGCTTTTTTGAATGGGGGGGGGGGGGGTGAAAGGGCAGGCATAGTCGGCACTCTTGGCATGTGACTATGACAGGTCCAATGGCTCATATTAATGTTTGAGGGCAGCAGGAGATTGAATATTTAAATGAAGAGAGCAGCCACCAGCACAAGGGAGACTTCTCATTCAGTGCATGTACCATCTCTTGTGCTGAAAAAAAAAAAAAAATAAACTTAAGTTTTGAGTAGTTTTGCCTGCATTAAGATAAATTGTGGTAGAGATGTTAAACTAGTTATGGTGACTTTATAACTGAAGTTCTGGACTTAGTCAGTGAGTCTGATGTTGATGTATTTATTAAGCTAAATGATTATTCACTTTGTCAACAATTAGGGTGTATTCACTTTAATCATTTCTCATTCAAATAGTTTTTATTGCATTTTGGCAAACAAACAGGATAACAGGGATAAGAAAGAAGGCAAGCATGCAGGCATAATACATAACTATGCATTCAAAAACGAAGAAGAACATATTCTTTAACAGCAACAGCAAGAGTAAGAGGCATAATCAGGATCCAAGCACCCCTGGCGCCATCTAGTGGCATAACATAGCATCATCTACAGAATATACAATCATGGGGCTGGCGAAGTAGAGTACCATTGTGTCCACGGACTCCACCAAGTTAGCTCTTTTTGGTACCGTTCATGGGAAGGAGCCATTAGAAGTTCAAATGTTTTATGCAATTGTGTGGTGTGTATCACCTCAACTAGGGAAGGTGGATGTGTATCTTTCCAACGTCTGGTGATGTTGAGTTTGGTAGCTAGTAGTATATTAATCACTAATTTTCGTAGTAATAGCGGGATTCGGAAGTGTAGCAAAGCTAAGGCAGGGGATGGTGGTACTGGAATCTGAGCAAGTTTAGAAATCACTTTAATTATTTAATCACATACCAAGTAAATCTCTATTTTGTTCAATTATTGATGGCCTCTGGTGAGTTGTATTACCCACTGCTTTCTTATATCTTTGGAAGACTTCAACTCTAAAATCTCCCGTCATTCAACCTTCAGCCTTATATATACCTGTGCCCAATCTTAACCTAGAACTGTGCACAAGAGTGGCAGATCTCTCCACTCTCTCCCTCCATTGGCTCCTGCTGCTGTCAATTACAGTCAGTGGGGAGGGAGGGAGGCGGGACAGAGCCCCACTCTGTGTGTCAATAGACACACCAGGTGTAGATCAGGATCAAGCCTACACCGGTGCCTACATAGCAAATTTCTTTACATGGGGGCCTTTGGAAGGGGGAGGAGCCAAAATCACCAAAGAGGAGGATTAGGGCCCTTCTGTACAAAATTATTACACAGAGCAGGTAAGTATAACATGTTTGTTATTTTCTGAAGAAAAATTATTGGTTTACAATCACTTTAACTTTGCAAAGTAAATATGCACTTCTTTTATTGAATATGATGAAATTGTGTTTGTTTTCAATATCTAATCATGTTCAAGAGGAAGAAGAAAAAATCAGAATTGTTCCTTACCCACTTCAGCTCTCACACCTTTTTACCCCCTATAGATCGAACCATATTTTCACATTTCTTCTATGTGTGTGTTTTCATGAGTCTATAACTTATGATAAAGAATTGATACATACACTCACCGGCCACTTTATTAGGTACACCTTTACACCTTGATAGTATCGGGTTGGATCACCTTTTGCCTTCAGAACTGCCTTAATTCTTTGTAGCATAGATTCGTCAAGGTGTTGGAAACATTCCTCAGAGGTTTTGGTCCATATTCACATGATAGCATCACGCAGTTGCTGCAGATTTGCCTGCTGCATATCAATGATGTGAATCTCCCATTCCATCACATCCCAAGGGTGCCCTATTGGATTGAGCTTTGGTGACTATGGAGGCCACTGGAGTACCTGTGACTTCATTGTCATGTTCAAGATACCAGTTTGAGATAATAGCCATCAGAAGATGAGTACACTGAAGTCATAAAGAAATGGACATGGTCAGCAACAATACTCAGGCAGGCGGTGGCATTTAAAAAATACTCAGTTGGTACTAAGGGGCCCAAAGTGTGGCAACAAATATCCCCCACACCATTATACCACTAGCCTAAACCATCGTTACGAGGCAGGATGGAACCATGCTTTCATGTTGTTAAAGTGGAGTTTCACCCTATTTTTATACTTACCTCCATCTTCTCGCTCCGGGTCACCTGAAAAAGAAATGGATAATCACATATTTTTTTTTTTTTTTTACTTACCTCGTAGCGAAGAAAATATACTTACCTTACTTCCTTCTTCCTCCTTCCTCGGCCGCGGCCCGTTGTCACTTCCTGGCTCTGCAATGATTCCTGGGAGCTGGACGTCATAGCTCCCAGGAATCATTGCGCCTGCACCGGCCCCGACGTCAGTTCCGGGTCGCGCGCGTCATCCCCTTCTAAACAGCTTCTGGGCATGCCCAGAAGCTGTGGAGGGGTGACGCGCGCGACCCGGAAGTGACGTCGGGGCCGGCGCAGAGCATCGTGGGACCAAAGAAGGCGGAAGAAGACGCCGAAGAGGACGCGCTGGCTTCAAGCTGCCCACATCTGAGATGGCAGCGCTGGACAAGACGTTTGCAAGGTAAGTATTTCGTCTTGCAGGTAAGTGCAACCCGGGACAGATCAGAGGCTAGCCATTGTGGAATGCACTAGCCCTGACTGTCCCGGGGGTATTAAAAAAAAAAAAAAAAATCCAGGGTGGAACTCCGCTTTAAATTCTGACCATACCAGCTGAAATTGAGACTCATCAGACCAGGCAATGTTTTTCCAATCTTCTATTGTCCAATTTTAGTGAGTCTGTGCGAATTGTAGCCACAGTTTCCTGTTCTTAGCTGTGGTCTTCTGCTGCTTTAGCCCATCTGCTTCAAGGTTCAATTGTGTGTATTCAGAGATGGTGTTCTGCATACCCTGGTTGTAACAAGTGGTTATTTGATTTACTGTTGCCTTTCCATCATCTCAAACCAGTCTGCCCATTCTCCTCTGACCTCTGACATCAACAAGGCATTTTTATGCATGAAACTGCGGCTCACTGGATATTTTCTCTTTTTCGGACCATTCCTTGCAATCCCTAGAGACAGTTGTGCATGGAAATCCCAGTAGACCAGCAGTTTTTGAAATATTCAGACTAGCAGTCTGCCACCAACAACCAAAGTCCATTAAATCCCCTTTCTTCCCCATTCTAATGCTCGGATTGAACTTCAGCAAGTCAACTTCACCATGTTTAGATGAATAAAGGCATTGAGTTGCTGCCGTGTGATTGGCTGATTAACGATTTGTGTTAACAAGCAATTAAACAGGTGTACCTAATAGAATGGCCAGTGAGTGTATATTGTTTTTTAAGGGACAAACGTGACTTTCTTGTGACCCTAAAGTCCTCTAAGGATTTTTTAAATTTATTTTCATTATAAGGGAAAAAAAGAGTAAAAATCTGAAAAGAAAATATTTTTCAAGTTTCATTACTATGAGAAAAACATAAATTTTATTATGTTGCTTGTTTTATTTACTGCAACAATAAAATTACATTTTTGATACAAAGCATAGTAAAGTTATTTACAAAAGAAAAAAGTTTTTTTTTTTTCTTTTTTGCATATATTTTATTTTTCATATAATGCATCAGTCATTTAAAGTTGTTACTGATTTCACATAAAACAGACATGCCCTAAGCCACAGATTTTTACAGTAAATCCTTAAAGATAACAATGTATATATGTACTTTATAATATTTTTTTTTTACCAGCAAATAATTTTAAATAGAAACATGGAACAGGAGATGAAATTGTTAAATAGTGCTAATACAGGTTGAAATGAATTTGTTAAGTACTAAAATACCAGCATGTTCTGGTTTTTTTAAGAGTTAACTAATTCTCTGTGCACACTGTGTTACTTTTGTTTTGGTTTAAAATGTTAAACTGAATGCTCACTGTGATTGACTGTCAGAGTGATCATTCAATGGTGAAGGCTTCTGACTGGCTCCCAGTCATAGGATCAACTTTTTACAGACACCAGGTCTCACGGGGCTGTGCACAGGAGGGAGCAGGGGAGATAAGAAACTGCAGGGCATACAGGAGACGCCCTATGTACAATGGACGGGGCTGTGCACAGGAGGGAGCAGGGGAGATAAGAAACTGCAGGGCATACAGGAGACGCCCTATGTACAATGGACGGGGCTGTGCACAGGAGCGAGCAGGGGAGATAAGAAACTGCAGGGCATACAGGAGACGCCCTATGTACAATGGACGGGGCTGTGCACAGGAGGGAGCAGGGGAGATAAGAAACTGCAGGGCATACAGGAGACGCCCTATGTACAATGGACGGGGCTGTGCACAGGAGCGAGCAGGGGAGATAAGAAACTGCAGGGCATACAGGAGACGCCCTATGTACAATGGACGGGGCTGTGCACAGGAGCGAGCAGGGGAGATAAGAAACTGCAGGGCGTACAGGAGATGCCCTGTGTACAGTGGAGGGGGTTTTATAGACCTGTGGAAAACTGGTTACATTTAAATAAATAATTACAGTGATTGCAGCTTCAACTTACTCACAGAGCCAAATGAATATTCAGTTTTTCAATTGAATATTTCCACTCCCTTGGCAAATCAACTTCATTAGGTCAATTTAAAAATGGATGCGTTATTAACACAGCATCAAAACTTCATAAACATATAATTTCTTTCAAAGTACTGTATATAAAGGCAACAGAACACAAGATAAGTAGTGGACACTGTTTGTAAAATATACTGTATATTTTTTATCCCCACCTTAACATACGTTTTTTCAAAAAGCTGGAGGTCCTTCTCATAAACCAGGTAAAATGGTGGGTAGAATGAACTCCACTTAGAGAAGGAAGTTATGATACACAGAAAATTTTAAGTATGTTTTAACATAAACGTCGTAGTGCATATATTCAGTTTTGAAAAAGAGATAAAAGTAAATATATTTTATATACAGTAATATCATTTTGACAGCATAGCTGAAGCTTGAAAGCTGTCAACATAAAACAGCCAAAGCTGATATTTTGAAGCATCTCTGAAATATCAACAATAGATTATAAGCTCACTTTTATCTAAAAGCATATGACTGGAAATATAAAAGATGTATATTACAAATTGGATGTGCTTATTTCAAAGTTTTGTAAGGTTTTTAAACAGAATAGTGTATCATCTGGTAACTTACATCAACATGGAACCAAAGTTTATGCCTCTCACAGATGTCTGCTATATCGTCCAGAGGATCAAATGCACCTAACACAGTAGTACCAGATGTGCCAATGACAAGGAATGGTGCAGCTCCCTGTAAAAATGGACAGAGAAAAAGTTACACATTTTGTTTGGATCTTTTATTCTGTTGTAGATTTTGGCACCTCCAATCATATTTGGTAGTACAATACTCTTTAACAATTGCACAATGTCAAGTGTCATTAACCTTAAATTCTTGTGCAAAATAATCTATCTATCTATCTATCTATCTATCTATCTATCTATCTATCTATCTATCTATCTATCTATCTATCTATCTATCTATCTATCTATCTATCTATCTATCTATCTATCTATCTATCTATCTATCTATCTATCTATCTATCTATCTATCTATCTATCTATCTATCTATCTATCTATCTATCTATCTATCTATCTATCTATCTATCTATCTATCTATCTATCTATCTATCTATCTATCTATCTATCTATCTATCTATCTATCTATCTATCTATCTATCTATCTATCTATCTATCTATCTATCTATCTATCTATCTATCTATCTATCTATCTATCTATCTATCTATCTATCTATCTATCTATCTATCTATCTATCTATCTTTCACAAGGTCTGACCCCCTAAGAATTCTTGATGTGTTTCTGTCTCTGGTTTCATACTTCCTGAGTTTATGACCCCAAACATAAGAAGATCATAAGAACAGTTAGAAACTCCTGATCTGCATACTTGCTCCAGGTCTCTGTTTTAGAAAGTATTAAAGTAGATGTACAGCCAACTTGAAGTGCAGTTCGTTTTGCACTCCTGTGACCGGTTTTCAGCAGAGAGCGGGCTGAAGTCAGCTCTCTGCTGACATCACAGAGTTGGTCTAGGCTCGGGCATTATCACAACCATAGAGTTGGGATCCACCCACATGCCTGGACCGGCACCTGGCTGAGCTTCTCAGCAAGCCGCTGAGAGCCTGAGTTCGCCGCTCCCGCCCCCTCCACAGCTCAGCGCTCCAGTGAGCGAGGAGGAGGCAGAGCAGAGAGCTGCTGATTGACAGTCAGCAGCTCTCTGCTCATGGAGCTGTGAGAACCGAGGGATCGGAGGTGTTTGATCGCTTGATTCTCAGTGTTAGAGGTGCTGGGGAACAGATGCAGTATCAGACCAATGCTGCATCCACCTAGCTAAGCATAAATCTAAAAAAAACAAAAAACCTACAGTATCTCACAAAAGTGAGTACACCCCTCACATTTCTGTAATTTTTAATTATATCTTTTCATGTGACAACACTGAATAAATTGCACTTTGCTACAATGTAAAGTAGTGAGTGTACAGCTTGTATAACAGTGTAAATTTGCTGTCCCCTCAAAATAATTCAACACACAGCCATTCATTTCTAAAACACTGGCAACAAAAGTGAGTACACCCCTAAGTGAAATAGTCCAAATTGGACCCAATTAGCCATTTTTCCTCCACAGTGTCATGTGACTGGTTAGTGTTACAAGGTCTCTGGTTTGAATGGGGCACATGTGGGTAAATATGGTATTATCGCTCTCACTCTCTCATACTGGTCCCTGGAAGTTCAACATGGCACCTCATGGCAAAGAACTCTCTGAGGATCTGAAAAAAAGAATTGTTGCTCTACATAAAGATGACCTAGGCTATAAGAAGATTGCCAAGACCCTGAAACTGAGCTGCAGCATAGTGGCCAAGACCATACAGTGGTTTAACAGGACAGGTTCCACTCAGAACAGGCCTCGCCATGGTCAACCAAAGAAGTTGAGTGCACATGCTCAGCGTCATATCCAGAGGTTGTCTTTGGGAAATAGATGTATGAGTGCTGCCAGCATTGCTGCAGAGGTAGAAGGGGTGGGGGGTCAGCCTGCCAGTGCTCAGACCATACGCCGCACACTGCATCAAATTGGTCTGCATGGCTTTCATCCAAGAAGGAAGCCTCTTCTAAGTCCCCGTTCACACTAAGGCGACCTGTGAGGCGACCTGGTCGCCTCACAGGTCGCCGTAGGTCGCCTTCCATAGGGAAGCTGCGGACCCGTTCTAATAGGAGCGACACAAGTCGCTCCGACTTAGAAAAAGGGTCCGGAGCTTCTTTGGGGCGACCTGGAGGCGACCGCCATAGACTTCAATGTTATGAAGTCCGTGCCGGCCGCTCCGAGGTCGCGGCGCGCTGCTCGCACCGCGACCTCGGAGGTCGCCCCTCCAAGTCGGATCGCCCCTGTGTGAACGGGGCCAAAAGATGATGCAGAAGAAAACCCGCAACAGTTTGCTGAAGACAAGCAGACTAAGGACATGGATTACTGGAACCATGTCCTGTGATCTGATGAGACCAAGATAAACTTATTTGGTTCAGATGGTGTCAGGCGTGTGTGGCGGCAACCAGGTGAGGAATACAAAGATAAGTGTGCCTTGCCTACAGTCAAGCATGGTGGTGGGAGTGTCATGGTCTGGGGCTGCATGAGTGCTGCCGGCACTGGGGAGCTAGAGTTCATTGAGGGAACCATGAATGCCGACGTGTACTGTGACATACGGAAGCAGTGCATGATCCCCTCCCTTTGGAGACTGGGCCATAGGGTAGTATTCCAACATGCTAACAACCCCAAACACACCTCCAAGACGACCACTGCCTTGTTAAAGAAGGTGAGGGTAAAGGTGATGGACTGGCCAAACATGTCTCCAGACCTAAACCCTATTGAGCATCTGTGGGGCATCCTCAAACGAAAGGTGGTGGAGCGCAAGGTCTTTAACATCCCCCAGCTTGGTGATGTCTGGTGAACTCCATGCCCGAGAGGGTTAAGGCAGTGCTGGAAAATAATGGTGGCCACACAAAATATTGACACTTTGGGCACAATTTGTACATTTTCACTTAGGAGTGTACTCACTTTTGTTGCCAGCGGTTTCGACATTAATGGCTGTATGTTGAGTTATTTTGAGGGTACAGCAAATTTACACTGTTATACAAGCTGTACACTCACTACTTTACATTGTAGCAAAGTGTCATTTCTTCAGTGTTGTCACATGAAAATATATAATAAATATTTACAAAAATGTGAGGGGTGTACTCACTTTTGTGAGATACTGTACATCTCTTTTAAAGGCTTTAAATCAGCATGATAGACAGGCAAATAGCATTTTATAAAAACAAAGGTCAACAAAAGTAACCTCTACACTCTCTCAGACAAAGTTTCTTTTACTGCTAAAATAGAACTGTAGGCAGATACAAATGCCCATATTTAACACATTGATGTATTTATTAACACATTTTTAGAGTGAGTTTTCCATGGACATTTTAATGACTTGACAACTTTTCAGCTGACTTAAGTAAAAAATGAAGCAGGTGCTCTAGCAACAGAATGAGCTAAAGCTATTAAGAAACGAACCAGAAACAATTTCTGTGCCTCTGCTATGGACTTTAAAAATACATTTCTTTATCGTACATCATGGGACACAGAACCATATTCATTAGCATATAGGTTATAGGCTACCTATAAGTGAATGGACACTGACAACCAATCAGACAGGAAGTCCCCCTATATAACCCCTCCTACACAGGAAGTACCTCCATTTTTTGCCAGTGTCTTAAAGGTGATAGTCACGGTGGAGAAGCTCTCCGCATTTTTTTTATATTTTTTCAAAGAAGAAGAAAGAAAGATTATGCTACAATCCCTGACCAAAAATCTCTGAATCTAAGGGGTTGCAATCAGGTCCATCCAAAAGAGTCAAAGACTAAAAGGATGGTACCTGAGCCTTGGGAAAGGAAATACGAGGTTTTGTCTGTAATGTTGTCCTTTTTAGGCACTGGACCCTGGGATACGGACCCTTGGTAAAACCAACCCCAAAGGCACTCTGGCAGAGTGCTCTACAGGTCCAAGGGAATGACCCCTCAAAAACAAAGGGACCCGGTCCTTGAAGGTCAGCAAGTGACAGAAACTCACCGTGATGGGTGAAGATTGGATTCTTGTTACAAGACAGAATCCTGCGGCCGGACTAGTAAGTTCACTTTAAAATATTTGTAAAAATATTTTTTATGCACTGTTCCCTTTAAAAGATAACAGATACTGTGTGCCATGTTGGTCTTTATAAAGAGACAATAGGTGTAATAGCTGAATAAAAGCACACCTTGTTTGTTTAAACGTTTTTTTGCTCTACCTGTGCAAAACAGTAGGTGTATCAGCTGTGTCAAACCACAATTTTTGCTCTACCTGTGCAAAACAGTAGGTGTATCAGCTATGTTAAAGCACACCTTGTTTGTTTAAACATATTGTTTTTACCCTGTGCTGATCACCTGTAAGGTGTATCAGCTGTGACAAAACACACTTTGTTTGCTTAATCTGCTCTCACCTTATATTGTTTAGCGTACAGATTTTCGCCTTGGCACAAAAGAGCCTGCGCTTTCATCTCCTTGGAAAGCACTTTCAGTGCAACACCTTCAGTGGTGTGTCTGTGGCGATGGATCGTCTGCGGGCACGTGAATGTTCGCCATTTAAGCACAAGCGTACGCATGAAGCCAGGAGGGGCATGTCATGATGCAATTGGCATGCACGTGGACACCAAGTAGTACAAGCGCATACGGCCTGATTTCTTAAGGAAGTGTTTCCAGCATGCAAGCCTTTGTCAGAGGCTGGAGGGGATACAGAGCAGCAGCAGCTGGGTTGCGTGAGTCTCTGTGGATGCATGTTTACTGGCACAATCTGGTTCTATTACTTTTGGATAATCAGTGCTGTGTGTGTGATAAGCTGTATAGCTTGGCACAAGCCTTGAGTATACTAAAGTTAGTACCTCAAGTTTGTCTTGCCTAAGAGCAATGTCCTCCCGAAAGAGGAGTGGGGGGGGGGGGACATAGCTGGAAGGGGCACTGTGGTGCCGCTGACAGGACTTGAAGATCCTGGTCCTGCTTCCTATTTGTTTATCATACCTGAAGGGCCAGAGGCGACTAGCCAATCTGAGCCATTACAGTTGTCAGGCATAGTAGCCACCCTAGTGCTTCTGCCGCAGCATACGTCACCAAGGATGATTTGGCATCGGCGTTAGATTGCTGGCACGATTGCAGCATCGCAAGGAGAGAGGAAACGTGATAAATCCCCCTTTCCCGAGCAACCCCCTGAGTCAGTTCAGGATTGGGTAGAGGATGTGGAAGAAGTAGCTGAGTAGGACCCTGTAGAAGGTCAAGCTGAGGTTTCCACTTCTGGGGAGTCAGGACCTGAGGAGTCATACCCGGCCTCTCAATCCCAGTGATTGTTGATTCAGTCTCTCACTGAAATGGTCCAGTTTGGATACAATTACCTCCCTTAGAGATATCTGAAGTCTCTTTTTCCTCTATAGGCTCATAGTCCCCAGGCTTTTCCCTTACATCCCCTCTTGGAGCAGGTAATGTATGCTGATTGGGATAATCCTGATAGGATTTTTGTTCCTCCCAAAAGGTTTTCACTATTATATCCTATGGAGGAAAAACTTACAAGAAAATGGAGTATACCTTCTGTGGATGCTGCTGTTTCTTCTGTTAACAAAAGTTTAACTTGTCCTGTGGATAATGCCCAGGTTTTAAAAGATCCAGCTGATAAGAAGTTGGAATCTTTGCTAAAGGCCTCCTTTGCTGTTGGCAGGGCCTGCGATACAACCAGCAGTAGCAGCTATAGGAGTTTGTCAGTCTTTAAAAGACTGTATAAGGCGAGTTTCCAAGTTCTTTCTTAAGGAGAGTCTGTGGAAGATTTGACAGATCTACCTCGCACTTTATGCTTTGCAGTGAGTGCACTTAAAGACTCTATACAACAAATGTCACGGTTTGCTCTTTTAACAGTTCATATGTGCAGAATCCTATGGCTAAAATGCTGGTCTGCGGAACTACCATGTAAAAAGTTTCTGGCTGGCTTTCCCTTTCATGGAGAACACCTTTTTGGTGATGATCTGGTTAAATATATCCAAAAGATGTCAGGGGGAAGAGTGCATTGCTACCTGTTAAGAGGAAAAGCAAACATTCTTCTTTTATGATTCCCGGCACTCAGACTCCCAGTGCTTCTAATCCCAGGCAGTTGCGATGGCCCCAGCCATCTGGATCTAGAGCCAAGACTTCAGGGCAAAGGCAGAAAAAAACCCGGACCCAGAGATCTACCAAGTCTACCTCTAAGCCTACCTTGTGAAGGGGCACCCTCACTCAATCGGGTGGGGGGAAGGCTGCTATGGTTCTCGAAGGTCTGGGTAGAAATAATTCAGGACAACTGGGTTACTTCCACTATCTCGCAGGGATACAAACTAGAATTTCGGGTGTTTCTGCATCCTCGGTTTGTAAAATCAAACATACCTGCAGATCTTCTAAAAAGAAGATCTCGTTTTCGGGCTCTGGAGTCTGGACCATTTAAGGTCTCAAAGAGTGATTACAGAGGTTCCGGAGGACGAAAGATTCAGGGGTTTTTACTCAAACCTTTTCGTAGTCCCCAAGCCAAATGGAGACATGAGGCCAATTCTGGATCTCAAAGCCCTGAACCAGTTTCTAAACATTCGTACTTTCTGAATTGAGTCAATTTGCTCAGTCATGGCCTCCCTGCAGGGAGAAGAATTTCTAGCATCTATAGACATCAAGGATGCATAGCTTCACGTGCCTATTTTTCAGCCCATCAAAGGTTTTTACCCTTTGCAGTAAAAAAACATCATTTTCAGTTTGTGGCCCTGCCCTTCGGGTTGGCCAAGGCTCCAAGAGTGTTCACAAAGATCCTAGCTCCAGTATTGGCTGTTCTAAGGTCTCAAGGGATATTAGTGATATGATATCTAGACAATCTATTACTAATAGATCGATCAGCTTTGGCTCTAAGCTTGGCTCTAAGCTGGAATGTTTTCCAGACAGACAAATATCCATATTTTTCCACAGTACTTAATGAAGTTCTTAAAGGCGGGCTGTTAAAGTAGGGGTATCACATTCCATATGCGTAAAAAAAAACTAATGTAAAGAGTGAACTTTTGAGGTGCCCAACCTTCATTAGCTATCTCTACATACATTTATATATGCTTCAATGCAGTCATAGTTCCTTTACCATCAATTAAAGTATCATGTATGCCAATAAGGTGGTGGGTTCTCTCTCGGTGTGTTTCTTGGAGAAAAACGTTGCTTTTTCAGGAGTATGATTGAAGCTGTTTTTCATGATTGTGATTTTAACTGGAGCATAGTCACAAAAAATTGTTATCCTATGGTGAGTGCACCAGAAAGTCACCAGAAGAAGAAAACTCTAGTAGACATGGTCTACCACAGATGCATGCAGTTCTTTTAACCATGGAGGCAAGGAGTCCCACTCCCTAAGTCTTTTGTGTTTCTTATAGTGTTATTTAATGTAATTCATCAGGGGCTTAAATCAATAATGTTAATTTAACTATTGTTCTTTCTAGTAATCAGTCCATTGGCAATCCCTCTGGGGTAATGAAGCCCCTCAGTGATCACTTTGTGATGCACAAATACCACTCCCCATATGCGGCCAGAGATACATGCAATAAGAATGCCCAACATTCTTAGCCTCCTCTAAAGTGAGCAAGAAATATAGCCTTGGTTAAGATGGACATACTAGTCAGGGGCTTGGGTAATTTCTTACTGCCCCTCTACACTTGCACCTTCCACATATGAGATACATTCACCATATGTAGAATAGTATTGTGCACAGTTGACCATCAATGGACCACTGAGTAGTTGCCATTGGACTGACTAGTAGATGTAGCTGTAATAGCCTAGAATAGGGGAGTTATTGACAAATTTTGAGGTACCACAAGAGTACTTTCACGAGGGCTCACTCCACTCTATTCAGCAGGAGATCCATAAACAGATCCCCTGGTGAATCACAGCAGAATTGGACAATTGTCACTTCTGTGACTGTGGACAGTGAACTGTAGTGGACCTGGGTGTCAGATTAAGGGGCTGCCAAATGTAAATTGACTAGTGTTCATTTACATAAGGCTACCTCCAATCCAGCATGTTTAGGTCTGGATTTACATCAGTTTGCCCATAGACTTGCATGAAGTTTCCAATTAAGTCGACTCGAAAAGCTACTATACTGACCTGTTCAGAAAGCCCATCAAACAATGTTCTTGTGAGCTAGATTTTTTTACAATTGTTTTAATGCACTATGCATTTGTTTTTATTGAAAATGTTCCAATTACTGTTATTTCAACACAAGCAGGACATACAACTAGGTACTTTCTAAAAGTGATGAGAGGAAATCCTTATTCTTGCAACATTGGGTATTCCAATGAAGAAAGTGTAATGTAGCTTATATTCAGTAAGCATATTTGAAATAGAATTTTGTGCTGGAGTCAAATACAAAGATATATAGATATTGAATATATGTATCCTATGAAGGAAATGCATGTTGGAAGAAGTAGATGAGAGGAATGATTCCTTTGGGAATAAAAAGTTTGAGATGGGCCAAGGAGAAATAAAAAAAGGGCAAAAATAAGGTGGGCATCCCTTAATAATCAAGACAGCTCAACTATTAATTTGCTGTTACAAATTCACAGATCTATCTGTGAATGAGTTATCAATGGGGACAACATTTTAATGAATCTCTTGCTGGTATCTAGTGTTATAGCCATCAGTTTTTCATTAAACATGACCTAAATTAAATGATTCAGGAATTAAAGCATGGTCAACACTAGGAGTGATCTTTGGTTTGTTTGGTGTTATTAAATTAAAAGCGGATTCATTTGTTTATGGATTGTGGAACATTTTGTATGGGTTTGTTAAAAAAAAAAATGTTTGCATCTTTGTATAGGTAAAGCCTGATCCATAATCTCTGGGCTTTAGGGCATGAATACCAAATATGTAACATAGCACCCTCCTCTCCGCAGTTTCTAAAGCATAGTAGAGAGTACTAAAGTGCATACTTAGCAAAGTGGGAGGAGAAGGTTACCGGTGGGACTTTAAATGAGTACTCAAAGGCTAAGATACTGAAGGAGCTTTTGGCTATAGAAGACCAAATCTCCCAATATGAGTCTGGTAAGGTTTTCCCAGCTCTTCCTTTCAGCAAATAATTTACTTTTAGAAGGTTCTGGTAAAGCAAATAAATGATTGTATTAGAAAAATCCTTGAAAGTGGGAGTCACTGTTTTCAAAATTTGTAAGGATAAGCTGGGTATCATTTCATTTTAATAGGGGAGAGATGACATGTTGTAGTGTTAAATACTGGTAAAATTCTTGGTTGAGTGCATCTTGTGTTTCCTGGAATTATCTAAAGGGTTTGATACCATCAAAGGTCAACAAAAATAGATATCTGTAAATTCCTTATTTAGCTACTAACAGAATCGACTCAGAGGTAATATTATAGGGTATTTTAGTAATCCTCAGAATGATAGATGTGGAGATATGAAACCCTCTGAAAAATGTCCCATATTTTTTAATAGTGTGTCAGGGATGGGCTTAAGGTCATTGGAATCATATTTGGAGGTAATAAAATTAAAAAAGATATTGCAGTAGGGTCACAATCTGTAGCATCCAACAGATCCCAAGGTGGAATTCCTTGATAGGAGGGAATTTTGCGAACCGTCTTATAGTTTATATTGGTAGATCATAGCTTTATAGACTCAAAGATGCATAGAGCCCTATATAGAGTGTATTATTCTAAAGCCTCGTACACACACAACGATTATCGGCCGACCGATCATCCGACTTTTGTCCAAGTTGTGTTTTGTTGGTTGGAATGTGCCTAGACTGCACACAAATTTTCTCGCCCAACAAAATTCTACTTCAGAAGTGATGTCATGTGTTGGGTTGCTTTCTTTGTATTTTTTCTTCACTGAGCATGCCCAGACTTGCTCATCAGATTTTTCCCTGTCGAAATCTGTACTGACTGCACGAAAATCGGGAGTTGTGTTGACGACCAACAAAAATTTTAGTTGTTTGTCGGAAGCATCATACTAACAAGCCGAAAATCGGCAGATCGGACGTTGGCCGAAAATTCCCTGCCAATTTTCGACGCGTGTGTACAGGGCTTAAGCTAAGGACCACAACTGGTAATACATGAAATTAATAGTAGCATGGGACATTTGCCATTTTAATGGTGTTGAGTCTATGAATTCAAGAAATCTTGTATTGGTCCTTTGTTTGTAGGAGAGTATTACGTTTGTGGATCAGGGAAGGATAGTTTACCTTATATAATGAGAAATATGCAGGGGTAAGGTTTTTTAGGGTTGGAAATTTGTGTTTTAAATCTTATTTTGTGGAGATTTTTTATTTTAAGAGAAATTTTCTAGGACCTTTTTTTTATTTTGGGGTCAGTGGTGTAAACTTGTGGCTGAAGGAGATAAAGCTGCCCTACCTCATCACTGGCTTTGATGACAGCAACAGGACCCAATGGCTCCCGCTGCCTCAGCAAAGCCTGTGAGACCAGGGAGCGAGGGGATAGAAGAACTGCAGATGGGAACAGCACTGGATTGAGTGAGTGCTCAAGTAAATTTAAGAGGGGTGAGGAGGCATATTAATACCTAAACATTTCTACTTTTTATAATCACTTTAACCACTTGCTGACCACGCTATCACTGAATAATGGCTAAAGTGCGGTCGTCCAGCTCTGGGAGTGTGTCTATTGATGTCCTGTCAGAACTGCGCCCTCCACGCGCCCACTGTGGCGTACTTTCAGGGGGCTCTTTGGACACAGCTGATAGCAGATCGGGGTAAAAGGCCAACCACAGTGGCCCTTTATCATATGAAAAGCTGTGCTGTCTATCAGTGCCCATCAGTGCTGCATATCAGTGCAGCTTTACCAGTGCTTCCTCGTCAGTGCCCACCAGTGCTACCTCATCAGTGCCCATCAGTGCCGTCGCATCAGTGTCCATCAGTTTAGCCTATCAGTGCCCATCAGTGCAGCCTATCAGTGCCCATCAGTGTAGCCTCATCAGTGCACATTAGTGAAGGAGAAAAATTACCTGTTTGCAAAATGTTATATTAGAAACAAGGAAAATGTTTTTTTTTTCTTTTTTAAACAAAACAGTTGTGAATGAATACCATCAAAAGAAATCTCTATTTGTTTAAAAAAAAAATAGAGTACAATGTTCAATGACTGCACAATTGTCATTCAAAGTGCAACAGCATTGGAAGCGGAAAATTGGCCTGAGCAGGAAGGGGGTGAAAGTGCCCAGTAGGGAAGTGGTTAAGCGAATGAGAGGTCCAGTGGCATCCATATCTCAATGGGTCAGGGCTGTTTTGAAGGTAAAAGGGGTTGTTTTGGCAACAAAAGGGAGACCTGCTCAATATTAGGTGAGTGGTCAAAAAGGTTTTGCCTAATCTGTGTATATATATACTATAGTCTGTGGAGTCTGTGGTTTGACTGATTTGTTTTTCACTGTTTACCAAAGAAATGTAGCAGAATACATTTTGGCCTAAATGTATGAAGTAAGATTATTTATTTGGATAGTTTTATTTTATTTTTTTACAATTGTCAGTCTTTTTTTCTTTATTTACTAAAAAGTAAAAATACCTGGTGGTGATTAAATACCACAAAAACAAGGCTCTATCTGTCTAAAAAAAATGATATAAAGTCATTTGAGTAATTGTCATTCAAAGTGACAGTGCTGAAAACTGAAAACTGGCCTGGACTGGAAGGGGGTGAAACAGTCCAGTCTTGAAGTCTGTAATATTATCTAAGGCACAGTACTAAAAGCTAGGTAAAAACCTCAAACAGAACCCACAACCTAAAAACAAATAATTGGGGGACATTTATCTATTCTGTCGCATGGCAAAGCAATGACAAAAAGTAGTGAGACACACCATGAGACAGAAATGGTTACAGAATGCATCAGAAATTACTCTTTTGGCTGCTCTAATGTCAGACTAGGACTAAATGAAACCTAACCCTGACCACTTCTTAATTCTGTGTCTGTTCAAAGTAAAAATTGGTCCCATCTTCAGTAATAAATCTGAGACCTGTTACACCTCTCTGTCCAAAAATACAGATGCACAAGTCTATAAACCTGTCAAAGAGTCTTTGCTGAAGGACACACAGCCTGATTTGCAACTAACAGTGACGCTACTTTGCTTGATAAATGTCCCCTATTATGTTAAGTTCAGAATTGTAAAGCAAAAAGGTAACTTTTAAAAAAGTCTTTCCATTTGAACACATTACCTCCTCTTTTGCTTTTTGTATCTGCTTCTCGAGTTCTTCTGGAATCATCTTTCCCCTGAATGGCAAAAAGAAAAACATTTAAAAGATAAAATATACATGGATTTACAATTATAAAAATGGGTAAACACATTTTTGTAAATGGAAATCAAATAAATGAAAGCATAATAAATAAATACAACCATAATACATGAAATAATAATCATTAAAAACAACAACATAACTTCAAAGTGACCTAGGTCTTTGCAGAAAGAAACTACAAAGAGAAAGAAAAATCTCACCACTAAAAGTGAGTTTAAAAAAAAAAAAAAAAAAAAGTCCCAAAAGAAAAGGAAAAAAATAAAAGACGTTTTGAAAACAACCTCACAATGCACCATAAATTAAGTAAAAATCATTTCCCCTTCGGCATGTAACAGTAGGTAACCATGTTTAAAAGCAGAAAAATATGGTATAAAATATAAATAGGCCTCAAGTTTTGCAGAAAGCCGTGCATACAACACATTATTGATTGAAAAGCTCATGCAACCTGAAAATTTCCTATTTCATATACTTACACATTACAAACGAGGCCACATATGGTGAGGTATAGAAAATCAATGTCATATATCTTGGAAAGCTGTATGTGTGGTCATTATTATTATGAGAATTTGATTTAATGATTAAGGACTTCGAAACATGCAGTTTTGCATTTTAATAAAATGTGATGGATGGATGATTGGATAAATGTATAGGAAACCTTTATAGAGCTGGTTTAAAGCTTGGAACGTTCGTAAAATCTCTGCTCTTAGCATAATATTTTTTTGTTTACAGAGCCAGATATATTTGCATCTGCTTCGCTTGCTATATTAGGTCACTGTAATCTTTCATATATGCATCTCACAAAAAATTTAAACAGCTCATTAAACAGTAACACACACTGTTTAGGTCACCAAAGGAAGCTAAATGTATGATATACTACCTATACTGATGTAAATTGGAGTTTGACCAGATTACAGTTTGAGAAAACCCTGAAAGATGGGCACAAAAAAAAATACTTTGCTGGCAGCTTGATAATTGTGTATCAGTGATCAGGTTTGCAAGGTTTTGATCAGATTTTTTTAAATTAAAGAAATCCCCATAACCGACCTGACACATACAGTATTAAAATGACTCACTCTGACCCAAGCATTATTAAAGAATATGTAAACCTAACATTTCATATTCCTGATATATGCCTGCTGTACTATGTACTTGTATAAGAAAGTCTCCTGTTCTCTTTGTATTGCTTCCTTTGTGTGAAATACCTGGTGTTCATGCCAGTCCCCCTGCTTGCCTATAAAAAACTGACTACACTAGGCAGGTGAGCACAGCGTGATTAGTTTACTAGCTATGCTGGAAACTCAGCCTGCTCCCCTCCAATAATCAGACTTACCCTGACTCGCCTCGCCCGCACAACCTATCACTGGGAATCACCAGTGTGCTGCTGTTTCTCCTCCCTCACCTCTCTGTGCTGCTGAGAACAGAGGCTATATGATCCCTTATAAAAAAGGGAAAAATGGTGTTTATAATGTTTCTATATGTTTACACTAATGTTTTGCCTTTTATTTTTATTTTAAACTGAATAAGTTGTTTTACAAGGTGAGGGTTTACATTTTAAGGTGTAAAGGTGTAAAGGTTTTAAAGGTACACTTTAAAAATGACCCTTTTAGTGTTTTTTTATTTATTTCCAAATATAAAACTCCCACCTACTCTTAAATAAAAGTCCATATGTAATCCACAAGGGTCTCTGACGTTTATTATAAGATAAGAGAATGGAATTCTAGGGGACTCTAATATCCTAGTTCTACACTGCCCACAACATATCATTTTCACATAGTTCCTCCCCCCAGGGAGGAAGGATTATTCAGCAGATCAGCTTATATCCATGCACATTTGTTGTCTTTGAATCAGCTTGATCCAGGCCAAATCTTTGCTCACAAAGATACGTTAACTCAGATCCCAGCCTTTTAGTAATAGTTTACTGGATTCCATACATGATAAAGCTTTGGCATAAATATTTCCTTTAATCATTTTGTTTTCTGTCTGGTAAAACATAACTGAAGCTCTAGATAAAATCTTCAATCCGACAACACGTCACTGAAAAATTTGTAACCCTATATGTCCTTTCTATGGCAGGGCAGGCAACATTTGCATCTGCTGTGCCCTGTTCTTCTTAAAGCGGCTCTTCAGGCATTTTTCATCTTCTGCCCATGTTGTTTTACCTTTAGATAGTAAAACACTTTTTTTTCTGCCAGTAAATACCTTATACAACCCACTTCCTCTTTCTTGTCTGGTAAAAAAGCCTAGGCTAATGACATCATGCAAACCTCTCTCTCTCTCTCACTCTTGGGAGAGTTTGCAAGCAATGGAGGAGGGATGAGTCATAGGAGAGTCAGGGAGAGCTGCAGAGCTGGAGGGGGCTGGACGAGGGCGGAGATAACAGGAGACTACAGAGATCCATGTGTATTCATCAAGAGAGGAGAAATGTGCAGGCAAGCAGTGTTGTGAGTGTGTCTGTGTCTGTATATATGTATATGTGTGTGTGTGTATATATATGTGTGTGTGTGTGTGTGTGTGTGTCTGTGTAAATCCAGGAAGTGAACAGGCAGCAGCTTCTGCAGCCCACAGTTAAAATGGCTGCAGCCAGACTTAGTGGCAGGATATTTGGCAACTGCAGAATCACAGTATAAATAAAATCATATGCAAAGTGGTTGGAGGGAAACTTCAGAATGGCAAATATGTTTTTATTCCAAATTATGTGAACAGACTGTAGTTCCTCTTTAAGTTTGCATTCTATTCTGTGTTTTGGTGCTGGCATATAAGAAAAATAGCTGGTCACGGCACATGAAATAAACTAACGATAGGCCTACTGTAGTTATATAGTCTCTGCCTATCAAATAGGAGGAGGAGTGTAAAGTGTTTGTGTGTCATCGAACTGTATTTTATAGGTAGAGGGAAATACAGAGTTATTACAATGTGGCACTGATGGTGTATCATGGTGCTAGCAAAGCTGGGCATGGTTATTTTAAATTCAGATATTGTACACTGGAGTATCATAGAAAGTACCATTGATGGAATTATAGTAATGTTAGGGACAAGTTAGGGAGTTATCTTGGGAGCATATAGAGCCTAGGGCTCACATTTTGCTGTACCTATAGTTTTGATGTACAGTAACATTAAAAATGTATCAATAATTATCAATCATCCCCAAATGTTTTTAGTTTGTAATTTGGCACAATTTACAATTTCTTTAGTCATACAACTCCTAACAACAACAAGGCATACTTTTTTTGTGATTAAAGCAAACCCAAGTGCTGCTGCTATTGAAGTAAAATACTAAACATACTGGTTATCTGGCTGTTTTTTCTGTCTTGCTGGCTTTAATACTTTCTATTAAGGAGGGATATGATCAGCATGTATAAATACATAAGTGGTCCATTTAGTGAATTTGGTATTGAGATATTTACAGTCATCACAGAGGACAAGGGGGCGCTCTTTACATCTCGAAGAAAAGAGATTTAATCTCCAAATATGGAAAGGCTTCTTCACAGTAAGAGCTGTGAAAATTTGAAATAGACTCCCCCAAAAGCTGGTTGTGTCCAGCTCAGTAGATTGTTTTAAAAAGGCCTTGATTATTTTCTAATTGTACATAATCTAACTGGATACCAATATCTATAGGTAAAGTTGATCCAGGGAATATCTGGTTACCTCTTGGGGGATCAGGAAGTTAGTTTTTCCCTTGCTGGAGCAAATTGGATCATGCTTTGCTGTTTTTTTTTGCTTTTCTCTGGATCAACGGTGGATATAGGAATCTGTATTTAGGATTTTAATGTTTTTCTCCCTTTTATTGGTTACACTAAATGGACATGTGTCTTTTTTCAACCAGACTAACAATGTAACTATGTCACTGACCTGGAACAAATATGCATATCAGGAAAGTGTCACACAAGTAAGAAATTCAGCTCCAGGTTCCAGATCAGGGACTCAAAGTACTGAAACATGGGGGTCATAATATCAGCAAAGCAAGTAGCATCTTCAAAAAGAGAAGACAGCAGTGAAAACGTTTCATATTCTTCATCATTAAAACTCTGTATTTTAAATATTGTTGTACTTCTGATTGCAATTTTCCGTGGATAAACACAGAGAGTATGCATCAATTCTTCAACAAAGTACTTGGATGTTATTGACTGTCACTTGTATTTACTTAGCGTGTATATTTGTATGATTGCAACCCACATTATCAAAATTATAAAAACAAAAGCACTACATCACAGGTGTCAAACACAAGGCCTGTGGGCTGAATTCGGCCCCCCATGTCATGTGGCCCTCACACCTCTCAGGCAGCTGCGGCACCCCCCTTTTCTCTGCCCCCACCTTGTCTGTGAAGTCGGCAGCGGAGAGAGGACAGAACTCCTTTGCCAGATCCTGCACTCCTCTGTGCAGACAGGCTCATCTTTGCCCACCCCCCCTTCTCTGCAGTTAACAGCAGAGAGGAGGGCAGAACTCCTCCTACAGATCCTGCACCTCTCTGTGCAGCCGCAACGCCACCTTGCCTTTGCCTCCCCTGGTCTCAGCATTCAGCACACTCTGGAAGCTGACTCCAGCCCTCCTCTGGTTCTCCTCCAGACCCTGCACTTCTTCCCAGATCCACCCGCATCTTCTTCCTGGCAGCAACACAAGGTAAGGGGTGCATTGTGATGTAAGGAAGGGTGGGTGACTCTTGACTTCTGATTGTGAGGGGGTTCTTGACATCCCATGTAAGGGTGTAAGGGGGTGTTGGGTGCTCTGGATCTAATCCTACAGATGTAACTGGCCCTTTGAGGGCAACCGTAATGCTGATGCGGCCCGCAATGAAATTGAGTTTGACACCCCTGCACTACATCTTTACGATAAAAACAAAACACAAGAGAGACCCATGCACATAGTGCTGGATATCATTCATATTACATGGGGCAGAGCTTGGTGAGTTTGCATTCAAGGTGACACTAGGAAATGAATCCACCCAATGCTACAATTCATTGTACAGTATATGCTTGTTTGTGTGTATAAATACAGATGCTCACAAAAAAAAACTTTGTGTGCAATTGTGTGCAGAGTTTATTGCCCTCAGCTGTCTGTAAATAAGAAAAACATTTCCAAAGGTAGTGTGTGTATACATATACAGTATATGTATTATAGTAAGGACTTAAGATTAAAAAATATGTTTTCCTTTTTTTTTTTTTTTTGGAACATATAAAATATGTATTTTTTCCACATTTTTAAAATGACGCTACCAGCTAAATCTCAAATTACACGAATAGCTAAATGAGTCCAAGGAGTAGCCTACTACTTGCTCTGTTTAGATGGAAACTCCGTTCTCTGTTCTGTATGGAAATTTGATTAGAGAAATATAATCACAAAAATTGAAAAAATACAGATGTGCCCTTTAAAGAGTCCAACAATGCTCTAAAAATCATAATCGGTCGTACCACTATTTTATACCAAATAAAAAAGTTTTTAAATTAAAAAAATCATAGTGGGAACGTAGTATATTTAATGTATATTTGTAAAATATAAACAATAAAATCTCAGTTTTTGAGCTTGTAATTAAAAAAATAAAAAAATAAAAGTGAGTAAAATCCACCATTTCACCTTTCATGTAGCCATAGTAGCAAAAGTCAACTTTACAAATTACAGCTGTATCTATTATGAAGTAGATTAACCTTTCTCAATCATTTCAACACAGAGGAAACCTTAAAATAAATTTCTGTTCTAGGGGAACCCCTGCTAAAAATTAAAAATCTACAACTCATGACACATTAGTGTGACAGTCAGTGGGAAGAATGCTCCTTACTCTTGTCATCATTGGGAAGAATTACCCCCTTACAGATAGCTAAAAGGAACAATGGTGTCATTGAGAACTTATCTGAGAGGCAGAAATTGTCCATTGCTTAAGAAACCCCTAGCAACCTCGGGAGGAACCCTAGGTTTCCATGGAACCCTGGTTGAGAAACCCTGAAGTAGATGGTGTGATGGTGTTCACCGTCACTGGGAGTGAGGGACAGATACTTGGGGGACGCTGAGAGAATGGTTTGGATGGCTTCAGATGGGAGAGTGATATTTGTCAATGGTGTCTCTCAAGAAATGTAAAGATTTGATCCCACTTTGCACTGTGAGACCTGTGGCCTGTTGCCACGGAGTCTGTGACACCTAGATGTGTATTCCATGTGTTTCAATGTAGTAGATGTTCAGACTGTCATTGGCAGACTTGTCCTATTGTTTGTGTATTGAGATAATGTGTATTGTGTTAAGTCTGCCTATCCCATTGTTAAATGTTAATGAGCCCACATTGTTCTGTCCAGATGGCTAGATAATTAGTTCAGGTTAATTCTGTTTCTGTATACAATTTCATCTGCATATGATAATGTAATTAGGCAACCCCTGACCTGTGTGTGGTAAAATGATCAGGAGGGGGAGGGCCATGCTGTATGTAAATTCTGTGTGACTGTTCAATAAAGAATGATTCTAGTACAAGCTAAGTGTCAAGCTAGCTTTGTATGGAGGGCGGCTGGAATATCTCAATATGTTCATGACTTTAAGGAAGCCATATACTAACGGAAGACCCGTAGTACTGTGTGAGGCGGTTCCGTTACAGATGGCTTTTTTTCCCTAAGTCCTACTGTAAATATAATATATTATATTTGGTTTTCATCTCTCTGATGGAGAAAAGTAGGAATGCATGTTTATATGTTTTTTTGATATTTAAAGATGTTGTCATCACCTCCTTTCAGAGCAATACAAAAAGCATACACTTGTAAAGTCATCAGCCTCTTGTAATAAAAAAAATATAAGTAAATGAAGATTTAGGTTGGGGTAAACAGGGGTTCCAGATATCAGTTGCTGCTTTCTGTTGGGTATGAGAAGGCTAGTCTAGATCTTTAAATAGTTATCTGTAGCAAGGTGTTCATAGTCATACTAGCCTGTGTCTCACGGAGAAACATAATATAATATAAATGCTGGCAGAAGTACCCTTTGTGTCATATGAATTATGTGAAAAAATGTGGGGGGAGGCCATTCAATTAAAAAGGCACTGCAGGAAATCGGGGCTTAATGATTAGAAATATTTATTTCAATCCGGATGGGATATTTAACAAAGTGGTGTATTTAAGCACAAGTGCTTATAGTCCTGGAAATCAAACAATTCCCACAATTCTAATGATACTGATGAGTTTACGCATTTTGTTCAATGTTGTACTATTCCATTGAGACCCATTTAAAACTTTTTATCCTTGACACTGCATTTCCTTCTGATGAATCTATCTGCAAGAGAAATTGATAATTGAAAATGCAAACTAGATTCCAACTCCCATTCTTTCTAAAGCAAATAACTGTCATGAATATGCTTATAAAGCATGTGAATGACACTTTGTGAAATTGCAAACACTTTGTATAATTAAAAAAATGAAGGTTTAAATTGCATATCCACTTACTGATGATCAGCCTTAACAAAATACACATTGTGTGTGCCAATACCAAGGAAAGCAGCTGCCTTCTTCATGGAGTAGTGACACTGTTGAAAACAAAATAATGACTGTACATACAAAAGAAAAATTGACAGCAAAATATCAGACTTACTCATATAAACTAGCGGGCAATACATTGTGACGTGTTTGGCAAAAGCAGTCAAATGAAAAAAAAAAAAAAATCATAATGAGTACGCAGTATATTTAATGTCTATTTGTAAAATATAAATAAAATCTCAGTTTGTGAGCTTGTAATTAAAAAAAATATTAAAATTTAGTAAAAACCACCATTTCAGCTTTATTGTAGCCATAGTAGCAAAAGTAAACTTTACAAATTACAGCTTTATTTTTTATGAAGTAAGTTACTTACAACATATGTCTGCCTTTCCAACTAAAAAGGAAAAGCTCAAAGATTGGTCTATTTTGCTGGAATATTATTTGCATCCATAATATGTATGTAAAAAAAGTTTTCAAAAACAAATCATAGCTGAAGACATTTCCTACTGCGAGAGACACTTTTCTAGGTAAAATTGACTTGCTGTTCTATAATCTCACTGAAATACACTGTAGGTGAATTTTTACACTGGTTTCTTTCAGCACAGTATAGTTAGTCTTCATCTTAGGGGATCCTGGTGGTAAGTATGCAGACAATGGCTTAAGGTGCACTTGTGATCTGACTATGACCAATCAATTAATTACATAGACTTAACAAGCAGAAAAAGAGCTTTACATAAGCCACCCTGACCTCTTTAGCCACTTGCAAAATGAAATAATATATTCTTTAAAATCCTCAAAGACTACAGAGACCCTAAAGAAGATTGCCAAATGGTTTCCAGCAACTTAGAAACAGCTGCTGTTTACATTAAAGGGCTGGCAGGCTACTAAGTCCCTTTTGTAATAGAAAACAATAGGAACTAGTCGTTTTCTGTGCCCCTCTTGTTAATTTGGTCAATAAGTTCTCTGCAATGCCTATAGCAACAGAGGTGAATGAAGGCTTGTTTTAGAATGTTTTTACTGCTTGCTCAGAATATGTAAAAACTTTAGTTGGGTTTAGTAAAGAAAGGGCTAGTGTTAGGGTTATAGGGAGGGTAAGTTTAAAGGGTATGGGTAAGCTTAGTATTAGGGCTGGGATTACAGGGAAGTTTAGTGATAAGGTTGGGTTACAGAGAGAATTCATTTTTATGAGGTTCTTAAAATAGGGCATCACTCTCTGTGCTGGGAAAATGCTTCTCCAGTATCAAAAGTTAATTTATTCTTCTCGCATTAATTGAAAAATAGATGGTAACAGAGCAATAGACTGCAAATATAAATATAACATTTATCACGCTAACAAGCCATTCAACATTTTTTTCTTTCAGTGACTTGCTGGATCAACTGGCTTGCAAAATTGCTTGTCTACCTGCCTATTTATTGATTAAGAAATAAAAAAGTAAACTCCTTTAAGGATTTGAAGTATTAAAGTGTTACTAAACCCACAACATTAAAATGAGTCTGTATATATGCAGTAAAGCATGCTCGTTATACTCACTGTGGAACCTAAGGGGTTAGACCTCTGCCTTGTGTAAAAAGGCTGTTTGATCTTGTATGCACAGATCCTCCTCTTCTTCCACTGACTTGAGAACATGTCCGGATAAGACAGAGCCTTTGGAGTCATGCCTCGTACACACGCAACGATTATCGGCCGACCGATCGTCCGACTTTTGTCCAGAGTGGTGTTTTGTTGGTTGGAATGTGCCTAGACTGCGCACGATTTTTCTTGGCCAACAAAAATCTACTTCAGAAGTGATGTCATGTGATGGTTTACTTTCCGTGTGTTTTTTCTTCTCTGAGCATGCCCAGTCTTGCTCATCAGATTTTTGTCTGCCGAAATCTGTACTGACTGACGGAAAATCGGCCGTTGTGTTGACGGCCAACAAAAATTTTATAGCCTGCACACCAGATTTTTTTCGGCCGAAAAGTCGGAGTCGGTTATTGGAAGCATCATACTAACAAGCCGAAAATCGGCCGATCGGACGTTGGCCGAAAATTCCCGACCAATAATCGATGCGTGTATACGAGGCATCAGGCTGCACATGCTCAGTTTGGTCTGTACTGCTAGAGAGATTTTTTTTTTTTCTTGGGAGAGTGCATGTGACCAGCACAGGGGCCAATCAGCACTGTCCAGACATGTCCAGACAGAGGGGCTGGAACCCTGAAGCCTCATAGGATAGCTCAGTTCAGTATGAAAACCCCTCCTACAAACTTCACTAGGAACAGATAGAAGTCACAGGACTGCTATATACTGCTGATGAGAAAAGGTATTTAGCAGTTTATATTTATGAAAATAATTGCATTTACATGTTCTGTGTATTGTGGGAGACCAGATATAGTGAATGCAGGGTCCTGGGTTTAGTAGCACTTTAAATGGGCCCCTTAGACCCTTTTGTAGGTTTGGTTCTGCACTATTGAGGATCATGTTTAATAACGGAAAAAATTGATGCATTTTTTTTTTTTGGCCTCTAGTAAGAGAGTGAATCAGTCAATAAGATTTCTTTTTTAGTTTCATAAATGGAATCACAGAGAATATTACATTTTCCAACAAAATACTGAATGAAACACCCTCCAGTGGTAGCTGTCAGGTAGTATTAGGAATATACACACATTCTCATGCACGTTACAGAATAAAAGTTCATGCAGTTGCAAACGTTTGTTAGGTTGGAGTCCCCTTTTTTATGTTTATGCTTGCAGTCAACGTGTGTAAGCATCCTATTCTATATAGAAAAGTTATTTCTATTGCTTGCTGGTTCTATTGCTATATATATATATATATATATAAAATCTCTTTTTTTATTTTTGTTTTTTAAAGCTGAACTCCAGGGTTATAAAAACAATCATTACAGAGTATTTTTATATATAGTAGTACTAGCATAAGTACCTGAATTGTCTTGATACCAGTCTTCTGTAATAGCAGCACTAGGAGACGGAGGTGCAGCACTATAAGCCAATCAGTCTTTACTGCATCACACAGTGTCCATCCAGCACTGATAGTAAGAGAGAGCACAGGGATGACCTCATCAGTGTGCTTACTGCTGCTTCACTGTCTAATCACAGACTGGCGTGGATCTTAGATCGAGCCGTATAACTTAACTGCAGTACGGTCTGTAGGGAGGTCACAAGATGTGCAGGACAAGGCCATACAGTTTGGCAGGGCTGCCTGGATCTAGGACTGGCTGAACAAATTAAACATCTTTTAACAGGAAAAATAGTATCATGTGTGAAATTCAGTCTAAGTCACTCTATTTACCTGTTTGCCTGGAGTTTAGCTTTTAGTGAACCAACTTTTTTTTGAAGGATATATGCATTATATTTCCAAAAATATTGGGATGTCTGCCATTACACGCACATGAAATATAATGGCATCCCAGTCTTAGTCCGTAGGGTTCATTATTGAGTTGGCTCACCCTTTGCAGCTATAACGGTTCAACTCTTCCAGGAAGGCTGTCTACAAGGTTTAGGAGTGTATCTATGGGAATGTTTGACCATTCTTCTAGAAGCGCATTTGTAAAGGTCAGGCACTGATTTGGACGAGAAGGCCTGGCTCGCAGTCTCTTCTCTAATTCATCCAAAAAGTATTCTATCGGGTTGAGGTCAAGCCAGTCAAGTTCCTCCACCCCAAACACTCATCTAAGTCTTTATGGACCTTCCTTTGTGTACTGACCCAAATCATTTAGTGGAGGGGGGATTATGGTGTGGGGTTATTTTTCAAGCGTTTGGCATGGCCCCTTAGTTCCAGTGAAGGGAACTCTTAAAGCATCACCATACCAAAACATTTTGGACAATTTCATGCTCTCAACAGTTTGGGGATGTCCCAGAGGCATAACTAGAACCTTCAAGGCCCCGGTGCAAGAAACCATGAAGGCCCCCCCCCCCCTTCCAGCCAAGCACCAGGCTTCCAGTTCTGGGACGGCATCCATGGACATCCTCCCAGAATCCTGCCTCCCATGTGCCCCCTGCGGTGCGCATCCAGCATGCTTTGTGACTGCTGTGTGCTTCGAACAATCACAGTGGTCGATTACCATGTGATCAGCTGATCACATGTAAACAGACTTATCGATTATGGGCACTCCTTTATTCCCACGCTGTATCTGTGTGAGGAAAGGAGAGCCGTTAACCAGTAAGACTGTCAGTACATTGTTTACACTAATAATCAGGGCTCTGACCATCAGTGCTGCCTATCAGTGCTACCTATCATTGCTCAAGAATGCCACCTATCAGTGCTAAATAATGCCACCTATCAGTGCCCATCAATGATGCCTATTAGTGCCACCTATCAGTGCTCATGAATGCTGCCTATCAGTGCTCATCAGTGCCCCCTATCAGTGCCTATCAGCGCTGCCTATCAGTGCCACCAATCAGTGCTCACCAATACCGCTGATCAGTGCTCATCAATGCCACCTATCAGTGCTCATCAATGCCTATCAGCGTCATTATCAGTGCTCATCAATGCCGCCTATCAGTGCTGCCTATTAGTGGCACTTAGTGCTCATCAATGCCGCCTATCAGTGCCCATCGGTGCTTCCTATCAGTGCTAATCAATGTCACCTATCAGTGTCCATCAGTGCCACTTATCAGTGCTCATTAATGCTGCCTATCAGTGCCACCTATCAGTACTGACTATCAGTGCTCATCAATGCTGCCTATCAGTGCTACTTATCATTGCTGCTTATCATTGCTACTTATCAGTGCTCATCAATGCTGCCTATCAGTGCCCATCAGCAGTACTCTGAGCTGAGAGTGTCTCTCTCATACAGCTCAGACTCAGAGCCTGTACTGACAGTTCTCCCACCTCCCATGGATAGGAGACAGCCGATCTGTTCCTTGTCCTCCCGCCCCTCTCCTGTGTGGACCACGGGAAGTGTGAAGCTAAGCAGCTGAATTTGATCATTCACACTTCCTGCGGTGCACACAAGAGAGGGGCGGGAGGATAACGAGTAGATTGGTTATGTCCTATCCATTTGAGGTAGGAGGGACTGTCAGTATAGGCTCTGAGCCAGTGACAGAATGGGCGGGCTGCGGCAGATCCCTCCCAGTAACAGAATGGATGGTCGGGCCCCCTCACAGTGGCAGAACGGACAGGACCCCCACAGTGGCAAAACTCCAGGGCCCAGTCGCAAGTGTGACTGCTGCAACCTTGGTAGTTCAGCCACTGGGATGGCCCCTTTCTGTTCCAACATGACTGTGCACCAGTGCAGAAAGCAAGGTCCATAAAGACATGGAAGAGGGACTTTGGGGTGGAGGCATGTGACTGGCCTGCACAGATTCCTGACCTCAACCCGATAGAACACCTTTGGGATGAATTAGAGCAGAGACTGCTTGCCAGACCTTCTCTACAACATCTGTGCCTGACTTCACAAATGCGCTTCTGGAAGAATGGACAAACATTCCAATAGAGACACTCCTAAACCTTGTGGACAGCCTTCCCAGAAGAGTTGAAGCTGTTGTAGCTGCAAAGGGTGAGCCATCTCAATATTGAACCCTATGGACTAAGACTGAGATGCCATTAAACTTCATGTTAGTGTAAAAGAGGTGTCCCAATACTTTTGGTAATATAGTGTATATATCATCATATCATATCATATTATATTGTAATATAATTACTGTTATTACATTTTGTGTAAGTAGAATGATAAGCAAGTTAAATGAAATATAAAATGAAGTGCCTAAATAATGTATTGAAATTATATGTAAAATCTATCTGTACATATACAGTATTTGAGCTTCAAAAAGGAAAGTCAACCCTTTGATCATCTATATATTTATGTTATAAGTCGATTGATTTAACAAGTTAGTTAACGTGACACATGAAATGCCAATATATTTAATTGCAATATAATAAAAGATTTTCAAGCCAAAAATATATACGTTAATTAGGTAAAAATATACAATTAGTACAATTGTATTACAAAATTGTAAGAATAGTAGTTGAATTAAATTGTGAAATCCTGCTCTACTGGTCCTTTGAAGTAAAGAGACATGCAAGGAGAATATTTTGTTGTCTTGGGGATGTGTGCTCCACGTCACTAAACTTGTGTTCATATTTCTAGGTCAGATATACTGTAAAGCTTCACGTGCCTGCATGTGCACATCTCGTTCAGTTTTTAAGTCATTCCAGCTGCATCACTGGAGATACACTACCCAGCAAGCCAGTTTATATCCTTGGTAAATCAGGCTCAAATTGTTTAAAAGCTGCATGTACAACACCTGCACATCCTGTAATCACAAGGAGGCCATTGTGATTGTACTTCTGTGCACCCTATGTATGTAGAAGTGATACTTTATATTTTGTCATATGCTTCATTAATTTTATGGAAGGTGAGTCAAGGCTAGTGGGGGAACACGCATTCCATTTCTACTTTAAATAAAAAGTACACAGGCTGATTAAACAAGATTCAAATAGTCAAGCTGTGTAGTAAACCATAAACAACTAAAGATATTTTCTCTTCGGAGCAGTCAGAACAATGAAAGATCATTACTGGTTGCATGCTTGGGGATATTGAATTGCCTTACTGAATGTAGACCATAATTACATATTGCAATTACAGTGTGTGTGTGTGTGAATGTTTCTGTAACAAGCACACAGTTTTTTGTGTATTTATCCAATAATAAGAAGGGCCTAATTTAACCACTTTACCACTAGAGCATTTTGCTGTCTTACGTCTGGGCCACTTTTGCGATTTGACGCTGTGCGACCTTAACGGACAATTGCGCGGTCGTGCGACGCCGTACCCAAACAAAATTGACGTCCTTTTTTTCCCCACAAACAGAGCTTTCTTTTGGTGGTATTTGATCACCTGTGCGATTTTTACTTTTTGCGCTATAAACAAAAAAAGAGCGTTTATTTTGAAAAAATAACAATATTTTTAACATTTTTTTATATGAAATTCCCCCCCAAAAAATGTAAAACTCAAATTTTTTTTACATTTATGGCCAATTTGTTTTCTGCTACCTATGTTTGGTAAAAAAAAAATCACAATAAGCGTATTTTGATTGGTTTGCGCAAAATTTATTGCGTTTACTAACTAAGGGAAAGATTTTTGTAATTTTTGGTGTAATGGCGGCGATCTAAAATTTTTTTTGCGGGACTGCGACATTGCAGCGGACAGATCGGACCCTTGACTGAAATTTTTGACACTTTTGGGGGTACCAGTGACATTACTGCAGTAATCAGTGCTATATATATGCACTGTTACTGTAAAAATGACACTGGCAGGGAAGGGGTTAATTTTATTGGAGAGGGAGGGGTTAATGTATGCCTGGTGCTTACTAACGTGTGTGGGGGGAGGTGACTGAGTGAGTCAAGGACAGATCGGATGTTCAGCTATGCTGAACACTGCGATCTGTCACTCCCTGTCACCTAGGAGATCCGCCCGCTCTGTTTACACAGGCGGGCGGATCTCCAAACTAAATTCCCCGACGATCTGGGGAAGAGCAGCGACAATCGCCGCCGCTCCTCCCCTGGCCCGAATCCCGCTGTGACTGAAAACAGCGGGAGCGCGCCTCCAGCGGCGCGCGAGCGCCGCCTACAGGGGGAGGAGTCTAGCGACATAGTACTACATCGCTAGACGATAACGAGCCACGTTGCTGCTACAGACGTTATGTGGTTAAAGAGACTATCGCTGGGATGGGGGAGTTGCTGCATCTTTAAAGTGCAAACACCTAGAACTGCCTGTACATCCCTGAAGGAACTCCCAAAACCTTCTTGTAACAATTAAATGCGGTTGATCTCCAGTCTGACACATTACCGGCAGCCTTACTTGCCGATAGGGATGTGTAGGATGTAGTTGTGTCAGTTTTAGAAAGTGGTAATACTTTGCCAGTTAGATGGCCTGTAGAGTTAGTCATGATAGGAAGAGTTTGAGGGACTGTTTGCCTTAATTCTCCCTAATGAAAGGGTCCCTTTAGACCCTTTCCTAACAATGTAATAGTTACTACTGTTTTTACTACAGTTTTACAACAGCCTCACATCAGATAAACCTTTTGGCTCATTATATGGCAAAAAATGTTGTGTACTGCCTTTTAACAGAACATTTCTAAGGCTTATGCAACTAATTTAATTTGAACCTATACTCTGATGTTAAATAATGCTATGGTAACAGTCTAGCTGGGGAATCGAAAAAAAGTAAGCATTTGTTCACATGATCCCTGAAGAGATGCTTAAAGCCTAGTATGCACTAGTAGACCCAGCAGGGTTGAACTAAAAAAAAACCTGACTGCTCAGAAGGAGCCATGGTATTACCTATCCAATGTTAGTACAGCAATCTTCCCTGGTGTTCTAATGTGTTCTGACAGGGGAACGGCCCGCCCCAACAGAACACTCCTGTCAGCCATTGGCTGAGAGTGTTTATCGGGAGTCGATCAGCAGCCCTTTTTTGGTCATGCCCCTTCGACAGACCTTCTGTCAGACTGACCGCAGTACACATGGGCCGAATGTTGGGTTTCTATTGAACTGGCCGATGCCACCCGATATTCGACTCGTGTGTACTAGGCTTAAGCTTTTGGTTGCATTACCAGCACTTGAGAGTGCACTAGAAGTCTGAATCTGAAGGGTGCTACATGAATCAGAAGAATTTGTACAGCACAGTACTGAAGCAGACCAAGCAGGATTGAAGCAAACAGCTGTAAGATACTTGGTTCCAGTGGATCTTAAGGCAGATGAAGATTAAAGCAGATAATGTTTTGATTTCAACATAACTACAGGGTTTGCTGGATAGCATTTAGTTTTACTTGTTGCCTAGCAGTGCTTTTTATGCTTTCATTAGGGGAACATCTTTAAGTGGACCTGAACTTTAAATGATGCCTAAAGGCCCGTACACACATACCGATCGTCGGCCGACGACCGATCTGCCGATTGTAGGCTTGTTAGTATGATGCTTCCGTCAGCCGACAGCGCACTTTCGGCCGAAAATAATCTGTCTTGCAAGCATGAAAATTTTTGTATGCCGACACCAGAGTGGCCGATTGTTCGCCAGTCAGTACAGAATTCGGCCGACAGACAGCAGATTTGCAAGACTGGGCATGCTCAGAAAAGAAAAAACACAGGGAAAGTTAACCATTACATAACATCACTTCTGCAGTCGGCTGTAGTCGGCAGACAAAATTCTTGTGCAGTCTTTTGCACTTTTCAACAGACACCGACAGCCCTGGACAAAAGACGGCCGATCGTTCGGCCGACGATCGGTACGTGTGTACGGGGCTTAAGTAGTACCTTCAAAATGTATATTTTGTCTTGAATTGCTCTTGAAAAAAAAGCAATGAACTGTATTTAAAGTGGATGTAAACCCGCTCCTATACCCAGTGAAGTGAACAGCCTCAGATGATACACAGAGATTAAACAAAACTCCCTACATAAGTTTTACTTGTATATCTGCTGTTTTTCCCTTTCTATACCCTTTGGAAAGTACAGATCATGTTAAAAATGTTTCTTGTAAACCCCATTAATGAAACTTGACCTAAGTATATACACTATATTACCAAATGTATTGGGACGCCTGCCTTTACATGCATATGAACTTTAATGCCATCCCAGTCTTAGTCCGTAGGATTCAATATTGAGTTGGATCACCCTTTGCAGCTATAACAGCTTTAACTCTTCTGTGAAGGCTGTTCACAAGGTTTAGGAGTGTGTCTAACTGTCTATGGGAATGTTTGAAGCACATTATTAAGTCAGGCACCGATGTAGGAGGGAAGCCCTGGCTCGCAGTCTGTGGTCTAATTTTTTCCAAAGGCATTCTATCGGGCTGTACAGGCCAGTCAATTTCCTTCACCCCAAACTCCCTTATCCATGTCTTTATGGACCTTGCTTTGTGTACTGGTCCAAATCATTTGATAGAGGGGAGATTGTGGTATGGGGTTTTCTTTCAGGGATTGGGCTTGGCCCCTTAATTCCAGTGAAGGGAATTCTTAAGGTGTCAGCATACCAAGACATTTTGGACAATTTCAGACTCCCAACTTTGTGGGAACAGTTTGGTGTTGGTCCTTCCTGCTCCAACATGACTGTGCACCAGTGCAGGAAGCAAGGTCCATAAGGACATTGATAGGCGAGTTTGGGGTGGAGGATCTTGACTGGCCTGCACAGAGTCATGACCTCAACCTGATAGAACACCTTTGGGATAAATTAGAGTTTAGACTGTGAGCCAGGACCTCTCTCCAACATCGGTGCCTGACCTCACAAATGCCCTTCTGGAAGAATGGTCAAACATTCCCATAGACACACTCCCAAACCTTGTGGACAGCCTTACCAGAAGAGTTAAAGCTGTTATAGCTGCAACAGGTGGTCTAACTCAATATTGAACCCTACAGACTAAGACTGGGATGCCATTAAAGTTCATGTGCGTGTAAAGGTAGTCGTGCCAATACTTTTGCTTATATAGTATATGTGCTTAGGTCAAATGTCATGAATGGGGTTTACAATCACTTTAGGGGAATTAGGCATGCCCATGGCTATGGTCTCCAAATATGTACTGTGTGAAGGCACTGCTGCTAGTTCATTGAAATTATTTAGGAGTGATATTTGGTATTGTCACTACTGTGCTGCTTTTAGGAAAGAGATATGTACTACATACATATCTCTGCTTCTGCTTAATTCATTCTGTGGATCTCTACTTTGTAAACCTTTCTTGCTACCTCCTTAAGATTCCCCCACCTGTTATCAAAACAAAAGTCATCGGTTGGCAGCTTTGACATGAGGAAACAAAGCCCTCTCCTCTATTAAGATAGCGACCACCACACAGAAATACAGTAAGTAGCTAAACCATAGCTCCTAATTGTCATTGATTTAGAGCAGGGGTCTCCAAAATATGGCCCTCCAGTTGTTGAGGAACTACAGTTCCCATCATCCCTAGTCATGTCTGTGAATGTCAGAGTTTTACAATTCCTCATGGGATGTGCAGTTCCACAACAGCTTGAGGGCCGTAGTTTGAGGATCCCTGATTTAGAGGAACTGTCCCTGATTTGGAACAATGTCCCTCTGTCCCTCTTGTCTCCTCACCTGTCCCTCATTTTGGCCTGATGTATATAGTTGTATAAAAAATGCACTATTTATCTATCTATCAAAAAGTGTTTCCAAGTGCTAAATGTTTCATCCAATTTAAAAATTGTAGCATTTGTAAATTTTAAAAGCGAATATCAAGGAATAGCAGTGGCAAAAAAAGCACTTAGTTTAACCAACACTTTTTTGTGTAATAATTCTCCCTGTAACAGAGAGCATGGCAGGTGGTCCAATGCCTAAATACTTTTGCCAACAGGTGTCCCTCTTTCTCACCTCAGAAAGTTGGGAGGTATGTCTAAACCAAAAAACAAAAATGTAATGTATTGCAGCTTACTAGTTCTTAGATGGTGCGGCTGCATCTGTTTTCTTTTAGTATGCTTTTTTTTTCCCTATTTACCTGATGATCTGAGCAGTAATGCTTCCAGTCTTAGGGAGGCTTTTCTCTGTCCTTCGCTGTATTTAAGGGTGAGTCATGTAACTATCCTTGGACCTGTTGTGCTAATGCTTTTAACAGACTGTATGTAATTTTTTATTTTGTCTGAAGTTCCAATTTACAAGAAACAATCAAGGCATTGTATGTTAGTATTGGGGAAAAGATTAGCTTGAGGAAAGCCTACAGGCTAATTCTTTGTCTTCTGGGTCCCTCTTTTGGGCACAGCTTCCATAGACTAGTTCCTCAAATTTTTTTGTTTTGTATTTTGCCTAGTTTTAATTTTTATTTTAAATCCCATTGAGTTTTGAAATTGTCTTGTTAATCTAACAAGTAGGGTTGAGCGGACACCTAGATGTCCGTGTTCGACGGGTTCGGCCGAACTTTAAAAAAAAGTCCGGGTCCGTGTCCCGGACTTTTACCGAACTTTTCCCGGACACCGAACCCCATTGAAGTCAATGGGGACCCGAACTTTAAGGCACTAAAATGGCTCTAAAACACCAAAGGAAAGGGCTAGAGTGCTGCAAATGGCAGCAAAACGTAATTAAGAGCATGGCAAGTGCTCTGCAAACAAATGTGGATAGGGAAATAACTTAAAACAACAAAAAAAAACAGAAAAATAAAACAATGTTCTTCTTCATCTCTGAAGGACGAGGCCCATATGGAGTAGGAGGGAGGTTGAGGTGGTGGTGGATGTGGCGGTGACATAGGCGTGCGCACAGGGTGTGCTGGGTGTGCCTGGGCACACCCTAATCACCTAGGGCACATAGCATTGCCAGTGAGGAGATGGGAAAGATCTCCCTGGGACCTGCTCTGCTCTATTTCTCCTTGCCTACAGGTACATGGCCCCGATACATTACTCTCCCTGCTGGCAAACACATGCATGTGTATTTCAACTTTGGGGTGCACACCTTAATGCAATAGGCTGCGCACACCTATGGGCGGTGTAGGTGGAAGCGGCGGTGGAGGAGGACCAGGGCCGGATTAACAGCATCATGGGCTTGGTGCTGAGGATTTTGAAGGGCCTTAAGGGCCGTGCCTTGCCATGCACCCAGAGGAGGAAGGGTGCAGCCATGCATGCCTAATTCAACATGGGATGCTGTCTCTGAAGCCCATAAACACATCCATGCATCGCCAACTGTCCCTCCTTGTCCGGCCTTCACGCTGTGTGGGGAGGTTCTGAGGGTGCTGCCTGGGGAAGCGAGCATAGAAGCCAGACTTCTGTGTTTACAAGTGACAGAAGAGCGGTAACAGTGAATATGGCCAACCCGGGGCCTATATAAAAGGTAGGGGCCTGGAGCTGCAGCTCCAATAGCCCCTACATTAATCTGGCCCTGAGGAGGAGGACGAGGTAGCCAACACTGCTTCTTTTCAAAAATTTTAAATGAGGGTACACCCCAAAAGAGTGAGAAAGAGCAAAAATGGAACAATGGGTGGGTAAGGTCGGTATCCATTGCTATTCTGCATAAGGTACGGAAAAGTCCCGTGGGATCCATGCCTGGTTCATTTTAATGAACGTGAGCTTGTCCACATTGTCTCTGGACAGGCGGCTGCGCTTGTCTGTTATAACGCCCCCAGCCGTGCTAAATACCCGTTCAGATAATACACTGGCTGCAGGGCACGCCAGCACCTCCAAGGCGTAAAGGGCAAGCTCAGGCCATGTGCCCAATTTGGAGACCCAGAAGTTGAAGGGGGCAGACCCGTCATTCACTACATGTAGGCGTGTGCACACATACTGCTCCACCATGTTGGTAAAATGCTGCCTCCTGCTAAGACGTTCCATCTGAGCTGCTGGTGCTGCTGTTTGTTGTGGCGTGCTGACAAAGCTTTTCCACATTTCGGCCATGCTAACCCTGCCTTCTGAGGTGCTGGCGGTGCCCTGGTTGCGTTGGCGACCTCCTCCTCCTCCTCCTCTGCCTTGTGCTTCCACTGTGGCCCCGCTGTCAGATGGGAATGCCAGCAGCATGGCGTCTACCAGCGTGCGCTTGTACTCGCGCATCTTGCGATCGCGCTCCAGTGAGTGAATTAAGGACGGTACGTTGTCCTTGTAACGGGGATCCAGCAGCGTGGCCACCCAGTAATCAGCACAAGTTAGAATGTTGGCAACTCGGCGGTCGTTGTGGAGACACTGCAGCATGTAATCGCTCATGTGTGCCAGGCTGCCCAGAGGCAACGAAAGGCTGTCCTCTGTGGGAGGTGTATCGTCCGTGTCCTCTGTATCCCCCCAGCCACGCACCAGTGATGGCCATGAGCTGGCCTGGGTGCCACCCTGCTGTGAACATGGTTCCATCTCCTCCTCCAGCTCCTCCTCCTCCTCATCCTCCTCATCCTCCAGAACTGTGCCCCTGCTGGACAATTGCGTCCCTGGCGTTTGCGTGTGCAGGAACCCACCCTCGGAGCCCCTTGCGAATGACTGCCCTGAAAGCCTTGGAAATGTTACCTCTTCATCCTCCTCCTCCTCCTCATCCTGTGCCACATCCTCTTCCATCATCGCCCGAATTGTTTTTTCAAGGAGGCATAGAAGTGGGATAGTTAAGCTGAGAACGGCGTCATTGCCACTGGCCATGTTGGTGGAGTACTCAAAACAGCGCAACAAGGCACACAGGTCTCGCATGGAGGCCCAGTTATTGGTGGTGAAGTGGTGCTGTTCCGCAGAGCGACTCACGCGTGCGTGCTGCAGCTGAAACTCCACTATGGCCTGCTGCTGCTCGCACAGTCTTTCCAGCATGTGCAAGGTGGAGTTCCACCTTGTGGGCACGTCACATATGAGGCGGTGAGCGGGAAGGCCGAAGTTACGCTGCAGCGCTGCCAGGCGAGCAGCAGCAGGGTGAGAACGCCGAAAGTGCGCACAAACGGCCCGCACTTTCTGCAGCAGCTCTGACATATCGGGGTAGTTTTTAAGGAACCTCTGCACCACCAAATTCAGCACATGCGCCAGGCAAGGGATGTGCGTCAAACCGGCTAGGCCCAGAGCTGCTATGAGATTTCGCCCGTTATCGCACACCACCAGGCCGGGCTTGAGGCTCGCTGGCAGCAACCACTCATTTGTCTGCTGTTCCATGCTCCTCCACAACTCCTGCGCGGTGTGTGGTTTGTCCCCCAAACAGGCAAGTTGTAAAACTGCCTGCTGTCGTTTACCCCTGGCCGTGCTGAAGTTGGTGGTGAAGGTGTTACGCTGTCCGGATGAGGAGGCGGTAGAGGATGAGGAAGCGGAGTAGGAGGAGTTAGGAACAGGAGGCAAACTGAAGCGCCCTGCAATCCTCGGTGGTGGAAGGACATGCGCCGAATTGCTATCCGCCTCAGGCCCATCCGCCACTGCATTTACCCAGTGTGCCGTTAGGGAGATATAACGCCCCTGACCGTGCTTACTGGTCCACGTATCCGTAGTTAGGTGGACCTTGGCACAGATGGCGTTGCGCAGTGCACACCTGATATTTTCCCCCACTTGGTTGTGCAGGGAAGGGATGGCTTGCCTGGAAAAGTAGTGGCGGCTGGGCACGACGTACTGTGGGACAGCCACCGACATAAGGTTTTTAAAACTGTGCGTCTCCACCAGACGGAATGACAGCATTTCAAAGGCCAATAATTTTGAAATGCTGGCATTCAGGGCCAGGGATCGCGGGTGGGTAGGGGGGTACTTCCTCTTCCTCTCAAGTGTTTGGGAGATGGAAAGCTGAACGCTTCCACGGGACATTGTGGAGATGGTTGTTGGTGACCCAGGTGGTGGTGTTGCTGACAGATCGTCTGTTTGCGGGGTGGCAGGTGCCGGTATCACTACAGATGTGGCTGGAGCGGCCGAGACTGCAGCAGAAGAGGAAGCAGGATGAGCCAGAGACGTTTCTTGGTTTTGAAGGTGTGTACTCCACTGCAGCTCGTGCTTTGCACTTAGATGCCTGATCATGCAGGTTGTGCTCAGGTTGAGAAGGTTTATGCCTCGCTTCAAGCTCTGATTGCACAGGGTGCAAACCACTCGTGTCCTGTCATCAGCACATTTTCTAAAGAACTTCCACGCTAGAGAACTCCTTTGAGCTGACTTTGGTGCGCTCGTTCCCTTGCTGCGTTGGGCAGTAGCGGGCGTAGTGTCTAGGGCACGGCCGCTCCGCTTCTGCACCCTGCTCCCTCTTCTGCTGTGCTGGTGGCTCTGTGCGACCACCGCCTCTTCCTCCAAACTACTCAGGTCACCTGCATGACGTTCATTCCATGTGGGGTCGAGGACCTCATCGTCCTCCACATCATCTTCCACCCAGTCTTCACCCCTGCCCTCCTTGTCGGTCTCCACAATGCTGAACGCCGCAGCAGTTGGCACCTGCGTTTCGTCATCATCGGAGACGTGCTGCGATGATCCTTGCATGTACTCATCTTGAGAAATAAGTGGTTGGGCATCGCTGCACTCAATCTCTTCCACTTCTGGGGCAGGGCTAGGTGGATGGCCCTGGGAAACCCTGCTGACAGAGTCCTCAAAAAGAATAAGAGACTGCTGTATGGCTTGGGGCTCAGACTGCTGGCCTGATTTGCAAGGGGGTGAGGTGAAAGACGGTTGGACATTGGCTGCAGGTGCCAACTCTGACCTTTCTGCAGTAGACTGGGTGGGAGACAATGTGAAGGAACTGGAGGCACTGTCAGCAGCAAACCAATCTACTATCGCCTCAACTTGTTCTGGCCTCATCACTTCTAGGGGCGTTTGATGCCCTACCAAATACTGATGCAGGTTCTGTCGCCTACTCACACTTGAGGAAGGTGTTTCACTTGTGCGTGTAGCTGGCACAGATCGACCACGTCCTCTCCTTGCAACAGGAGCTCTACCAGCAGCACCACGACCCAGGCCACGGCCCTTATTTGACGGTCTCCTCATATTTCTGTAATTTAAGATCTTGCCCTAGAAAGGTTTTTATTGAATAGCGGAATAGGAAATATGATCCAAAAAAGTGTATGTATCTCGCACGTACAAAACCACACTAGGCCCCAATTACTATTGTTTCTACCCCTAAAAGGATGGATGAGGAGTAGGAGGAGTATGGAACAGACAGCACCCTCAAATCTTCAGAAGTATGAGATGAACCCCAAAAACTTGGAAAGGTGGATCTCACACGTACCGACACAGACTATCCCGCAATTCAATTGATCCTCAAAGGTTTTTATTGAATAGCGGAATAGGAAATATGATCAAAAAAAGTGTATGTATCTCGCACGTACACAACCACACTAGGCCCCAATTACTATTGTTTGTACCCCTAAAAGGATGGATGAGGAGTAGGAGGAGGAGTATGGAACAGGCAGCACCCTCAAATCTTCAGAAGTATGAGATGAACCCCAAAAACTTGGAAAGGTGGATCTCACACGTACCGACACAGACTATCCCGCAATTCAATTGATCCTCAAAGGTTTTTATTGAATAGCGGAATAGGAAATATGATCAAAAAAAGTGTATGTATCTCGCACATACACAACCACACTAGGCCCCAATTACTATTGTTTGTACCCCTAAAAGGATGGTTGAGCAGTAGGAGCAGGAGTATGGAACAGGCAGCACCCTCAAATCTTCAGAAGTATGAGATGAACCCCAACAACTTGGAAAGGTGGATCTCACACGTACCGACACAGACTATCTCGCAATTGAATTGATCCCCAAAGGTTTTAATTGAATAGCGGAATAGAAAATATGATCAAAAAGAAAGTGTATGTATCTCGCACGTACACCACCACACTAGGCCCCAACTACTATTGTTTGTACCCCTAAAAGGATGGTTGAGCAGTAGGAGGAGGAGTATGGAACAGGAAGCACCCTCAAATCTTCAGAAGTATGAGATGAACCCCAAAAACTTGGAAAGGTGGATCTCTCTCACACGTACCAACACAGACTATCCCCCAATTTAACTGATCCCCAAAGGTTTTTGATTAAATAGCGGAATAGAAAATATGATCCAAAAAAAGTGTATGTATATCACACGTACACAACCACACTAGGCCCCAATTACTATTGTTTGTACCCCTAAAAGGCTAGATGAGGAGTAGGGGGGTATGGAACAGGCAGCACCCTCAAACCTTCAGAAGTATGAGATGAACCCCAACAACTTGGAAAGGTGGATCTCTCTCACACGTACCAACACAGACTATCCCCCAATTTAACTGATCCCCAAAGGTTTTTGATTAAATAGCGGAATAGAAAATATGATCCAAAAAAAGTGTATGTATATCACACGTACACAACCACACTGGGCCCCAATTACTATTGTTTGTACCCCTAAAAGGCTAGATGAGGAGTAGGGGGAGTATGGAACAGGCAGCACCCTCAAACCTTCAGAAGTATGAGATGAACCCCAACAACTTGGAAAGGTGGATCTCTCTCACACGTACCAACACAGACTATCCCCCAATTTAACTGATCCCCAAAGGTTTTTGATTAAATAGCGGAATAGAAAATATGATCCAAAAAAAGTGTATGTATATCACACGTACACAACCACACTAGGCCCCAATTACTATTGTTTGTACCCCTAAAAGGCTAGATGAGGAGTAGGGGGGGTATGGAACAGGCAGCACCCTCAAATCTTCAGAAGTATGAGATGAACCCCAAAAACTTGGAAAGGTGGATCTCTCTCACACGTACCAACACAGACTATCCCCCAATTTAACTGATCCCCAAAGGTTTTTGATTAAATAGCGGAATAGAAAATATGATCCAAAAAAAGTGTATGTATATCACACGTACACAACCACACTAGGCCCCAATTACTATTGTTTGTACCCCTAAAAGGCTAGATGAGGAGTAGGGGGAGTATGGAACAGGCAGCACCCTCAAACCTTCAGAAGTATGAGATGAACCCCAACAACTTGGAAAGGTGGATCTCTCTCACACGTACCAACACAGACTATCCCCCAATTTAACTGATCCCCAAAGGTTTTTGATTAAATAGCGGAATAGAAAATATGATCCAAAAAAAGTGTATGTATATCACACGTACACAACCACACTGGGCCCCAATTACTATTGTTTGTACCCCTAAAAGGCTAGATGAGGAGTAGGGGGAGTATGGAACAGGCAGCACCCTCAAACCTTCAGAAGTATGAGATGAACCCCAACAACTTGGAAAGGTGGATCTCTCTCACACGTACCAACACAGACTATCCCCCAATTTAACTGATCCCCAAAGGTTTTTGATTAAATAGCGGAATAGAAAATATGATCCAAAAAAAGTGTATGTATATCACACGTACACAACCACACTAGGCCCCAATTACTATTGTTTGTACCCCTAAAAGGCTAGATGAGGAGTAGGGGGGGTATGGAACAGGCAGCACCCTCAAACCTTCAGAAGTATGAGATGAACCCCAACAACTTGGAAAGGTGGATCTCTCTCACACGTACCAGCACAGACTATCCCCCAATTTAACTGATCCCCAAAGGTTTTTGATTACATAGCGGAATAGAAAATATGATCCAAAAAAAGTGTATGTATATCACACGTACACAACCACACTAGGCCCCAATTACTATTGTTTGTACCCCTAAAAGGCTAGATGAGGAGTAGGGGGGGTATGGAACAGGCAGCACCCTCAAACCTTCAGAAGTATGAGATGAACCCCAACAACTTGGAAAGGTGGATCTCTCTCACACGTACCAACACAGACTATCCCCCAATTTAACTGATCCCCAAAGGTTTTTGATTAAATAGCGGAATAGAAAATATGATCCAAAAAAAGTGTATGTATATCACACGTACACAACCACACTAGGCCCCAATTACTATTGTTTGTACCCCTAAAAGGCTAGATGAGGAGTAGGGGGGGTATGGAACAGGCAGCACCCTCAAATCTTCAGAAGTATGAGATGAACCCCAAAAACTTGGAAAGGTGGATCTCTCTCACACGTACCAACACAGACTATCCCCCAATTTAACTGATCCCCAAAGGTTTTTGATTAAATAGCGGAATAGAAAATATGATCCAAAAAAAGTGTATGTATATCACACGTACACAACCACACTAGGCCCCAATTACTATTGTTTGTACCCCTAAAAGGCTAGATGAGGAGTAGGGGGGGTATGGAACAGGCAGCACCCTCAAACCTTCAGAAGTATGAGATGAACCCCAACAACTTGGAAAGGTGGATCTCTCTCACACGTACCAACACAGACTATCCCCCAATTTAACTGATCCCCAAAGGTTTTTGATTAAATAGCGGAATAGAAAATATGATCCAAAAAAAGTGTATGTATATCACACGTACACAACCACACTGGGCCCCAATTACTATTGTTTGTACCCCTAAAAGGCTAGATGAGGAGTAGGGGGAGTATGGAACAGGCAGCACCCTCAAACCTTCAGAAGTATGAGATGAACCCCAACAACTTGGAAAGGTGGATCTCTCTCACACGTACCAACACAGACTATCCCCCAATTTAACTGATCCCCAAAGGTTTTTGATTAAATAGCGGAATAGAAAATATGATCCAAAAAAAGTGTATGTATATCACACGTACACAACCACACTGGGCCCCAATTACTATTGTTTGTACCCCTAAAAGGCTAGATGAGGAGTAGGGGGAGTATGAAACAGGCAGCACCCTCAAACCTTCAGAAGTATGAGATGAACCCCAACAACTTGGAAAGGTGGATCTCTCTCACACGTACCAACACAGACTATCCCCCAATTTAACTGATCCCCAAAGGTTTTTGATTAAATAGCGGAATAGAAAATATGATCCAAAAAAAGTGTATGTATATCACACGTACACAACCACACTAGGCCCCAATTACTATTGTTTGTACCCCTAAAAGGCTAGATGAGGAGTAGGGGGGGTATGGAACAGGCAGCACCCTCAAACCTTCAGAAGTATGAGATGAACCCCAACAACTTGGAAAGGTGGATCTCTCTCACACGTACCAACACAGACTATCCCCCAATTTAACTGATCCCCAAAGGTTTTTGATTAAATAGCGGAATAGAAAATATGATCCAAAAAAAGTGTATGTATATCACACGTACACAACCACACTAGGCCCCAATTACTATTGTTTGTACCCCTAAAAGGCTAGGAGTAGGGGGAGTATGGAACAGGCAGCACCCTCAAACCTTCAGAAGTATGAGATGAACCCCAACAACTTGGAAAGGTGGATCTCTCTCACACGTACCAACACAGACTATCCCCCAATTTAACTGATCCCCAAAGGTTTTTGATTAAATAGCGGAATAGAAAATATGATCCAAAAAAAGTGTATGTATATCACACGTACACAACCACACTAGGCCCCAATTACTATTGTTTGTACCCCTAAAAGGCTAGATGAGGAGTAGGGGGAGTATGGAACAGGCAGCACCCTCAAATCTTCAGAAGTATGAGATTGTGTTCACTGTACCCCACAAAGATTGAGTTCACTGCACCCCACAATGATTGTGTTCACTGCACCCCACAAAGATTGTGTTCACTGCACCTCACAAAGATTGTGTTCACTGTACCCCCCAAAGATTGTGTTCACTGCACCCCACAAAGATTCTGTTCACTGTACCCCACAAAGATTGTGTTCACTGCACCCTAAAAGGATGTTGTTCACTGCACCCCACAAAGATTGTGTTCACTGCACCCTAAAAGGATGTTGTTCACTGCACCCCAAAAAGATTGTGTTCACTGTACCCCCCCCAAAGATTGTGTTCACTGCACCCCACAAAGATTGTGTTCACTGCACCCCAAAAAGATTGTGTTCACTGTACCCCCCAAAGATTGTGTTCACTGCACCCCAAAAAGATTGTGTTCACTGTACCCCCCAAAGATTGTGTTCACTGCATCCCACAAAGATTCTGTTCACTGTACCCCACAAAGATTGTGTTCACTGTACCCCCCCAAAGATTGTGTTCACTGCACCCCACAAAGATTCTGTTCACTGCACCCCACAAAGGATTTTGTTCACTGCACCCCAAAAAGATTGTGTTCACTGCACCCCAAAAAGGATTTTGATCACTGCACCCCAAAAAGGATGTTGTTCACTGCACCCCAAAAAGGATGTTGTTCACTGCACCCCAAAAATGATTTTGTTCACTCCACCCCAAAAAGATTGTGTTCACTGCACCCCACAAAGATTGTGTTCACTGCACCCCAAAAAGATTGTGTTCACTGTACCCCCCAAAGATTGTGTTCACTGCACCCCACAAAGATTCTGTTCACTGTACCCCACAAAGATTGTGTTCACTGCACCCCAAAAAGATTGTGTTCACTGCACCCCAAAAAGGATGTTGTTCACTGCACCCCAAAAAGGATGTTGTTCACTCCACCCCAAAAAGATTGTGTTCACTGCACCCCACAAAGATTGTGTTCACTGCACCCCAAAAAGATTGTGTTCACTGCACCCCAAAAATGATTTTGTTCACTGCACCCCAAAAAGGATTTTGTTCACTGCACCCCAAAAAGGATGTTGTTCACTCCACCCCAAAAAGATTGTGTTCACTGCACCCCAAAAAGATTGTGTTCACTGCACCCCACAAAGGATTTTGTTCACTGCACCCCAAAAAGATTGTGTTCACTGCACCCCAAAAAGGATGTTGTTCACTGCACCCCAAAAAGGATTTTGTTCACTGCACCCCAAAAAGATTGTGTTCACTGCACCCCACAAAGGATTTTGTTCACTGCACCCCACAAAGATTGTGTTCACTGCACACCAAAAAGGATTGTGTTCACTGCACCCCAAAAAGATTTTGTTCACTGCACCCCAAAAAGATTGTGTTCACTGCAGCCCAAAAAGATTGTGTTCACTGCAGCCCAAAAAGATTGTGTTCACTGCAGCCCAAAAAGATTGTGTTCACTGCAGCTCACACACAGAAAAATGGATGTGGATCACTGACACCTGCCTATCTCCAATCCCACACCACACAGCAATATCGATTGTAGTTTGTAGAACACAGTTTCCCTAAAATTCAGCAGACTCTGTCCCTAACAGGATTGAGAAGAGATCGTAGATCAGGATTGAGTGCAGATTCACCCCACCCCCCACACAGCAATATCGATTGTAGTTTGTAGAAGACACTGACCCTATAATTCAGCAGACTCTATCCCTAAAATGCCTACAACTCGCCCTGCCTAAACACTCCGACCTGTCCCTCAATTCTATCCGGACACAAATGGTTTTTTCCTGCCTATCTTTCCCTAATCAGCAGCCAGCACATTGATGTGTGCTCTGTCCCTTAGCTAAGCAGCAGAATGACGCTGCTGCGGCGGCTGCCTCGAACTTATAAAGACTTGGTCACATGCTTCAGACGGCCAATCACAGCTACTAAGACATTTGCAGGCATGGCTGGGATGGCTTAAGGCACACCAGTTAAACGATTGTTGATTGGCTGTTGAAAGCCCGCCATGAAAAGAGCGCCAAAGCATGCAAAACCCGGAAATAAAACGACCGAACACGGATTTTTACCCGAACATACAGTAAAGTGTCCGTGTCCGTGTTCGGGTAAAAAAAATCCAATTATTCGGTACGAACACGAATAATACAGTCCGTGTTCGCTCAACACTACTAACAAGTATCCTCTGATCTCAAATAACTCTGTTTTTGCTCAGGGGTATAAGCATAAATGATTCTCTTTTTTATAGCAACACTCTTGAAATGAAAATTACATTTCCTAGCTTCAGATTTTCCTTAAGCTTCCTTATATCCTATGCTATTTCAATATAAATATGCAATATGTAAACTGACTACTGAGATGATCATTTAGAAATGTTACTGACATTATGTATTTATTACTGAATGAATATATCTTTATCATAAAATCGAGAATATGAAAACAAGGTTTAATGATAGCTTTCAATATTTATGACCATTCTGGCACTGGGCAGCTACTGATTTGTATACACTTAAATTAGACTTTAAAAGACCCAATGATCTCTGAATTGTGCCTCCCAAAAGTGTATAGATCCTTGTGTTTATAATATAAACCAATATGGTTTTTATGAAAATGGTTTTGTAAATGTTTTAAACAAGAATAAAAAATGCTAATTACAATGGGATTGTTTGCCATTGTTTTTATTTTTTTATTTTCTCCAATTTGATTTTAAGAACCCTTTCTCAGACTTGAAAAGTCAGTGTTTTTAAATTTCACAGTCCAGGCTGTTAGCTACATGAAATATTTAATGCATCTGTGGTGCATTTGCTGGAAATTTTAGGATTATCATTTAAATAATAAATATCTCTCTTTCGTGGCCTGTTGTTTTTCTTTTTCTCATTGAGGTTTCATTTGTTTCTAATCTTAAATTTGTTTAACTTGCCTTACACTGAATGCTTTAAAAGCAACCATTAATACTACAATATTTATACATACTAAACTTCTATATTTACTGTCACACATACCTTTTGGATATTTCTTGAAAATTAATTTCTTTCCTCTACTGTGTATAAAAGTGCAAGCACGTGTACACCAATTTATTTAAAAAGACTCTTCTAAGAGATTAAGAGTTGTCAGTTTCTGTTCTTTCTGGTACTTTACCATAGGCCAGCGAAGCTGCCCATTATTGGTGCAGGGGCCATTAGGAATGTGTGCAGATGGGGTGCTAAGTTCCAACACTGTCCGGAAGTGTCAATGTTTTGCCTTTCAGTATGGCCCAACCTTTGCCCATGACAGAAAGGCTTGCAAAGCTGCTGCAGATATGCGCTGGAAACTTTAGGTACCTAAATTTCATACTGCAGTATTCCTCCCTATCTTTCACCCATTTGACAAAGTCTCTTTATAGCCAGATGTTTGTTTTGCATTAAAAATCAAAACAAAAAAAAAAAGTTGATATGGTAATATTCTCAGAAGCAAAGTAAGCATTTTTGGAAGCCCTGGAAGCATGAGCCATTTTCATTCATCAATAATCCCTAAACTAGAAGTAGGGCTCCCTTGGCCCTACTTCTGTGGGTCACAGGAGTGCGTTTAGTTTTGCACTCCTGTGACCCATATTCAGTTGACAGTGGGCTAAAGTCCACTGTCAGCTGATGTCACTCAGATTCTTTACTGGCAGTTGGCTGAGCATCTCCTTCTGCACAGCTAAGCCCTCCAGGAGGAGAAGAGAAGAAAGTCACAGTTCTTGGTCTTAGAGGCAGCGGCGGACAGATGGAGCATCAGACCAATGCTGCATCAACCTAGGTGAGTATAAGGCTTAATGCTTAATGCACATGGGCAGTAAAAAAAAAAAAAAAAAAACGAGCTGCAAAGCTACTGCCAACGCCAGGAAAAAGGGTCTGTAAAAACGCACTTTAAGTAGCTTTTTGCATTGGTGTTAATGCACGTTTAGCCGTATTAGCTTTCAGCAGCGTTCCTCTGCTTTTCTTCAAAATCAATTATTACCTTTGAGAGCTATCTTAACTGATTCGACTTTCAGCCCATTGATTTGAATAGAAGTCGCATCCAAGTTGGATCATGATGATCCGATTTGTGGTGCTACTTGTGCTCTGAGGATCTTGAAGGGGAACCAGACAACAGAATTAGAAAAAAAAAACTATGTGGATCCCCTCCAAGATCCATAACATGCCCTTTGAGTCTGATATAGATATTGAAAGGGAACCCCATGCCAACGCAGGATTGGTCTGGTATGGATTTTAAGGGGAAACCTAATGCCAAAAAAAAGAAAGTGTCGTGGAAACCCCCAAAATTCATACAATACCATTATACGAGCAAGTGCCCCCTCCTGGACCATAACAGGCCACACACCCTCAAAATGGGGGGTGTGGGTGCTCTGCGCCCCCATCCCAAACCACCTTGTCCCCATGTTGATGGGGGAAAGGGCCTCTTCCCGACAAACCTTTGCAGTGGCTGTGGGGGGCTTATTGGAATCTAGAGGCCCTCTTTAACAAGGGGGTCCCTAGATCCTGACCCCCTCCCTATGTGAATGAGTATGTGGCACATTGTACCCCAACCCATTCACCCCAAAAAAAGGCAGTATAGTGTAAATAAAACGAGAAAGTTTTGACAAGTTCTTTATTAAAAATCTTTCTTCGGTCTTCTCTTCCAGTCATCTTCCTCCGGTGTTCTTCCTCTGGTCTTCTCCACCACTGCTGTCTTCTCTGCCACTGCTGTCTTCCCTGTCACTGACCAGGTCCTCCTCGGACGCTGTCTTCCGTTGTTGTACCAGCTCCGCTCTCTGCCAGTTCTTATATAGCCAAGGACTTGTCAAAACCATCTCCTGTTTTTAGTTACACTACACTGCCTTTTTTGGGGGTAAATGGGTAGGGGTACAATGGTGATTAAAGGGGGCCTCCAGATTCTTATAAGCCCCATGCCCACAGACCCCCACAATCACCGCCCAGGGTTGTCGGCTAGAGGCCCTTGTCTCCATCAACATGGGGACAAGGGGCTTTGGGGTGGGGTACAGAGCCTCCCCTGCCCCCAAAGCATCCACACACCCATGTTAAGGTCATGTAGCCTGGTATGGTACATGAGAGGGGGCGCTCGCTCACCCCCCCTTTCCTGACCTGCTGGGCTGCATGTTCAGATAAGAGTCTGCTTTGGATTTTGGGGGGGGGGGACCCCATGTTGTTTTTCTTTCTTCCATTTTGGCATTGGGTTCCCTTTCAAAATCTATACCAGACTCAATTTGGCATGGGGTTCCCCTTCAAGATCCTCAGAGTACAAGTCTCACCACTAGAGTTGAGCGAACACCTGGATGTCCAGGTTCGGCGGGTTCGGCCGAACTTGAAAAAAAAGTCTGGATTCGTGACCCAGACTTAACCCGAACTTGACCCCGATCCTGAACCCCATTGAAGTCAATGGTGACCCGAACTTTTGATCACTAAAATGGCTCTAAAAAACACATGGAAAGGGCTAGAGAGCTGCAAATGGCAGCAAAATCTTCTTAAGAGCATGGCAGGTGCTCTGCAAAAAAATGTGGATAGGGAATTAACTTAAAATAACATAAAATACATAAAAATAAAAAAATAATAATCTTGAATGATGTAGGAGGAGGAGGACGAGGCCCATATGGAGTAGGAGGTTGAGGTAGCGGTGGGTATGGTGGTGTAGGTGGAAGTGGCGATGGAGGAGGAGGACAAAGTAGCCAACACTGGTTTTGGTTTTTAGTTTAATTGTTTTATATGAGGGTACACCCCAAAAGAGTAAGAAAGATCAAATACAACAATGGCTGGGTAAGGCCGGTATACATGTCTATTCTGCACAAGGTACGGACAAGTCCTGTGGGATCCATGCCTGGTTCATTTTAATGAACGTGAGCTTGTCCACATTGGCTCTGGACAGGCGGCTGCACTTATCTGTGATAACGCCCCCCAGCCGTGCTAAATACACGTTCAGGTAATACACTGGCTGCAGGGCAGGCCAGCACCTCCAAGGCATAAAGGGCAAGCTCAGGCCATGTGCCCAACTTTGAGACCCAGAAGTTGAAGGTGGCAGACCGTCATTCAGTACGTCTAGGCATGTGCACATATACTGCTCCACCATGATAGTGCTGGGTCGTGGTGCTGCTGGTGGAGCTCCTGTTGCAAGGAGAGGACGTGGTCGATCTGTGCCAGCTACATGCACAAGTGAAACACATTTCTCAGCTGCGAGTAGGCGACAGAACCTGCAGCATTATTTGGCAGGGCCTAATGCGCCTCTACAAATGTTGAGGCCAGAACAAGTACAGGCGATAGTAGATTGGGTTGCTGACATTGCCTCCAGTTCCTTCACATTGTCTCCCCCCCAATCTTCTGCTGAAAGGTCAGAGTTGGCACCTGCAGCCGATCTCCATCAATCTTTCCCCTCACCCCATTGCAAATCAGCCAAGCAGTCTGAGCCCCAAGTCATGCAGCAGTCTCTTCTTCTTTTTGATGACTCTGTTAGCATGGTTTCCCAGGGCCATCCACCTAGCCCTGCACCAGAAGTGGAAGAGATTGAGTGCACCGATGCCCAACCACTTATGCCTCAAGATGAGTACATGGGAGGACCATCGCAGCACGTCTCGGATGATGACAAAACACAGGTGCCAACTGCTGCGGAATTCCGAATTGTGGAGACCGACAAGGAGGGCAGGGGTGAAGACTGGGTGGAAGATGATGGAAGGCACTGTGGGGAAGGTAATATTGGTGGTATGGTATAGGCCCCCCAACCTGAGGGAGGAGGGGGAGGCGGACCTCCTTTTACAGATAGGATTGGCAGCAAGGATGGGAAATGTCATTATAATGGGGGACTTTAATTATCCAGATATAGTCTGGGCAGAAGGAACCGCGCAGTCAGCCAAGGCTCAGCAGATCCTAAATGTTTTGCAGGACAATTTCATGGGTCAGATGGTGAATGGACCGGCAAGAAACAATGCGGTACTTGACCTACTGATTACCAACAATACAGACCTGCTCACGGATATAGAAATACGGGACAACTTAGGAAACAGTGACCATAGGTCAATTAGTTTCAGTATTAATTATAGTAATAGTAAAAACAAGGGCAATATAAGGACACTGAATTTCAAAAGAGCCAATTTCCCAAAACTGCGCTCTCTGCTAGAAAATATCAAATGGGATAGAACCCTTGGTACAAAGAACACGGAGGAAAAATGGGAGTGCTTCAAAAGCATATTTAACAAAGGGATTGACCAGTGTATTCCAAAGGGAAATAAATTTTAAAGAGCAAAACTAAACCCTGGGTGGCTAAACTCCAACATAAAAATGCATATTAATGCTAAAGGAAAGGCCTTCAAAAAATACAAGACTGAGGGGTCATTGGCAGCATTTAAGCATTACAAAGAGTGTAATAAGAAATGTAAAGACTAAATCAGGGCGGCTAAAATAGAACACGAGAGACATATAGCGGAAGAGAGTAAAAAGAACCCCAAGAAATTCTTTAAGTATATAAACAGTAAGAAAGCGAGGCCAGAACACATTGGCCCCATAAAAGACGATAAGGGAGTTTTGGCCACAGAGGACAGGGAAAAGGCGGTAGTGTTAAATAAATTCTTCTCTTCAGTCTTCACAAAAGAATTGGGGGGCTACACTAACCCAGCTTGTAAGGCCAAACTAAACAACACACCTCAGGATATAACGCCATGGCTAACAGAAGATAGACTTAGAACTAAACTAGAGAAACTTAACATAAATAAATCACCGGGACCGGGTGGCTTGCACCCGAGGGTTCTTAAAGAGCTCAGCCAGGTGATTGCCAGACCATTATTCTTGATCTTTAAGGATAGTTTACAGATGGGTATGGTGCCAGCTGATTGGAAAAAAGCCAACGTGGTACCAATATTTAAAAAGGGGGCGAGATATATCACGGGTAACTATAGGCCGGTCAGCCTAACATCAGTAGTCTGAAAGATTTTGGAGGGGATGTTAAGGGACCACATATAAGACTTTAGTAATGAAAACGGTATTATTAGTAGTAATCAGCATGGATTCATGAAAAATCGTTCTTGCCAAACCAATCTTCTATGATGAAGTGAGCTGCCACCTAGATAAAGGTAAGCCTGTGGATGTGGTGTACCTGGACTTCGCAAAGGCCTTTGACACCGTTCCCCACAAACGCTTACTGTTCAAACTAAGGAAGGTAGGTATGGACCATAAGGTGAGTACCTGGATAGAGAACTGGCTCCAGGGGAGGTTGCAAAGGGTGGTGATTAATGGGGAGTACTCAAATTGGGCGGGTGTGAAAAGCGGGGTCCCCCAGGGTTCTGTCCTGGGGCCAATCCTGTTTAATGTATTCATAAATGATCTAGAGGAGGGGATATTGAGTAAAATCTCAGTATTTGCGGATGATACTAAACTAAGCATGCCAATATCTTCTGGGCAGGATATGGAAACCTTACAAGCGGACCTGAACAAAATAATGGGGTGGGCAACTACATGGCAGATGAGGTTTAATGTTGAAAAATGTAAAGTAATGCACCTGGGTGCCAGAAACCAGAAAGCAAGCTACTCACTAGGGGGGGAACCTCTGGGTGAGTCTAGGATGGAAAAGGACCTGAGGGTACTGGTAGACAACAGGCTTGGCAGTGGCATGCAATGCCAAGCCGCTGCAAGAAAAGCCAACAGAATACTGGGATGTATAAAAAAGGGGATTCACTCCAGAAATAAAGAGATTATTCTCCCACTCTACAAGACTCTGGTCCGGCCACATCTGGAGTATGCTGTCCAGTTCTGGGCACCGGTCCTCAGGAAGGCTGTGCTTGAACTGGAGAAAGTCCAGAGAAGGGCAACAAAAATAATTAGGGGAATGGAGGACATAAGCTATGAGGAAAGACTACAAGCACTGAACTTATTCTCTCTGGAGAAGAGACGATTGAGGGGGGATATGATATCAATGTACAAATATTGTACTAGCAACCCTAGCATATGGAAAAACCTATTCAGAGAAAGGAAATACAATAAGACACGTGGCCACTCACTAAAACTAGAGGAAAGGCGGTTTAACCTTAACATACGCAGGGGGTTCTTCACTGTGAGAGCAGTAAGGATGTGGAATTCTCTTCTGCAAACAGTGGTATCAGCAGGGAGCATTGATGGTTTAAAAAAACTATTAGATGGGCATCTTAAAGACCACAACATACAGGGGTATACAATGTACGGTTAGCAGCAAACACACACACACATCACAGGTTGAACTGGATGGACTGGTGTCTTTTTTCAACCTCACTAACTATGTAACTATGTAACTATGATGTGGAGGGCGATGAGGTCCTCGACCCCACATGGAATCAACGTCATGCAGGTGACCTCTGTAGTTCGGAGGAAGCGGTGGTGGTCGCACAGAGTCACCAGCACAGCAGAAGAGGGAGCAGGGTGCAAAAGCGGAGCGGCCATCCCCTAGACAGTACGTCTGCTACTGCCCAACGCAGCAAGGGACCAAGCACACTAAAGCCAGCTCCAAGGAGTTCCCCAGCGTGGCAGTTCTTCAGACAATGTGCTGATGACAAGACACGAGTGGTTTGCATGCTGTGCAATCAGAGCCTGAAGCGAGGCATAAACGTTCTCAACCTGAGCACAACCTGCATGACCAGGCATCTAAGTGGAAAGCACGAGCTATAGTGGAGTAGACACCTCAAAAACCAAAAAAGGTCTCTGGCTCCTCCTGCTTCCTCTTCTGCTGCAGTCTCGGCCTCTTCATCCACCTCTGTAGTGACAGTGGCACCTGCCACCCTGAAAACAGAGGATCTGCCAGCAACACCACCACCTGGGTCACCAACAACCATCTCCACAATGTCCCGTGGAAGCGTTCAGCTTTCTATCTCCTAAACACTGGAGCGAAAGAGGAGGTACCCCCCTACCTACCCACAATCCCTGGCCCTGAATGCCAGCATTTCAAAATTCCTGGCCTTTAAAATGCTGTCATTCTGTCTGGTGGAGATGCAGTTTTAAAAGCCTTATGGCGGTGGCTGTCCCAAAGTACATCGTGCCCAGCCACCACTACTTTTCCAGGCAAGCCATCCCTTCCCTGCACAAGCAAGTGGGTGACAAAATCAGGTGTGCATTGCGCAACGCCATCTGTGGCAAGGTCCACCTAACTACGGATACGTGGACCAGTAAGCACGGTCAGGGACGTTATATCTCCCTAACAGCACACTGCGTAAATGCAGTGGCGGCTGGGCCTGAGGCAGAAAGCAGTTTGGCGCATGTCCTTCCACCACAGAGGATTGCAGGGTGCTTCAGTTTGCCTCCTGTTCCTAACTCCTCCTACTCCGCTTCCTTATCCTCTACCGCCTCCTCATCCGGTTAGCCTAACACCTTCACCACCAACTTCACCACAGCCAGGGGTAAACGACAGCAGGCAGTTTTAAAACTTACCTGTTTGGGGGAAAAAACGCCACACCGCGCAGGAGTTGTGGAGGAGCATGGAACAGCAGACTGATGAGTGGTTGGTGCCAGTGAGCCTCAAGCCTGGCCTGGTGCTGTGTGATAATGGTAGAAATCTCGTAGCAGCTCTGGGCATAGCCGGTTTGACGCACATCCCTTGCCTGGAGCATGTGATGAATTTGGTGGTAGAGAGCTTCCTTAAAAATTCCCCCGATATGTCAGAGCTGCTGCAGAAAGTGCGGACCGTCTGTGCGCATTTTCGGCATTCTCACCCTGCTGCTGCTCGCCTGTCAGCGCTGCAGCGTAACTTCCTGCTCAACGCCTCATATGTGACGTGCCCACAAGGTGGAACTCCACCTTGCACATGCTGGCCAGACTTATTGATTGACTTATTGATTGACTTATTTATTGATAAGCGGAATAGAACAACAGTATCCAACGGGTGTATCTCACTGTAACATATGCAGACTAGGCCGCAATTTAATATTTTTCTCCTAAATGGGTTTTTATTGATAAGCGGAATAGAACAACAGTATCCAATGGGTGTATATCACTGTAACATATGCAGACTAGCCTGCAATTACATTTTTTTCTCCTAAATGGGTTTTTATTGATAAGCGGAATAGAACAACAGTATCCAATGGGTGTATATCACTGTAACATATGCAGACTAGGCCGCAATTTAATATTTTTCTCCTAAATGGGTTTTTTATTGATAAGCGGAATAGAACAACAGTATCCAATGGGTGTATATCACTGTAACATATGCAGACTAGCCTGCAATTAATTTTTTTCCTCCTAAATGGGTTTTTATTGATAAGCGGAATAGAACAACAGTATCCAATGGGTGTATATCACTGTAACATATGCAGACTAGCCCGCAATTAAATGTTTTTCCCCTAAATGGGTTTTTATTGATAAGCGGAATACAATAACAGTATCCAATGGGTGTATCTCACTGTAACATATGCAGACTAGGCTGCAATTTTTTTTCCCCTAAATGGGTTTTTATTGATAAGCGGAATAGAACAACAGTATCCAACGGGTGTATCTCACTGTAACATATGCAGACTAGGCCGCAATTTAATATTTTTCTCCTAAATGGGTTTTTATTGATAAGCGGAATAGAACAACAGTATCCAATGGGTGTATATCACTGTAACATATGCAGACTAGCCTGCAATTCAATTTTTTTATCCTAAATGGGTTTTTATTGATAAGCGGAATAGAACAACAGTATCCAACGGGTGTATATCACTGTAACATATGCAGACTAGCCTGCAATTAATTTTTTTTCTCCTAAATGGGTTTTTATTGATAAGCGGAATAGAACAACAGTATCCAATGGGTGTATATCACTGTAACATATGCAGACTAGCCCGCAATTAAATGTTTTTCCCCTAAATGGGTTTTTATTGATAAGCGGAATACAATAACAGTATCCAATGGGTGTATCTCCCTGTAACATATGCAGACTAGGCTGCAATTTTGTTTCCCCTAAATGGGTTTTTATTGATAAGCGGAATAGAACAACAGTATCCAACGGGTGTATCTCACTGTAACATATGCAGACTAGGCCGCAATTTAATATTTTTCTCCTAAATGGGTTTTTATTGATAAGCGGAATAGAACAACAGTATCCAATGGGTGTATATCACTGTAACATATGCAGACTAACCTGCAATTACATTTTTTTCTCCTAAATGGGTTTTTATTGATAAGCGGAATACAACAACAGTATCCAATGGGTGTATCTCACTGTAACGTATGAATGAAAAATTTTTATTTTTCCCTTTAATTGATGATTTTTGAAGAGCAGATTTGAACAGCAGTGTCTAAATGCTGTATGACAGTGTCATAGTAAAGTATGAGTGAAAAACTGAAAAATAATTGTCCCCTTAATTGGTGCTTGTTGAATAGCAGATTAGAACTGCAGTGTCTAAACGCTGTAAGTCACAGTAAAATATGAAGGAAAAAAGTTTTTTTTTTTCTTTTTAAATCCAGATTAAGCAGACACATATGCACTGAGCTTGCATTACATGGCTGCTACACGCCGCACGCCTAACAGGTTGGATACTGTTGTTGTGCTATTCTGCTATTGAATTAAAAAAAACCCATTTGAATGAAAAACTGAAAAATATTTTTTTTTCCCTAAAAACTGAAAAATAATTATTTTTCCCTTACATTGCTGCTTTTTGAAGAGCAGATTAGAAAAGAAGTGTCTAAACACTGTATGTCAAAGTAAAATATGAAGGAAAAAATTTTTTTTCTTTTTAAAATCCAGATTAAGCAGACACATATGCACTGAGCTTGCATTACATGGCTGCTACACGCCGCCCACCTAACAGACTGATAAAAGTTTTTTTTTTTCTCCCTCCTCCTCACTGGGCTCAGGTCAGGGCAAAAAGATTGTGCACTGCACCCCCACACAATAAAATCAATGTAGATCGCTGTCTGATTAAAGAAGATTCTTCCTATTCTTTCCCTTAAAGCAGTCTCCAGCCTGCCCCTACAATAATCTCCTATCTCTCCCTCAGCAGCATCAGGAACCTGTCCCTAGTATAGTTAGAGCAGAGTGAGGCGCGACGCTATGTGACTCCAGCTTATATAGAGGCTGGGTCACATGTTGCACTGGCCAATCACAGCCATGCCATTAGTAGACATGGCTGTGATGGCTTCTAAGGGCACACTAGTTAAACGTTTGCTGATTGGCTGCCTTGCAGCTGTTGAAACCGCGCCATTAAAACCGCGCCAAAACATGAAATAACATTACCGAACAACGGACTGTATCCCGAACATACAGTGAAATGTTCAGGTCCGTGTCCGGGTACCGAATACCCAAAAGTCTGGTACGATCCTGAACAATACAGTCCGGGTTCGCTCAACCCTACTCGCCACAAGTCAGATCATAAAGATCCGACTTGGATGCGACTCCCATTCAAATCAATGGGCTGGAAGTTGGATTAGTTAACCACTTAAGCCCCGGAAGATTTTACCCCCATTCCGACCAGGGGGTATTTTGCGATTCGGCACTGCGTGAATTTAACGCACAATTGCGCGGTCGTGCGACGCTGTACCTAAACGAATTTGACGTCCTTTTTTTCCCACAAACAGAGCTTTCTTTTGGTGGTATTTGATCACCTGTGCGATTTTTTGATCACGCGCTATAAACAAAAAAAGAGCGTCAATTTTGCAAAAATAGCAATATTTTTCACATTTTTTTATATGAAATTCCCCCAAAAAAAAATGTAAAAATCAAAATTTTTAAAAATTTTCGGCCAATTTATTTTATGCTACCTATGTTTGGTAAAAAAAATCGCAAAAAGCGTATTTTGATTGGTTTGCGCAAAAGTTATCGCGTTTACTAACAAAGGGAAAGATTTTTGTCATTTTTGTTGTTTTTTTTTTTAACGCGTAATGGCGGCGATCTGCGATTTTTTTTGCGGTACTGCGACATTGCGGCGGACAGATCGGACCCTTGACTGACATTTTTGACACTTTTGGGGTTACCAGTGACATTTCTACAGTAATCAGTGCTATATATATGCACTGTTACTGTAAAAATACACTGGTAGTGAAGGGGTTAACTTTATTTGGAAGGGAGGGGCTGTGTGTGTCCCTAGGGGCGTGGTTTCTACTGTGATTGGCTGTGGCTCTAGCTGTAAAGACACTGATCAACGGATCTACATACCAGATCCGTTTTATCAGTGTCTTTGCAGCGAAGAGAATGACAGGCAGTTTGTTTACACAAGCTGCCTGACATTCTCCCTCTCCCCCGCCGATCGCCGAGTGACCGGCGGACATCGGGTCCGCTGGTCACACGCGCGGGGGGGTCCGTGACCACGCGGGAGCGGGAGCGCGCCCCGGGGGGCGCGCGCTCGCTCCCTAGACCCTCACAAGCAAGCAACGTAGCCCTACGTTAGTTTGCCTGTGAGGGGCTGACCGCCGACGTAGATAGTCGTGCGGCGGTCGGCAAGTGGTTAAGTTGGCTCTCAAAGGGAACCATTGATTTTGACATGTCAAAAAATAGCTTGGCCTAAAGTAGCTTAATTCTGTATCTTAACTTTTACACCGGTTTACAAGCATCTAGCTTTTAAAATTCCTGTAAACTACTGTCCTGAATGCGATTTATCAGCTTTCAATAAAATGTCAGTAAACTCAACTGCCTCTAAACTACTATAAACGACTGAGTGTACATGTACACATAAGATAACATTGAGGAGAGTTTAAAGGGAGGAATGGGTGGCGCTGCCTGAGAAAGAACTGCAGGTGTTTCCAAGCAACATGCTACTGCGTAAGGGTCCAAAATATGTGTAAATCCAGATAGGAATTGTTAATAGCCTATAAGAAATCCTATATGTGTCTGTAATATTTAAATCAATAAATTAAGGTGCCCAGCGTGAAAGTGATATGCAAAGAATTAATAAACAATTATCTCATAAATCTATACTAAACCATGGTGTGATATATAAAGTGTTCTAAGTGTAAAGCGCATATAGTGAAGGTATATCAATATGAAGTAACTTGTGCTAAATGAGTAAAAAAAATACAATCTGTGTTGTAAAATTGTGAAAAACCATAGGAAATTGTTCTTCCAAACAATAAATTAATATATGGGTCCATAAAAAGGTGTTAAAGTGCAGAAATCAGTGCAAGTAAATTGCAATCTCCGGTGATCAGCCGTGATGGTGGGTACAATCATGCACCCCCTTTCTCCAAGGTCCACACTCACGAGAATATGGAACCCCTGCAGGGGTTATAGGCACCAATCAGAAAGCTGTATGTTTCCTCTTCTTCTCTACATGCCAGGTCATGGGGGGGGGGGGGCAAAAGAGAGAAACCTCTAACAGGGGCCAGAGACCACAGCTAGACCACAATCTCCTAATATGCTTGATTCTGGGAAATATCATCACAGGTATATGGAGATGAAAAGAGGTATCTCATAGCGTGAATACATTAGAAAGAGTTTTATTCCAAAGCAGTAAAAGTTGTTCTTACAAACAAACGAAGTAAGGAAGCTTGCATTGTAAATACAGGTGCCGCTCTTGGTATGTGATGCATTCCACAGACCAGAAGAACAAAGCCGGAAGTGCTGCGATGACGCTCCACCCTTTTCGCCAGAATGACATAATCAGGAGCAGCATCATTCGCGTCAATTCAGCTGTATTTATTCCATGTAGTTGCTGGGTAACAAGGAACAACAACAACCTCCATAACCGTAATTCAGCCCAACTAGCCATGGCTTCCGGTTATGGACATTGTTGTTGTTCCTTGCTGCCTAGCAACTACATGGTATAAATACAGCTGAATTGATGCCAATGACGCTGCTCCTGATGACATCATCCTAACGAATTGCATAGAGGGTCATCGCGCCACTTACGGCTTTGTACTTCTGCTCAGTATAATGCATCGCGTTCTAGACACGTTGCCTTTAATTATCATACTGCTTTGGAATAAAACTCTTTTTAATGGATTCACGCTATAAGATACCTTTTTCCATCCCCGTATACGTGTGATGATATTCCCTGGAATCAAGCACATTAGAAGATTGCTGTCTTGCTGATGTCTGTGGCTCCTGTTAGAGGTTTCTATTTTCTGCCCCCCCATGACCTGGCAGGTAGAGAAGAAGAGAAAACATACAGCTTTCTGATTGGTGCCTATGACCCCTGCAGGGGGTGCAGACCTTGGAGAGAGGGGGAGCAGAATTGTACCCACCTTCACGGCTGATCACCGGAGATTGCAATTTACTCGCACTGATTTCTGCACTTTAACACCTTTTTATGGACCCATATATTAATTTATTGGTTTGAAGAACAATTTCCTGTGGTTTTTTATGTTTTTACAACACAGATTGTATTTTTTTCACCCATTTAGCACAAGTCACTTTATATTGATATACTTTTTGAGTTCACTGTATGTGAGTTTCAGCGTTTTCAGCGTTTTTGGGCGTAAGCGTTTTTTGGAGTTTTTAGCTAAAAATCACCTCTCTGCTATTTTAGTAACTCCGACGTTCACACCCACGTGATATGATTTAGGTGCGGGAAAAAAGGATCCCACAACATGTTGATGCAAATGTGATGCAATTTGAGCCATACAAAATATATGGCTCAAATTGCATCACACAGGCATCACATGTGATGTGCACAGGAATGTGGTCCATTTTTTGGCGCAAATCACATGCGGTGTTCAGGAAGCCCTAGTGTGAGCCCAGGCTATGTTCCGTGAACGTCACCTCGAAACAGAACCCAGGCTTAAAAAAAGGAATGGAATAAAAAACATCAAAAACGCCAGTTAGTAGCGTTTTTTTTGGCTTTTATCAGCGTTTATCGGCGTTAGATCGATTTTACAGCTGAAAAACGCCACTCAAAACCCACTTGTTTTTGGGTTTTTTTACAGCCAGAAACTGCCCCTGCCGAAAACTGCTGATAACAGCCTATGTGTGCATGGACACATGGGATAACATGCTGGGGATTTTATTGGCTGCGTTAAAAAAAAAACGTCTGATGCCAAAAACAGCAGATGTAAAAACGTCCAATGTGCATGAGGCCTAATACGTCTGTTTGTTTGGATGATTACATCTTTAATTAGAAGCAATGGTGGTGGATTAATGGCTACCACTGTGGTCTATTAATACATAAGCCCAATTCCTAGTAAAAAAAAACCTATTTCCTGAGTGGTGTACTGGCTTTTATACAAAACCAGCACATATCTGTTTGACTGTGGAAGGATCTTTAGACAGTAAGCTCCTTCAGGAAAAAGGACAGATATTTACAAAGCTCTGGCAATTGTGGCAATGATTAAGGCCTGTAGCACACTGGGTTTAAAAAAAAACGCTGCTTTTAGATGCATTTGGCCTATTTTTACCCTGTAAAAGCACCTCTATATTAGACTATGGGAGTTATTTACTAAAACTGAAGAGTGCAAAATCTGGTGCAGCATTGAAACCAATCAGTTTCCAGGTTTTATTGTCAAAGCTTACTTGAACAAGCTGAAGTTAGAAGATGATTGGCTACCATGCACAGCTGCCCCAGATTCTGAGTGCAAACGTTTTAATAAATCCCCCCCATGTGTCCATGCACACATAGGTTTTTACAGGCATATTAGAAGGAGAGTTTACAGGCTGCAAAGAAAACATCATATGTACATTCAGGAGAGTAGCTGAAGAGTAGAAAAAAGGTTGAACATGCCTAAATGCATAGGAATGTCTCTAAATGCGCTTAAAAGCTAGACAAGTTAAGGTGAGTTTGAGTTCCAAATGATTATTGTGGCCAATGTACGGACCTACAGCACTGCTTGCAGCTGGCCAGGTCTGTACGCCATATGGACCTCATTTCTCCCTCTCCTATAAGCTCATGGTCACTTCAATGACCATTAACTTATAACAGAATTGTTCAGCAGACTCTGCTGAACAATTCTTTAACTCTGATCAGTGGATTACAATCCGCTGATCCGAGTTATTAACCTAAAATGTGACACCCCCCCCCCATGCTTTCGCTTCCCTGTCCCCAGCCTTTCCACCTGCCCCCTACTCACTGTCACCTAAGACTACTCTCCCCACTCTCCTTTCCTATCCCCTTCATCCCCATAAACCTGATCCCTGCAGCTACCTCTAGAAGCCAGAATCCCTCCTCTGCCACTCCCACCGGCTTCAGGGGCTTAGAGGGGATCTCAGCATGTCCCCACTGCCAGGCAAATACCCGATGTACCGGTCCCCGCACCCCCGATCCATTCATGCCTCTGGTGGCATCCCTCCCTTTCCCTCCCGCCTTCTGCAGCTGCTGACCGCTATTCCAGCGAGCTCTCAGGCTTAGCAGGAGGGGGCAGGGGGCTTATGAAGCTGGGACTTGTGTGGGCTTCGTAAACATGTGTTTACCAGCCTCCTTCCTGTAGTAGAGTGGACCAAGGCAGCCATCGCTACCGATGGCTCCTATGTCCGCTGACAGCTGATCAGCTGATCATAGTAAACCAAGAGTTTACTATGTCAGACTGTCAATTTATGAATGAATGAGAAGTCTTTATGCAGACTCCTTATTCATTCATGTAAAGTGCTGCAGAGAAAGAGAAAAAAAAAGTTATATATGTGTATATATATATATATATATATATATATATATATATATATATATACATAATATCCAATGGATGCCACCGCCCACAAATCAGGGATAAAAAAATGGGCTCGGGTGCACAGCAGAGACTGCAGCGCATATAAACCAAAATAGAGAGCATCATTGACGGGTCTTGAAAGGTGAACGCACAATGACAGTTTAAGTTTAATCAACGTTTCAACGAGGCAAAAGCTTGTCTTCCTCAGGTACTTGTCAAAACGTTGATTAAACCATCATTGTGCGTTCACCTTTAAAGACCCGCGAGTGCCACTCTCTTTTTTGGTGTATATATATATATATATATATATATATATATATATATATATATATATATATATATATATATATATATAATTTTAAAAACAAATTAAAATTAAAAAATAAATTAATAAAAAGGTGTTCCATGCATCCCTGTGCAGGCAGTCCCAATGGTGTAATCAGTAGAACCTTTTTTCTAATTTACTAGCCATGTGTTTTCAGAAAATTGATGGTTTGGAGGGTCTTTTATAAACTCTGAAAGCTTTAAGTAAAAAAGGAAAACATCCAGATTTTTTGAGACATTTTTGCGTTCGTCCAATTTTCACTATTCAAAATGTACACATATTTGTTATTTATTAACTCAGCACAGGTTTAGCACAGGTTTAGCTTTTATATTTAGAAGGAACTTAGCAGGGATTTTGTTAAAATTGCTGTGTTTGTATCTGCTAATAATGATTTTAGTGCATTTTTAGTGACAATATTGTTTTGGCAAACGTGTGCGCAAATATCGCAGGACCTTAAAAATCAGTAGCATCTTCTATTTATTCTACTGGGCCTTTGCTTTCAGAAGATGTATAGTTTGGGGGTCTTTTAAAAACTCTGAAAGCTGAAAGTGAAAAATGAAAACCTCCAGAATTTTTAAAAAATGTGGTTATTTACATTTTTGGCATACCGTCAATTTTCACCATTTTTCAAAAAGGCGTAATTTAAAACAATTACAAATATTTGTTATTTATTAACTCAATACAGGTTAAGCTTTTATATTTAGTAGGAATTTAGCAAGATTTCTTTGAAATTTGCTGTGTTTATATTGGCTAAAAATGAATTTAGAGAATTTTTAATGAATATATCGTTTTGATAAACATTTTTGCAAATATCGCAGGGATTTAAAATCAGTAGCGCCTTCTTTTTTTTTTTGTAAAATGTGCTGCGATTTTATCTGCTAATGAAGTTTTTAGTGTATTTTTAGGGAAAATATTGTTTTGATAAACATTTAGGCAAATATCATTGTGCCCTAAAAATCAGTAGCACTTTATTTATATTCTATTATTATTTATATTCTACTGGTCATGTGCTTTCAGAAAATGTATGGTTTGGGGGGGTCTTTAACAAACTCTGAAAGCTGTAAGGGAAAAATAAAAAAGCAATGGAAAAATTGAAAAAATTGCAAAAATGGCCTGGCCAGCTAAGTTTAAAAGTGGAGCACAGGACCTGGCAGCAAAAGGGTTAATAATCAAACATGCTTAAATACACCTAAACATAAGTGAAATACGCAGCTTTAGGCACATTTTTAAGCAACTTTTCTTCTGCCATGAGTTCTTGCATTTAGAGAAGCAAATCAAATGCCCTGTGTGTATGAGGCCTTATAAAGAAAATGTATACATTTGGAAATATATAGCTATGACACAATAAACATAAGATTACATTTAGACATAGGTTTAAAGAGTTCTGTCCGGTCTTTTAGAGCTGTTCTTTTTATACTTTACTTCTTTACTGTTTAAAGCTTAGAACAATTACACTGTCCTACAGCTAGGAGACAGTAAATACTGACTTGAAAATGTTGTGCCTGAATGTAGGTAATGAATTGAACAGTACACAAACTTCTGGTAAAGGAACTTGATGCTATGAAACAGGAATGCACATGACCTTTTAGGACATTTCAAGCCACATATACTGCATATACTTTATTTTCAATTTCAAGTATATTGCAATATCAATATATTGCAACATATTTAAGTTGCTCTATTCAGCATTTAAAAATGTATGTTTTTTTTAATCATCTCTCTCCCTAAGTCTTGCTTTGTAAAGAGCTACTCTGTGCTTTTTTTATATGCTGTACAGTACTGCAATTTCAAAATGAAAGCAGTAAAAAATAATTCTAAACAGGGAGTCAAATGAAAATATTTTACTCCTTAGGTGTTTTTGAGTCTTCATCCAGGTGTACCAAAACATGGTTCTGGGTGAAGTTTGGTATGTTAAAGCAGAAATCTAGCCAAACCATTAAGTACATAGTTAAAAGGCATACAGAGTGCCAAGATGCCAAGACAAGGTCCTTTAGTACTGAAGGCACAAAGGCCAAAGTGCCCCATCCCTCCATGAGCTGTGAACTACTATGGCATCATAGGTTAGAGGTCATGGCCTTTTTACACCTCACTTCTCCTGGAGCACCCAAGGTGGCTCCCTCTTCTGCCTACCCCTTGGTCAAGACCTGAGCCAGCAGTACATATTTTACCTTTGAAAGGATGTGTAATATACAGGTTTGCTTAGTCAGTCTTGTGATTCATATAAACCTCTTTACCTCTTTACCTCCAAACTGCTCATTGAATATACACTGAATATACACTGAGCAAAACAATTAAAAGAACACTTTTTAATCAGAGTACAACATCAAGTCAATTAAACTCCTTGTTTAATTTCATCAGTTTCAACTGCTTAACAACAGGTGCACTAGATAGCACATCGATATGTGCCATTGCCAGAAGGTTTGCTGTGTCTCCCAGGACAGTCTCAACAGCATGGACGAGATCCCAGGAGACAGGCAGTTACTCTAGGAGAGCTGGACAGGGCCAAATAAGGTCCTTAACCCTTCAGCAGGACTGGTATCTGCTTCTTTGTGCAAGGAGGAACAAGATGAACACTGCCAGAGCCCTACAAAATGACCTCCAGCAGGCCACTGGTGTGAATGTCTCTGACCAAACAATCAAAAACAGAGTTCATGAGGTTGATCTGAGGACCTGATGTTCTCTGCTCACTGCCCAGCACCGTGGAGCTCGATTGGCATTTGCCATTGAACACCATAATTGGCAGGTCCACTACTGGCACTCCCTGTGCTTTTCAGATGAGAGCAGATTCACCCTGAGCACATTTGACAGATGTGAAAGGGTCTGGAGAAGCCGTGGAGAATGGCAAGCTGCCTGTAACATCCTTTAGCATGACCGATTTGATAATGGGTCAGTGATGGTCTGGGGAGGCATATATATACAAGGAGGGACTCACGGGCTAGACAATGGCACCCCGACTGCCATTCGGCATTGGGATGAAATCTTTGGACCCATTGTCAGACCCTTTGCTGGTGCATTGGGTTCTGGGTTCCTCCTGGAGCATGGCAATTCCTGGCCTCTTTTGGCTAGAGCATGCAGCCAGTTCCTGGAGGATGAAGGAACTGATACCACTGAATGGCTCTCACGCTCACCTGACCTAAATTCAATAGAACACCTCTGAGACATTATGTTTCGGTCCATCCAACGCCACCAGGTTGCACCTCAGTCTGTTCAGGAGCTCAGTGACGCCCTGGTCCAGACCTGGGAGCAAATATCCCAGGACACCACCCGTCGTCTCATTAGGAGCATGCCCTGACATTGTCAGGCATGTGTTCAAGCACGTGAGGGCCATACAAATTACTGAGTACCATTTTGAGTTGCTGCAATGAAATTTCAGCAAAATGGACTAACCTGCTGCATCATTTTCTCACTTTGATTTTCGGGGTGTCTTTGAATTCAGCCTTCTGTAGGTTGATAATTTTCATTTCCATCAAACAATGTGACATCCTTTGGTTCCTACCACATTACCCAGTCCATATCAGTATAGATATCCAGCATGATATTTTTCCCAATTGAGATCTGATGTGTTTTCAAAGTGTGAATTTTTTTTTTTTTTTTGAGCAGTGTAGAATCAGTAGATACAGTATGCACTGTTAATTTATTGACCAGTAAAAAGGTAAATGAAACATAAAGCTGCAAAGCTGACAAAAATTGAGTTGTTTTCTAATTGGCTGTGCACCAAGTCATTAAGATATGGATCACAGAATTGGATGAACAGAATTACAAATCATATTGCAGTTAAAGGATAACATGTGCATATTTAAAAAAATATGGAGCACTTTCCCTGAAATACAGCTTTCAAGCCTAGTTCTAAACATATTTTTTCTTTAATTTCAGATAGAGACAAGAATAGTTGACATTTCTGTCATATTTTGACCCCCATTGGACAAAGTTGGTATCACGTCCTCTCCATAGCAGGGGAAGAAAATGAGGGAGCAGTTCTCAATGAGACAGGAAGGCACAGCAATGAAAGGATTGTTAGAAGTTATAACCCCTCCCCCCATACATACCCACATTACAGAAAATTTGTTTTTTCTGTGTCCCCAGTGACAATATTCTCTGTTACTTCCTGTTTGACAGGAAGGGAAGGGAAATTTTACAAATGTATTATGGCAGTAATGTAAATCCCCCCTCCCCCCTTATCAAAAAGTTGGGCTTTAAGTCACAAGCTGGCTCCCAAATTTTACATCGGATCCCAGGAAAAAAATGTCTTCCTTAGCTGCTATTATCACTATTTTCTTTCTTTATAGACATAATTTAAACATATGGGTTGTCAATAAATTTGTCAAATATTTGCATTATTTACTCCCTTTACATTTTTTATAAAAAAATGTAATAGTGAATTTTACCTACAGTCGATGGTTATTGAAAATAAGGGGACACAGTCAAAATCCTTGGAAGTTGATTGTCAATCCTCAGACATATTCTGGTAATATGTCTAATTTCACACGCAATTCACCAGTCAATGAGTCATGCAGGTCCCAAAAGTGTGCATCATGATACAAACATGTACATAAAACTATACTTAGCTTAGTAAATGTGATAAAGATAAGTGAAATTTCACTGTGCAAAGAATACCCAATCATGAGCAACAGGATTTTGCTTACACTTTATTGGATGATTGAAGTCAGCACAGCTTCACCTCATTCACTAAGCTAAATAAAATATCACAAAGTGAGCATGATCTACTCTCCTCAATGAGTACATACATGCACCTATTCAATTTCTCAGCAGAATAATGAAGAAAGTTAGGCTGTTCCATTATTGACCTGGTTAGGATTTATTTCATCATAACCAGTTTCGGTTTAATATACTATGCCTGAGCTGGTCACCAAAGTTGTAACATGTAGGCAGACTTTACCATGTACAATTGATTTAGCAATGAAACAAAGTCTAATGGAGGTGGCAGTTATCATAAGGTATAGATCCATGTCTCCATCCGCTGCTACAGCCCCTAAAAATTCTGCTATTTATAATATGATCAGAATAAACACACCATCCAGTGTACCAAAATTGCATTACTTGGTGTATAACAGACTTGTCACCAAGCTTACATATTGGCAAATGGGGGTGGGTGGATCTCACTACACTATTAAAAATACCAATTCAGGGGGCATGGTCTAGCCATGGAATGAAATGTCTGCCTAATCCTATCACTCTGTCCTTCACCACAGCATTACAGCAACTCCATGCATCGAAGCCTCTCTGCAACCCTTGCTGAAGGATCTGGTCCAGGGTTCACCTTAGTTACATAGTTACATAGTTTGTGAGGTTGAAAAAAGACATCAGTCCATCCAGTTCAACCTATGATGTGTGTGTGTTTGCTGTTAACCGTACATTGAATACCCCTGTATGTTGTGGTCTTTAAGGTGCTCATCTAATAGTTTTTTGAAACTATCGATGCTCCCTGCTGATACAACTGCTTGTGGAAGAGAATTCCACATCCTTACTGCTCTGACAGTGAAGAACCCCTTACATATTTTAAGGTTAAACCATTTTTCCTCTAGTTTTAGTAAGTCACCACGTGTCTTATTGTATTCCCTTTCTCTAAAAAGTTTGTTCCTTATGCTAGGGTCGCCAGGGTGTACAGTATTTGTACATTGATATCATACCCCCCCCCCTCAATTGTCTCTTCTCCAGAGAGAATACGTTCAGTGCTTGTAGTCTTTCCTCATAGCTGATGCCCTCCATTCCCCTAATTATTTTTGTTGCCCTTCTCTGGACTCTCTCCAGTTCCAGCACATCCTTCCTGAGGACCGGTGCCCAGAACTGGACAGCATACTCCAGATGGAAATTAAACAGGATTGGTCCCAGGACAGAACCTTGGGGGACCCCACTTTCCACACCCGCCCAATCCGAGTACTCCCCATTTATCACCACCCTCTGGACTCTCCCCTGGAGCCATTTCTCTATCCAGGTACCTACATTCCTTAGCTTGTACAGTAAGCGTTTGTGGGAAACAGTGTCAAAGGCCTTTGCAAAGTCCAGATACACCACATCCACAGGCTTACCTTTATCTAGGTGGCAGCTCACTTCATCGTAGAAGGTTAATAGATTGGTTTGGCAAGAACAATTTTTCATGAATCCATGCTGATTACTACTAATAATACCGTTTTCATTACTAAAGTCTTGTATGTGGTCCCTTAACATCCCCTCCAAAATCTTGCAGACTACTAATGTTAGGCTGACTGGCCTATATCTCGGCCCTTTTTTAAATATTGGTACCACATTGGCTTCTTTCCAATCAGATGGCACCATACCCATCTGTAGACTATCCCTAAATAGTCTACAAATAGACATTGGTCATGACTAGGAAGAAAACACACAATCAAGGAACAATACTTCTTCATGAAGTCATCCCAGCATAGCTCCCAAGATGGCATGAAGCGAGATCACCGCACACAGCCACCGCTGGCATCCCAGCTCCCTTCAGACCATGACAGTCTCTCAGACATGGAGGAATCAGCTCCATCAGATCCTTCTGCCTCCCAGCTCTCTCTGGATCAAGGTAAGAGAGTAGCACTATCCCCAGCATGCTCCCCTGTCAAATCACCAGCCATTAAAAAGCAGCCCTCGGCAGACACACTGCCTGGAGACACTGCTGACACCCCTGCTAATGCACTGGCCTTGTTCCCTGCCTCAGACAATCCAGCCTCAGAATGCACTCTGAAAGCCATGCTCCTCTCTCTGCAAACAGACACGCAGAGAGACAGTTAGGGGCATACCGGAAATGGTGAAACCCAGGGATCTGACGCCATATCTCCAACAGGTTTTCCGTACCATCCCTCCCAACCTCTCACTGCTCCACGTGTTGATAGACCCGGCACACAGGATTCAAAAGCCAGACTACCTCCTGGCCACAGTCCCAAGAGAAACTTTGGTTCATCTGCATTTTGTCCATGTGAAAGAAAATCTAATGGGGGCAACCAGAACCTTATCAAGCTTCTTGAAACTTATCAAAATTTCTCACTCTTCACCGATATCTCTGCAGCCACTGTGCAAGCACGTAAATCCTTCGATCCTGTCACTGCAATCCTGAGGGAACGTAACATAACTTACAGATGGGGATTCCCAACAAAGCTCCTGGTCACCCACCAGAACCAGCTCATTCCCTTCCTGACTCCCAAGGATGGTTTCAAGCAACTCCACAACTGGGGCCTTGTCTTCACAGCTCTGCCAAGCACCCCTTGAGTGAGTCCCTGGAGGCTCTACCAGTCTATTATCTTCTTATATGCCAGGCTGTTTTGACACTTAGTTCATTTGTCATCGGAAGGAGGGGATAACTCTTAGGTTGAGTACCTTCCACCCACACCCACAGTTACACTGTTCTAAGCACATATTTATGCTGTACAGTCTAATGTTTTCTCTCTGAAATATACACTGCTCTGTTTTGTGCTGTATTGATGTAATCCATTTAATGCACATTTCACCGTTTCTCTTAATGCATAAATATGTGTTTAAAGATTTATCCATGCTATAGTCCTGCTTTGTGTCAATTGTATGGGCTGTGGCCCCACTCTCAACTTGTGCTAGCATCTCCCGCTTTCCCTTTACATGACGCTTTCCATCACATCCATAAACGATAAGTGCCTTAACCATCCCTTTAAATGCTTTTTGTTATGGAAGGAAGCAACTTTACAAAAGACTGACGTGTTATGCATCCAAGAAACACATTTCCCGAAAGAACAAGCATCCCGATGTACACACCAATTGTTCTCACACTGCTTTTTCGCCAACGCTGATAAAAAAGTGCAAGGAGTTATGATAGTGGTAAGGACCTTTGTCGCTTTTTGCCTAGATCACATTGATGTAGATCCTGCAGGTAGATACTTAATCCTCTCAGCCTTTTTCAACGATCGCCGTTGGTGATAGCCAACATATTCTCTCCTAACATCCATCAGAAGTCTTTTTTAATAAAGCTATCCTGTCTAAATTAGCCCCCTACTCTAAAGATCAGATTGTGATATATGGAGACTTCAATGATGCTGTTGACTCCTCCATTGATTCTTCCAGCACAAACAGAAGATGATCATCTGCCCTGCCCTCCCTGCTCCTTAAAGAAGATTGGTACGATGAGTGGAGATGCCTGCATGGTTCAGAGTGGGACTACTCGTTCTTCTCTCCCACCCAAAAATTATACTCCAGGCTCTATCTGTTTCTTGTCTTTAAATCCACACTCAAATGTGTTTTTTCATCATCTATAGAGCTTATAATGTGGTCCAACCATGCGCCAGTAACTCTTTCATTACATTTTACTCCCACCCCGAAATCCAGCAGTGTGTGGAGGTTGAACACCTCAATTTAGACTGATACACAATACAAGCAGCAGATCGAGTCTGGAATTGAATCCTACTTTTGCCTCAACATTGGCTCTGTTTTTATACCCGAAACAGTGTGAAACGCCCATAAATCAGTCATCAGAGGTCTGTTCTTGAAGTTTTGTGCTCAATAGAATCCACTGGCGAGATTTAGAGGCAGTTCTCCTTAAGTTCGGGATGACGAGCAACCTCCCGCAGGCCATAATGGGCCTATATTCAGCTCCTAGTGCTAGAGTGTGGCCTTCGGGCTACCTATCTCTATAACTAACGAATCCATTCTCTAAAACTAACAGAACCCTACAGGGGTGCCCACTATCCCCCCTAATTTTTTGCATTGGTAATAGAACTACTAGCAGCGACCATTAGAGCCCACCCCTCATAACTGGTATTTCTGTTGGAAAATCCTCCCACAAAATAGGGCTGTACGCCGATGACCCTACTCAATCTCTCCCTGCTTTGCAAAATGTGCTACACAATTTTGAGCAAATTTCACTTTACAAGCTCAATCATTTAAAATCTTTTTATGTTGGTTATATGTCTTACCAGCACTGATAAGGAGAAAATATCACAACTGACCCATTTTTCCTGGGCACCAACTCCCACCCTCAATTATTTAGGGATTCAGGTGGTCTTCCCTTCATCCCACCTGGTCAGCATTAATTTAGAATCTTTATACCATAAAATCTACGACACTAGCAAGGCCCTGATACTGAGGCCTCATGGGCAGGACAAATAGCCCTGAGGAAAATTTTCCTGTTACCTCATATACTGTACTTCTTTAGAACTCTGCCAATCACCTTCTTAACATGCCACCTTACTAAACTACAAGGAATTCTAAACTCTTTTATATGGCAACACAAAATATCTCGGATAAACAAATCAGCATTATACCTGTCAACCAAGAGGAGTGGTATGGGAGCTCCAGATATTAGAGCATACTACCTGTCAGTTATCTTGGACCAAGCTAAATTCTGGTGGTCGCCTCATTCCACCTCTGCCTGGCAGCAAATTGAGCGACAAGTATTTTCTCAGGAAACCTACGCCAAGTACTATTCGCCTCCTGTCTCTGCCATGGCACCCCTAGATCCTTTCTAGTCACCATCAACGCAACTCTTAGAGTGTGGCGTTCTATCAACTGAACTCAGGCTTATCGCTTCAAACTCTATCTTACCTTCCACTAAATACCAAAGAGTTGCTCACTCAAGACCTATCTCTATGACACTGGTTTAAAGGTGGTGTGTGCAGTATTGGTTGTCTATATACTTCACAGGGGCTTGACTCCTTCCACAATCTATCTGTGACCTTCAACATCCATAACAAGAGCTTTTACATATATTTCGGCATCCGCCATGCTTTATCATCCATAAAATGGTTCCCTCAACCAGCTGACCCGAAACCTTATTCTTTATTATGAGTCTTGCAACACATCCATTAAAGGAATATCTACTATATATACACTTCTCACCACCCCTCAAGCTGACTACAAATCCCCTGATTATGACATACTGGGAATCATCTCATCTCATTTCTCTGCCCCTAGTGCACTGTGGCATAGAGCTCTTCAGAAGCCCCAAACTTTTTCCAAAAATATTACACATTGGGAAACAGTTAGGAAAATTTGGAATAGATGGTATTATACTCCTTCCAAGTTATCAATTTTTTCCCCTACACTTTCCCCTAAATGCTGAAGGAATTGTTCCTTGGAGAGATCCCCTCATCAATTCTGGTTGAACTGCCCTGTATTAGGACCTATATGGTCAGAAATAGAGGCCTGCCTCAAGTCACTCATTGCTGTCTCACTAACCCTGCAGATGGCCCTTCTTGGAATAGGACTTGAAGCTTGGTACCCATCATTAAACCCTCTGATCACACACTTCCTAATCGCCACCAGGCTATCAATAGCCTGATGCTGGAAGAACCCCAGCCCCCCCACCTTCCAACTAATACTCAATGCCATTAATGATCACTGCGCCATGCAGTACATGTTTGTCAAGACTCACCTAACTGTCCACAAATCTCTGACACAATGGGAGCTATGGCTTTTAGATCCTAGATGCACTCACCCTCAATAATCCCATCAGTCTCCCCTGACTTTACTCACTTTATTTGACCCCGAGAACCCTATACCCGAAGGTGCCATCTGCTATTCAATCTCACAATTATGGTTATTATATAGCTACCGGTTATCACATATATAGATCTTTAAAGATTTGAAGCGCTTGTTCACCTTAAACTGCTCTACAATTCTTAACTTGATGCCTAAGGCATTACTTAGTTACGCTTTTGAAAAGTTATCCACAAATATCTTTGATACTCAATATTTTGTATACATAGTTGCATTCTGAATTCACTTTGTAGCCTTTCATGGAATTGTATTACTCTCTATAAATCTCATAAAAATGTATGTGGAAAAAAAAAGAAAATACCAATTTAGCAATTGGTAATTGCATAGGCACTTCAGGGGGCTCCAATGGCCTTCATGACATGGACAGGCACACTAAGGTCTCATTCACATGGGCATAAAGCACAAGCATTTGCTTGATGTTATTGCATTGCTGTGCTTGATGTTATTTTTGAGCTGGCCAGCAACTTGCAAAGTTTGCCAAATGCCTCAATTCAAGTTATTAACAACATGTCTCAAACACCTGGCAAACGCACCTTAGACACTCATATGGCTTTTGGGAAGGTTTTCCGATTAATTAATTTACTTTCAAAGAAAGAAAAAAACTGTTTAGCAAGGCGTTCTAAAAGCTTTTGACAGTGCCCTTAAAAATGTATCCTAAACTTGTAAAATATGTCATACAATTCTTTATGCCACCCATAATTGGTTTAACACACTTTTCTTTTTAAGTCTGTGTGAACTGACCTAAATGTATGATTTGGGGTCCTATCATGACTTAATTTTTTTTTTATTTATTTTGTACAATGCAGGCTAAATTGCTTTAAATATTGAACTGTTTATTTTGTTGTTTGTCAAAAATGCACAAATAAAGCAAAACTGGGCATTTAATGAGTGCTCCTATAAAGGTATTACTTGATACATTTGCATGTTTAAATTGCAGCATGTCAAACCAAATAAACTATGTGGATTTTATTCAACTAAATCTTAAAGGATAAGTTCACCTTTATGAATAAAAATAATAAATGCACATATTTTTGAAAAAAAAAAAAAAAAAAAAAAGTGCATTTTTATCTTTTTTTCAGCAGGAGCCTCGAAAACATTGCACCCACAATCAGTAGAGCACAGGTGCAATGTGGGCTCCTTCAGACATTTCCTCTGGCTTTTAGACTATACCTCTGTATGGGCTTTCTGTTTGAAAGCCAGAGACCATGTCAATGGTCATCAGTGCTCCCTTAGCCCACTAAAACGAATCTGCTTGTGATGGAATTCAGTATTTGTAGTTTATTCATTCACATGAAACAGTGAATGAATGACATGGCTGTGTGAGTGGAGCCCCGCACAGCCCCACTGTTTTCAAAAAATGACAGTGAGCATGGGGAAAATGATATAAAATGGATATATATATATATATTGATATATATATACATATATCAATATATATATATATATATATATATATATATATATATATATATATATATATATATATATATATATATATATATATTAAACTATATCAACTATTATTTATCAAGTACGTTTTTGGCTTGAAATAAAAGTATGTTTATTCTCGTCTCTATTAATTTTAAATATCAAAATCTTTAGCTTATCTTTTTTTTTTTGGCATTCTATTCTTGGATGTTAGTTTCAATTGTTTTGCAATAACTAAGCAAATGAAGTAAAAAGCAAAGAATCAGATGTTATGCTTTAAGACTAAAGCCTGGTATACACTAATAGTCTTTTTTGTTCAACCCAAAAAACTGACAGCTCCAGTCAGTTAGTACAGCAATTTCCCCCACTGAGCTGTTGTGTTCTGACAGGGGGATAGCCCCCACAAGAACACTCCAGTCAATGCTCTCAGCCATTGGGTGGGAGCTATGATCGGAAGCTGGTTGGCTGCTGGTTTTCCAGCATGCTCGTCTGACAGAAGCCAGCCAAACAGACGGCTTCTGTCGGACCGGCTGGCATACACATGGGCCGAATGTTGGCCAGTTTATATTGAACTGGCTGATGTCTCCCGACATTTGGCCCGTGTATACTAGGCATAAGGTGAACCGAAGAAAAGACTTAAAAGTAAACATGTTTAAGAGATAATATCATCACATTGTTTGTAGAATAACCTTCTTCAAACGGTAAAGAAATATCAGAGCATGATTGACTTGAAATGATGTGCAGTTCAAAATGCATAGGGCTGGGTTTAAGAAAACTGAAGCAAAAGTGGGGCAGCTTCTCACAAAAACACACATTCAAGGTTTCATTTTTCATTCTTTAGGAAAATGCATTGAAACTTACTATGAGTGTTCATCTGCTCACTTTCATGTGGTCATGGGTATATATACGAACATTTTTGAAAAGTCAATCTACGCTGATTTGTTTGGGATTCAAGGTGACCCCTACTGAATCTGTATCTGCTTGTCCATTGTGATCTGTTTGTCCTCTTCTGCTTATTGTTATCAATTACTCACAAGCCCATGAATTTAGTAGTTCCAGGTCAGAAGTTAAAAGTATTCTTTTAGTGCTTATTAAAGATGAGGCTAGTCACCCATGAAGGAAATGTTTATTACACAGTCTTTACAGTCGCTATCCATATTTAAAATGATAAAAAATGCAATGGCAGTAGATCTTGGGGGATATGTCTCTAAGAGAAGATGCAGTTATTGCAACTTCACTGCAAGGTATCCCTGTGGCTATAGATATCATCAATTTTTACTGTAAACGCAGTCCATCCACACAATTTGGCAGTATTACAATGGTGTGAACTTGTCACAATTGTCATTCTGTTCTGAATGGGTTAAGCATTTCTTAAAACTTTTGCTAACACTTTTAGTAGCCAGAAAAGCATCTTCTTTGTGTCCAAATTTATTTGTATCTAAGCTTAATACAAAACCCACCACCAAGTCTAATGCCTGCACATCATCTGCCTGTCCAGTGAGGGGTCTCACTGCACCTGGGGGTTCCTAATGAAGAATCCTTGGATTCAAAGGATGGTGCTTAGCCCAGACATCTGGGAATCCAAAAACATAGTTGTAAAGTTATACCAGTATTAGAGGGGAGCATAACTAAAGGCTAAAGACTACTTTTAAATGTAGCATGCTAACAGAATTAGCTAAGCTTAAAGGTTATTCTGTAACTAAAACAATGTTAATTCATACTGAGAACTGCATATGCTGATGCTTACCATGCCTTGAGTGTAGACTGGGGGGTTGCAGGAGTAAACTACTTTACTGCGATTGTGTCCACAGTAAGGGGTACCCTTAAGTTAATGCTCAAAACCAAAAGTATTGGTAGTCACAGTCATACTAAAATTAATGAATACTGTACCTCTTCTGATGTAAACATTACAAGTCGTGGAGTATTTGAAAGTCCATGCTCCTTTATGTCCGGACAGTGTTTGTATCTCGCCATATTTACAGCATACATATTTGAGACTGATCCACCTATAGGAAAAAAAAAGCATTTTAGTACATATACAGTTTGTGCACTTTTAGAACAAACTTTGAGCTGCAGGAAAGCATTGTCATTTGGGTCAGCATATTTAATTTTTCTTTAATAGATAGACCCTCAGTCAGCTGAGCTGTAATTGCTTATTCATTGGAGAGCTGTTTTTTTTTTAACCAAACTTTTTTTTTATTTTATTGAAGTAAAGTAGACATGTACAAATAACAAATTTCAACTTTTTCGTACATCAAGCATAACAGGTTGCATAAGCAAAGGTATCCAAATACAGTCTAGTAAGTGGTTTGAAAGCAACAAGACACTAGAAAACCCCCCAGTGACTGATACAGCTACTGTAAAGGCAATTGTCTCGCCACCTACTGAAACATCCACATATCTTAATAACCCATACACTTCATAAAGGAAAACCTGCCAGGAGAGGAATGATCTGGGGAGCTGTTTTTGAATGCATATTTAAAAATGTTTTACTGTATCTATACGCTTACTGTTTAAATGTTATTTCTTATAAAATACTAAACCTGGTACATTAATAGGATATGGCCACCTAGATGAGCTTAGCGTTTTGCCTCCAAACCTCTTAGAAAGTGTACCTGGAGACCGAAAATGCTAGACAGATTTAGCATACAAATGTAAAGAATTGCTGGTATAGTGAAGAACTGGTTCACCACTCCCACCCCAAACACCTTTCCATTAGCCTACTATTTAGATGGTCAACCTCACAGGTCAATAGGAAGATGCAAATGATGGATTGGGCAAGATCTGAACAGCACAAAAAGTGTCAGTATTTGCTTACTTGAGTGTCTTGGGGTTTTAGGTCTATAGACACTCGTTAAGATCTCTGAAGGTAGAGAGGCCAATTTTGGATGTGGCCAATTTAACTCACTTTAAAGTGAACATGTACTCCTTTTAAACTTAAACATAGAAGCCCTACCAAAGAATAGACATGATAAAATGACTATTATTACCTTTTATCTTTTTTTTTTCTGAGGCTTTGCTTTTTCTGATATAATGGCTTAATCCTGCTAACTGCCACTGCTGTCTTGGATAGATGTCACTGGAACAGGAATCCCAGTTAAAGACATCCTCTGTGCTGGCAGCAACCATAAACTTTTTGATCTCTCTGCACTTTTGGTCCAGGTTTCAATGGTTATCAGAGAAAATAGAAATTGTGAATCTACCCAGAAGTTCGCAAACAGCATCAGAAAACCAACACTAGTTATATATTTTTCCCAGTCAAAAAGCTGTATATGTAATTTAACCACTTGCCGTCGCTGCACTGCCTATTTACATCGGCAGTGTGGCTCTCCCAGGCAAAATCACATGAACAGGCGTCATCTGCCTGGGAGGCCACTAGGCGCCACGTGCCGCCGGTGGCATGTTCCCGCCCCCGTTCGCCCCCGGGGAAGCCAGTGCGTGCGTCAGGTGGATTGCCGCCTGACACCCCCTGATCTCCCCCCCCACTGACAGAGAAGGAAAGATGGCTTATGTAAATACAGCCGTCCGTCCTTTTCCTTGCAATGATCACAGAGACCATGTGATCCATCCTGCTATATAGGATCGCATGTCTCTATGATAATTTCAAAAGCCCAACCCCCCCACAGTTAGAATCTCTCACCTAGGCTTACATTTAACTCCTTGATCACCAATAGTATTAACCCCTTCCCTGCCAATGGCATTATTACAGTAACAGTGCATATTTTTAGCACTGATTACTGTGATAATGTCACTGGTACCCCCAAAAGTGTCAAAAAAGTCAGTTAGGGGTCTGATCTGTCCGCCGCAATGTCGCAATCCCACAAAAAAATCGCAGATCGCCGCCATTACTAGTAAAAAAAACCCAAAAACAATAAAAATGACATAAATCTTTCCCGTAGTTAGTAAGCACAATAACTTTTGCACAAACCAATCAAAATACGCTTATTGTGATTTTTTTTTACCATAAATATGTAGCAGAAAACAAATTGGCCTAAAATGTTAAATTTTGATTTTTAAATTTTTTTTGGGAATGTTATGTAGCAGAATGTGAAAAATATTTTGTTCTTTTCAAAAATGTCACTATTTTTTTGTTTATAGCGCAAAAAATAAAAATTGCACAGGTGATCAAATACCACCAAAGGAAAGCTCTATTTGCGGGAAAAAAAGGACGTCAATTTTGTTTGAGTACAGCGTCGCACAACCGTGCAATTGTCCATTAAAATAACGCAGTTCCGAATCGCAAAATAGGGCCTGGTCGTTAAGCAGCAAAATCTTCTGATCTTAAAGTGGTTAAACTACTTTCTTTATTTATATATTCTGTGTAAAATCATTCAGTTATTTTTCAAATTAGCCATTGTGACTACCAAAACATTTCTTCATTTTGATTTGCTGCCTACATGCTCAAAACTTGAACCTAAGTAGTTTTCAGCTCACTGAATAGGAAACATAAATGGCCAGTTCACCCACCCGCTCAAACATCTTGCTGCGGGACAGATTTCAGAAACCTGCTTGCCCACCCACCAGCTTGTTTTAAATAGTAAACAAACCTGAAAGCATCCTGATGATGTCATTGACATGGTTTTTGTGGGACTCTGTGCCATTTTTTTTGCATAGGGTCCCTCTTTAAAATCAATACCTGATCTTTGTCTAGGATAAGGGCCTGGCATGGATTTAGAGGGAAACCCACACCTTTTTTTTTTTAAACTTTATTATTCACTTTATTGCTATCACACAATGGGGCTAATATCCCCCTGTGATAGTACAGTAGAAATGACAGGTCATCTTTAAGGCTACATCAGGGGCCTATTAAACTCCTAAAATAAACTATTGTCCACAATAAAGCTAATCAAGCACAGTTTGTACTTGATCTTACTCCCAGTATTTGTTAGGACACTTAACGAGACCAGAACCAGCTTTATCTCCTCAAAGCAAGGGCTAGCTATCGGAGAGTTCACTTCCCCCTCCTCACTTTTCCATATAGGGTTCTATTGTACTGCAGCCACAGGATCCATTACCACTTCCTCTGACTTGAGCAACTGCTTTCCCCTGGCATGACTACTGTTTGTCTCTACAACCAGCTCAGACAGATTACTCTCCACACTGGGTTCGACTTTTGGTCCACAGATCAACAAAGAGTAGGTTCATTGCCCAAGAGTCCGTAAGGTTTCCCACGGGGGGGGGGGGGGCACCAAATCTGAACCTAGGTCTTCAGTTCCCATAGTAGGTTGATAATCAGACAGAGTGAAAGCCTGTCCAATGGTACGTCTATGGACGCATGAATGATGTCACCACAAGGAACAGTGTAAGAGTCTTCAAGCTAAGTGTTATTGAACACCTATGATAGGACCATATTTCTCCCATTGACTACCCATGATTGGGTACATTCCTCCTGCTTACCACCAATGATGGAGCCACATCCCTCACAATGCAGTGATAGTGATACATTCCTCCCCTGATCACCAACGATGGAGCTACATTTCTCCCTCTTATCACCGGTGATGGGGATACAATTCTCCCAATTACAACCAGTAACAATTTTACATTCATCCCAATGACCACCAGTAATAGGTCTACATTTATCCCACTGACCATCAATGACCATCAATGACCATCAATGATGGAGCTACATTACTACCACTGAACACCAATATTGGGGCACTATATTCTGACCACTCCAGCTTCCAATGACCAGTGATGTTGGGATATTTATTACTTTTTCTGATGCCAAGGAATGTATTACTTCTACTAGCCACTGAGCCCAGGGCATTTATTATTGATGCCTCTGCATTTTTTCCTACTGACCACTATGCCATGGCCTTTATATATACAGTATCTCACAAACGTGAGTACACCCCTCACATTTTTGTTAATATTTTATTATATCGTTTCATATGACAACACTGAAGAAATTACACTTTGCTACTATGTAAGGTAGTGAGTGTAAAGCTTGTATAACAGTGTAAATTTGCCCTCTAAATAACTCAACACATAGCCATTAAGGTCTAAACCGCTGGCAACAAAAGTGAGTACACCCCTAAGTGAAAATGTCCAAATTGGGCCCAATTAGGCATTTTCCATCCCCGGTGTCATGTGACTCATTAGTGTTACAAGGTCTCAGGTGTGAATGGGGAGCAGGTGTGTTAAATTTGGTGTTATCACTCTCACTATCTCATACTGGTCACTGGAAGTTCAACATGGCACCTCATGGCAAAGAAATCTCTGAGGATCTGCAAAAAAGAATTTCTGTTCTACATAAAGATGGCCTAGACTATAAAAAATATTGCCAAAATCCTGAAACTGAGCTGCAGCATGGTGGCCAAGACCATACAGTGGTTTAACAGGACAGGCTCCTCTCAGAACAGGCCTCACCATGGTCAAACAAAGAAGTTGAGTGCACGTGCTCAGCAACATATCCAGAGGTTGTCTTTGGGAAATAGAAGTATGAGTGCTGCCAGCATTGCTGCAGAGGTTGAAGGGGTGGGGGGTCAGCCTGTCAATGCTCAGACCATATGCTGCACACTACATCAAATTGGTCTGCAAGGCTGTCGTCTCAGAAGGAAGCCTCTTCTTAAGATGATGCACAAGAAAGCCCGCAAACAGTTTGCTGAAGACAAGCAGGCTAAGGACATGAATTACTGGAACCATGAATGCAGGTCTGATGAGACCAAGATAAACTTATTTGGTTCAGATGGTGTCAAGCGTGTGTGGCTGCAACCAGGTGGGGAGTACAAAGACAAGTGTGTCTTGCCTACAGTCAAGCATGGTGGTGGGATTGTCATGTTCTGGGGCTGAATGAGTGCTGCCAGCACTGGGGAGCTACAGTTCATTTTGGGAACCATGAATGCCAACATGTACTGTGACATACTGAAGCAGAGCATGATCCTTCGGAGACTGGACCGCAGGGCAGTATTCCTACATGAGAACGACCCCAAAGACACCTCCAAGAAGACCATTGCCCAAGAAGCTGAGGGCAAAGATGATGGACTGGCTAAGCATTTCTCTAGACCTAAGGCTGCATTCACACTTGAGCGTAGTGTTTTCGCATGTTTTTTTACCACGATTTTCAGGCGTTTTTTTCAATCGTTTTTGGAGGCAGGCATTGACATCTATCAAAAACGCTGGTAATCAGCCCAAAAAGAAGCTCATGTACTTTTTCCAGCTACAGGCGTTTTGCAAAACGCTCAGATGTGAACAGGGGCCATTTAAATGAATGGGGTTTTACTTGTTGGGCGTTTTGGAATGTTTTTTTTTAGTGTTTTTGGAGCTGAAAAACACTCAAAAAAACCCAGGTGTGAATGGAGCATAAATTCTATTGAGCATCTGTGGGGCAGGGGAAAGGTGGAGGAGTGCAGTCAAATTACATGTTATGTCCTTGTATTAAAGACAAGGGAAAATATGTTCTGTTTTTGTGATTTCTACATAGAGTACTCTTTACTATGCTGAAAATTTTACATTTTTATGTGGAAAAATTACTTTACTTTGCTTCACTGGGGGACAGAAATGTAGTAACCCCATTCCAAGGTGAGACCACATAGCATGTAGGAGAACAGACTTTTTTAAGTAACGCAGGGAGAACATTTTAAAAAAGCACAAACGCTTCATGTTCTTGGGAGTAAAACAAATAGCAAACATTTGGATATGTAGGATAACCTAATATATTTTATGTTGTTATTTATTTGACAGGTATTTCAGCCAACATATCAGGAGTCCTACATAAGATTTGACTTCAACAGAGGCAATCAAAAAAGGATTTATGGTAAAGACAGAAAATAATATCAACAAAGGAATTAAACTGAGCAAAAAGTCAGTCTTGTTGGTACAAAACCAATTTTTAAACCCTAGAAAAAAAAAAAAGAGTTGTCTGTGTGTGCAGAACACATTATGTAAATTGGGGAATTAACCGCGCTAAAGGAATAAAACAAACAAGCAGCAACTTCAAGTGTGACCACACCCTAAAGAATATATGTAAATCAAGTTGCGCTAATGTGATCTATGGAGGTATAAAGTCCACAAAGTCCCAATATTGATGACAGATGGAAAATATCTTGGGTAAGATCCTGAACTCGACTCCCTTAAGAGTGTACGCTTACCAGATTGAGGTAAGAATAAAGCGGATATGCTTAATCTTGTCACTTTGATAGATGATCCAGGCCCGTGTGAGCAGTGAACTCGGAGGTCATTGGATCATGTAAAAAATACAAACAAACGCAATAGCGTAAAACCCAACAAAAAAATATAGTATCACCTTGAGTGTGACTTAAAGTGGAGATTGGGAAACGTGTAAAAGGCTGCCACCAAGATAGCAGAGTGAAACAAAAAAATTTTTTAAAAAATTTATAAAAATTTAGGGGTGAATAACCCTAACAAAACAGATGCAGGATAAGGTGCAAAAAATATTCCAGTTGGAGTTGCCTCTTACCAGACAAATTAAATTATAAGCCCAAGTGAAAGATAAAGTGTTGAAGATATGTGTTTGGACCATCACCAACTAGATCAGCCTCTTACCAAAAACAAGTTTAAAGCAAGTGTGTAGAAATCAATCCAAGTGACAAAGGATGCAATACCAGATAAGCACCAGTAGGGGTCGCCTCTTACCAGATGTTAAACTCAGTCAAGCTTGTATGGAAATCAATAATCGGGGTCCAAACATGAATTCTGGGATCCTCGCTTTCAACCATAGATTTGCCCAATCAAAAAAGAAGAAGAGAGGCTCCCATAGCGTAAAACCATACAATTTATTGGTAATAAAAAGGAGTAACACTTACAGTGTAGCACGAAAAGTCAGGCAGAAAATGTGCAGCCGCCGGCCGGACAGCTTCGCTCGCCCGCACTCTCTAGGTCGCTGTTAGATGACGTCAGGGCACGGCGTACTGGCGTCATCTAACAGCGACCTAGAGAGTGCGGGCGAGCGAAGCCGTCCGGCCGGCGGCTGCACATTTTCTGCCTGACTTTTCGTGCTACACTGTAAGTGTTACTCCTTTTTATTACCAATAAATTGTATGGTTTTACGCTATGGGAGCCTCTCTTCTTCTTTTTTGATTGGGCAAATCTATGGTTGAAAGCGAGGATCCCAGAATTCATGTTTGGACCCCGATTATTGATTTCCATACAAGCTTGACTGAGTTTAACATCTGGTAAGAGGCGACCCCTACTGGTGCTTATCTGGTATTGCATCCTGTGTCACTTGGATTGATTTCTACACACTTGCTTTAAACTTGTTTTTGGTAAGAGGCTGATCTAGTTGGTGATGGTCCAAACACATATCTTCAACACTTTATCTTTCACTTGGGCTTATAATTTAATTTGTCTGGTAAGAGGCAACTCCAACTGGAATATTTTTTGCACCTTATCCTGCATCTGTTTTGTTAGGGTTATTCACCCCTAAATTTTTATAAATTTTTTAAAAATTTTTTTTGTTTCACTCTGCTATCTTGGTGGCAGCCTTTTACACGTTTCCCAATCTCCACTTTAAGTCACACTCAAGGTGATACTATATTTTTTTGTTGGGTTTTACGCTATTGCGTTTGTTTGTATTTTTTACATGATCCAATGACCTCCGAGTTCACTGCTCACACGGGCCTGGATCATCTATCAAAGTGACAAGATTAAGCATATCCGCTTTATTCTTACCTCAATCTGGTAAGCGTACACTCTTAAGGGAGTCGAGTTCAGGATCTTACCCAAGATATTTTCCATCTGTCATCAATATTGGGACTTTGTGGACTTTATACCTCCATAGATCACATTAGCGCAACTTGATTTACATAGAACACATTATGTGTTTTATATTTTTGTGGCTACAAGCCTACGTGTACAGTATAGAACATGTTGTCTGCAGAGCATATTAAAGCAGAAACACGTTACGCAGCACAAGTCTCATTTGTTAGTAGAGAGATAGCACCAACAGTACCGACAGGATTGTAACTGCCCTAGGCTACAGACTGGCTTCTTTTAAAAATATATTGTGAATCCCAAAGTAGAATCCCTTAATACCATACAGCACTACCGGGATTTATTGGATAGCAATTCTTTGGACATGTGGTTCTAAAAACTTCAGCGCAATTCGCAATTATGTACCATCTTGTAACTGAAACGCATTTAGACTGCAGCTAGCACTACAAGTGTATCCACATATGCATCAGAATATATTGTTATCTTAGTGTAGCGCTATCTTATGATATGTGATCAAACGTGCTCAACACATCACACATGTTATGTTTTCAGCATGTTTGGTCACATGTCATAAGGCGGCGCTGCACTGAGATTACGGTAAATTATTTAGACATATGTCTGTTAAAGTGTATATTACTCCAATGTCTTGTATTCCTGCTAAGTGTCTGTTGTACCATTTACCTGTGTTAAAAAAGTATCCTGGGCTCTTTGCATTGCTTCCTTAGTATGCAATACCTGGTGATCTCGCCAGTCCCCCTGCTTTTCTATCCCATACTGACCAATGTAGGCATGAGAGCACATATAACACAGTGTGATCAGTTTTCTGACTGTGGTAGAAGAACAGTCTCCAATGGTCAGACTTGTGCTGACTACCCCTGCCAGCCATTCACTGGAAAGATCAATGTACTTAATGTTTCCCCACACTCACCTCTCTAAGCCCCTTATGTAGCTGAGAACAGAGATTATGTGATCACTTAATTAAAACAACTAAACTGAGTTCATTTTTCATATTAAAACCTAAGCCAGAATTTCCTATAAATACATAGAGTGGAAAAAGATTAACATTTCAAATGATATACAGCATATATTTGTTTGTGACCCCAATAGAGAGACTTTTCCTCACTTTCCGTTCCTGTGACACCTATGCAATTCTAAAAAGGCACAGACAACAACATTTTTAGAACATTTACAACCCTTCCACAAACTGAAAAAATATTTTTTTTCTGTGTGTTTCCATTAGTTCCTGCCCTAACTGAAAGCCCAGTTGGTGTGAACTGGGCTTTAAAAAACAAATATGAATGTGAACTTACCTGGGCTAAATATACCATCAGCAGCCTTCCAGCCAAGAAATTCTGACATTTTTAGCAAAACTGCCTCCTCAATTAGAATAAAAACAGGTGACACTTCATAAGTATACCTAGAAAAAAAAAGAAACAAACAAAATGAACGGATGAAATCTAATAATCATAAACATAATGCTCTTTAAATATAGGTGTTATAATCTGTAACCTTTATATAAAATCATAAATTCACTGAGAAAATGATAATGTGACAGTGATAATAAATTAGTCTTTTTTTCTAATTCCAAATGAAAGTTTATTTAGAACAGGGGAAGTCTCTTGCAGAAAAGATACTGAACAATACATAGGGTATTGTATACCAGAAAAAAGTAAAATAAGTATCCTGTAATAATTAAAGTTGCATTTCAACCGAAAGGGGAAGTTCCACTCTTCCCTTCCCCCCCCCCCCCTCCTTTCCAATATTTGGGATGGGTTTTTTTTTTCTTGGGCGGGGCGGGTACCTTATGTTGACCAGGTACCAGCTCCATCCACCAATCAGATCGGTACAGCGATCTGAGTGGAAGTTCTTCCCCTCTACATCCCCCTGCAGCTTCTTAGAACATGTTACAGTTCCCAGGAGACTGTGGGACCAATCACAGGGCGCAGATCACACATGTGCAGTGAAAAGCTGGCTGTGACGCCACAAGTAGTCAAAGTCAGCTGCCCATAGTTAGGATGCTGGCGCCTGCACCCCAAGACCAGCAAAGAGCCAAGTTGGGTGAGGACATCGCTGGATCCTGAGAGAGGTAAGTGTGTGTTTTTTAAAAAGTCAGCAGCTACAGACTTGTAAAGGTCTGTTGACTTCTCCTAGGAAATCAGGCTACACAGTAGAAGCACTTGGGTCACTGATATTTTAAGGTATGATTTCACTACAGACTTGTGCTGTATTATTTAATGGAGCGTCTCTGGCCACACATCTGTTTTCCAGTCACAGTTGTCATAAAGGTTCTGATCAGTGCAAACAGCCCAGCAGTGACATATTCCAGCACAGCAGCTTCATCAACCACATGGGAGTCTACCAACCAATTCACAATTGAGTACTGCACATGAACAGCTTTTAAACTAGGGAAAGCACATGCTTCTGAGAGTCTGGGGTGAGCAGGTATGGAAATTACATTAAATAAATATTTTTCAAAACTGTGTTTTTAACTTACTGGAACCAATTGACTGCATAGTCCATTTTATTCAAAAAGTGAACTTAGCCTAGAAACAAGTGTGCCCCGAGCCAAGTCCCATGGAGATGGTACAAAGCCTAGAGGCCTACTGGAACCACTTAACTGCATAGTCCATTTTATTCAAAAAGTGAACTTAACCTTTAAACAAGTGTGCCCCCAAGCATAGTCCCATGGAGATGCTACAAAGCCTAGAGGCACGTTACGCTAAAAACATTTTTAGTAATAAAAAAATAAAGGCGTATAACATATTATTACAGCAAACAGTAAACAACTGCACATCTATTAACAAAGCCTTTCTCATTCATGGGTTAGGTAAACCCTAGGTTTCCTTCAGAGGTTATTAGGATTTCTTGAACAAGGAGCAATAGTGGACTGACCACCATCCCTCACGCAACAAAGCCAGTAGCATGAGACCAGCAGGTCTTCTTCTCTTTCTAGTTTCTCAGGTAAGAAACGATCAGCACTAATTTTTTTTGTAACTGTCTATAAGAATAGCATTGACCTCCAATGTAAGCAGCATTTTTCACATTGACTTCCAGTATAACAAGGCACACCTTCCACGGGTCATCAATGTCAAGGGTATATAGCCTCCCACTGACCATCAGTGAAAGGGTGCTTTCTCCTACTGACCATAAATGTTAGGTGATATATTTTTCCACTGACTACCAATGTAAGGTGGGCCTTCTCTACTGCCCACCATTGTAAGGGGCATTCTTCCTTTCACTGATCACCAGTACCATCTGGTGCCTGCCATTGGCCATAAATGTAAGGGGAAAACTTTCTAACTAATTACCAATATAATGGGCCCTTCTCTAATGGCCACCAATGTAAAGGTATTCTATGAATATAATTATACTTCTTTTTTAGTTTAATCCCCTAATTATTGCTGACCATAACTTTGCTGTACAGAGCAAGGAGATATTAAAAAAAAAAAAAATCTGCCTTGGGTGTAAAATAAGCTAGCACCACATTCTTTATAACTTTTTTTTTTTAATTAAAACTACTACTTACTAATTATATCAATGGACCATGAACTGAAGGCAAAATATGTTTAGCACCAGTTTAATGGGACATGGACATATTATAAGGGCTCCTTTTAATTTATTGCATCAGACCCAGGTTTTATTGTCAAAGCTTAGGTGAACAAGCTGAAGTTAGAAGATTGGCTACCATATAGAGCTGAACCAGAATCTGAGTGCTCCAGTTTTAGTAAATATTCCCCACTGTGAGAATGTGCACAGATTTCAGGCATGTACCAGGGGATTGGACAATGAACTCCTAAAAGATAGCAGCAAGTTTTGAATGTACATTCTTGTGGGATGATTTACGGAATGACTAGTAAAGTGAATGGCAACAGATGTTAGCAAATAAGGTAAAGCTATTTTCACCTCAATCATCCAACCGTGTGCTAACAAAAATCTTGTTTTTTTAATCTACCTTGCACAAGCTTGGATGATTGAAGAGAATATAGCTTCACTTTTTACAATAAACTAAGTGAACATTCACTTTGCTAAGTGAACACATACTACTTCCTAATGAATTAGCCTAGACTACAATGTGTTTGCTAATAAATGAAATACAACTTACACACTTGGGTTCAAAGCTTCTGTTATAAACCTTGCTGCCAAGGCGTAATGATCCATTCCAGCGTACAATTGATTGAAAAATCTTGGATGACCTTGGAAAAAAGACACATATGTATTATTCCCCAGTGAGCCAGTGATAATATCTAGACATAACATTGTGATAAACAAATCCCCTGCAATTGTGGATTTGAAGACATATCAGGTTTAGGAGTAGAGAATGTTTACTTATTCTGTTACAAAAAGGAACATTTTTTTACCAGTTATGTGCAAGCAAAACCCTCTTTCTCTTTTATTTATTTAACTTGCACATGACTGGATATTCAGACTGAACACAGCTTCACTTTGTTATCTAAAAACATTACCATTCACTTTGCTAAGTGAGCATTCTGTACTCCTTTAGTAAAGTATCTCAATCCCATTGTTTTTGTGTTTTTTGGACAAATTAATCATTTTAGGCCTGAAGATTATTTGAAGTCTCCAAACAGTATATATTTTCTGAAATCAGCATCCCTGAAGAATAATATGGTAGTAGTTTCAATTTTTTGTCACATAATGTTAGCACAACAGTTTATTAAATGCAAAAGTTCAGTAAGAAATAGACTAAAATTAATTTTAGTGCACACAAATGCAAATATTACTAAATTTTTGGTATTATATTGCTAGAGTAAATCTATAACCAAAATGTCAAGACTTAAAATTGCATGAGCCTTTGAAAGGGTGAGAAAATATGGTACCCAAAATAAAAAATAAAAATAAAACAATTTAATTAAAAAAAAATAAAATAAAAAATGTAAGCTTTAAAAGCTCTTACAATTTATCTGCTTAGAGTTAATCATGAATAATCGCCCTATAATGATTTATCTTACTCTGCTGTTTGCAGTAATATATATAATATGTGTAGCACAATCAACAATTTTCACAAGTTGGATCACCCAACATTTGTGTTTACATATGAAAGTATGCATGAGGGTAGTCAAACATTTTTTTTCGATAGTTTAGGTGCTTGGGATAAACGTTATTTTTTTTTTAATATAAAGCAGTAGTAAATTCAGCTTTTTCACTTGTACCTGCAGGTACGCTTATAATAAGGTTTACTTGTAGGTACTGTGAATATCTCATAAACTTGTGCCACTCTTGAAATATTCACAGTTGTAGCAGCTGGTGACTAGGGATGATCGAACGGTTCGGGTCAACCATCGGTTCGACCCGAACATTGGCTGTTCGAGGTTCGGCCGAATTCCAAACTTTTTGCTGAAAAAGTTCGGAATTCGGCAACCAGAACCGACCAAAATGCAATGGGACAGGAAATGGGCTTTAAAAGCCCGTGATTGGACCAGAACCATCAGTAAAAGACAACTGAGGGGGCAGGAGAATGCTAGGAATGTGATTGGAGTGACTAGGGGTCCAGAGGCCAATCATTAGTGAATACGCCCCCCAGTATATAAGATAGCCCCCGCCAAATTCCTAGCATTGTAATACAGGGACATGGAAGAGAGTGGAAGCAGTTCTGTTAGGGTGCTATTTTCCACTTTAGTTAGCTTTAATAATCTAGTTTCTGTAGGGAAAGTGTTAAGTGCCAGGGTGACCGTAGTGTAGTGTAGGGTTAACTGACTCTGACTGCTATGGCAGGGTGACAAAACCCTTCCATGTCAGGGTGACCGCTATAGAGAAAAGATCGTTTCTCTTAGGTCACTTATAGAACAGCGATATGGCTTCTCGCCGGTCAGCCTGCTTTTTGCTGCAGGCGTTCATAGGGCTTTTTTTGAGGACATGTTTTGAGTCAGGCATGACATCTGAACTTCTGTATAGGGGTATATATACACACACATGTATGTATATATACACCTACACATACATAGGTGTGAAAGTAGCAGAACACTATGCTTGCGCTAATGAAATAATTAACAGGCATAGGTCTCCGCTCCATTACACCTATATATGTCTATGTGTATGTGTATATATACATATAAGTGTGTGTGTATATATACCCCTATACAGAAGTTCAGATGTTTTGCATGCCTCCAAAGACCCCAAAAAAATGCCCAAAAAGACGCCTGCGCCAAAAAAAAAAAACCGCCCAGGTGTGTTATTGCAGGGGTTTTTTTTTGGGCATTTTTTTGGGGTCTTTGGAGGCAGGCAAAACATCTGAACTTCTGTATAGGGGTATATATATACACACACACACTTATATGTATAGATACACATACACATATATAGGTGTGATAGGAGCGGAGACATATTGGTGTTAATTATTTCATTAGCGCAAGCATAGTGTTCTGCTATTTTCACACCTATATGTGTGTAGGTGTATATATACATACATGTGTGTGTATATATACCCCTATACAGAAGTTCAGATGTCCTGTTCCTTGGATGTTGGTCCCCTCTATGTGGCTAGGCTGTGAAAAAGTCTTACACATGTGATATTGCCATACTCAGGGGGAGTGGCAGAATGTATTTTGGGGTGTCATTTTTGCTGTGTACATGCCATGTGTTAGGAATATCCTATAAATTGACAACCTTGTCTAAAAAAAATCAGGTTTTCATTTTTTTCCCACATTTTCCGAAAACTTGTGGAAAAAAATGACATGTTCAAAAGACTCATAATGTTTCATAGAATATACGTTGGGGTGTTTGCTTTCTAAAATGGGGTAATTTTGTGGGCGTTTTCATTGGCTTAGTGCTTTAGGGCCTTCAAAAGTGTGATAGGTAGTAAGAAAATGATGTGTGTAATTTATGCTCCCAGAATGCCTGAGGGTGCTACTTGGAACTTGAGTCTCTTTATGTGGCCAGGCTGGGTAAAAGTCTCACACATGTGGAATCGCCATACTCAGGAGGAGTAGCAGAATGTATTTTGGGGTGTCATTTTTGCTATGTACATGCTATGTGTTAGAAATAGCTTATAAATTAACAACTTTGTGGGGAAAAAAAGAAAAAAAAAGTTTTTTTTTCCATTTTCCCAAGAATTGTGGGAAAAAATTACAACTTCAAAAAACTCACCATGCCTCTTAATAAATACCTTTGACTGCCTACTTTCCAAAAAGAGGTTAATTAGGGGGTATTTGTACTGTCCTGACATTTCAGGGCCTCAAGAAAGGAGATAGGCAGTCAGTACATCCGGTGCGATCAATTTTCAGTAATTGGCACCATAGCTTCTAGACTCAATACATTTCACACAGACTAAATAATACACTAATTTGGGTTATTTTTACCAGAGATATGTAGCAGGACAAATTTTGGCCCAAATGTATGAAGAAAAATTTATTTTTTGCAAAATTTTATAATAGAAACTAAAAAAAAAAGTACTCTATTTTTGCTTATATCACAAAAAAGCTCTATTTGTGTGAAAAAAAATGATAAAAATTATGTTTGGTTTGGTAGCATGACATTTGTCTTTCAAAGTGTGAGAGCACTGAAAGCTGAAAATTGGTCTGGGCAGGAAGGGGGTGTAACTGCCCTGTATGGAAGTGGTTAAAGTGCAATACCCATATTTCATCACACATCACAGTGCAGTTACATATAATAAAGTGCAATATGTGACATTAATTGCATTCACTAAAGTGCTTCTCTACATGTCCATTTTAAAGTGTCTTGTGCAAATAAAGTGCAACACAGTCCACAGTTTATCCTCAGTGCATCACTCCACCAATGTGTCTCCACCACCACTTAGGAAAACGCATGTAGAGTTAGCTAATATGTGCTTTATCCCTTAAGGGAAACAATTATCTAGGAACTGTACCAGTTTTTTCTTTAATAGAATCTTCAGGATCACCATTAAAAAGCAAGAAAAGAAATTGTGAAACCTTTTATTAAATAAAAAAATTTGCTCCACAACATATAACAGCATATGCGGTAACATTCAAGAGTGCATTTCGCCATGCACCTGGGTTCAATTGCTATATTGCCTTACAGCTTGACTCCACCATCCCTAGTGTGAGCGCGGTCTATCCGGGTGTATCTTACCACTTCTGGGTGTGCTCGGCAGAATGACGACAGAATTAATTTAGTGAATGCAATTTATGTCACATATTGCACTTTATTATAAGTAACTGCACTGTGATGAAATATAGGTATTGCACTTTAATGTTTAAAGAGCGATGTGTAATATAAGAGCAATCTGATTGTAAAATCTCCTTTAGATCCGCCAACAACTATGTAGTGCATGGGCCTGCATAACCAAATAGATCAATGTAAATCATCTGTATTGTGTTTTACATGATTGCTGTTTCATACAATTTATAATAAAATGTATATATAGATTTGTAGGTATATTATTTTAGCAGCTACAGTATCTGCATTATACAGTGATCATTATGACAGCATACATTTCTACAAGGAAATTGATTGTAGGCTAAGCCACAGAGGAAGTGAGCTGCTTTCCAGAATGAATATAACCAATTTTGCTGAGTGCCTGTTTCACTAATGTCAGAGCTGTCCATAGGCTTTCTTGAAATAAGACAAGTGTAAAGGAACCACAACCCACACTGTACTTGTGGACTTCCATCAGTATACGGCTTCCTCCCAGTCGTGAACATAGATAACAGATTTTCCAGCCGCCCCCATACAAAGCTAGCCAAAAACTTAGCTTGTATAGGTTTTGGAATCTTCTCCTTTATTGAACAGTTTCACACTCAATTTATACACACATAAGCACATCCCCCTCCTGATCAGATTACCACACACAGGTCAGGGGTTGCCTGATTACATTATCATATACAGATGAAATTGTATACAGAAATAGAATTAACCCAAACTAATTATGTAGCCATCTGGACAGAAACAATGTGAGTTCATTAACTTTTAACAATGGAACAGACAGGCTTAACAGAATACACGTCTCACCTCAGTACACAGACCATCTCTGTCTCTGACATTGAAGTTCAATACACATTATAAGTAAACACAGAACCCATTTAAAGCAATCCAAACCATTAAGTATCTGTCTTTCACTCCCAGTGACGGTGAGTACTGTCACAACAAGTATAATAGAACATTATAGAACTATAATGTTACACATGAATTGTTGTTGTTTGCCTTTTAATAATTTTGTCCCGTACCTGGGAGAAGCCTCCATTCATCACATGTACTGTATTCTGCTGGAGCTAGACACACTATTGTTTTTTTCACCTTGATCTGGTGTTAAAATCTGCACAAGTTTTGGATTAAAGCTTTCTAAAATCTGCAAAATGTCATTTGGATCAAGTCACTGTCTGCCAAGCTACTAATACTATAAGTGAAGCTATCTCACCACAACTGGATCAGTTATAGAGATTGCACTTTCAGTGCTTAGATCGCAGAAGCAGAACAGATGCTATATTTTATACATTATTGTCCAGTTTTTTTTACACACTAACTTCTTCCCCATTGCCCCACATACATTTACTGACACTTACCAGCAGCCCGCTCCTGCTGTGTTTGGACACAGCGGGAGCCAATCTGCGGGTCCGGCGGACCTCATGTCCACCAGGACCTGGGGATCATTCCCGACAGAGGCAGAACAGCGCAGTGCCTGTATGTAAACAAGGCAGATTCTGTGTTTCTGCTAAGCAGGAATATGGATCTCCGTCTTCCCACATTTAAAGCACATCCCCCACAGTTAGCAAGCCCCCCCAAGGGACACATTTAATCATTTTTTCACCCCCTGATGTTAACCGCTTCCCTGCCATTAGTACAGTGACAGTGCATATTTTTGATCGCTGAGTACTGTATTGGTGTCACTGGTCCCCAGAAAAGTATCAAAAGTGTCACTTAGTGTCCGATGTGTCTGCTGCCATTACTAGTAAAAAAAAAAAAAAAAAAAAAAACATTCCATAAAGACATCCCATAACTTTTGGGCAAACCAATTATTATACGCTTATTGGGATTTTTATATTATGTTATGGCAGAAAGTAAAAATATAGTTTTTTTCAAAATTGTCAGTCTTTTTTTGTTTATAGCGGAAAAAATAAAAACTGCAGAGATGATCAAATACCACTATTGTCAGTTAAACGAATGCAGCGCTATATCGCAAAAAATGGCCTAGTCGTAAAGGGGGGTAAACCTTCTGGAGCTGAAGTGGTTAAAAGAACATTACACATTATTTTAACAGGTTAACAACATATGTTCTATATGCATCGCATAGCATATCTGGTTACATATTATTTCATACAAAAAAAAAATTCTAGAGGTATTATCTAAATATCCAGATATTTGATTTACAACCCTGATTAATCTAACATTGTTGGCTTGTTTTTGAAGTTTCAAGCTCCAAGTCATTTCCATTTTCCCTACTTGGTGATTTGCTTTGATGCTATACTCAAGGGGAAATTGGAAATATAAATATGTAGCGCTAAAAATATTGGTAATGTCCGACAACATATAGAGTCCAATCAAAAACATTCCATGGAAGTGAAAAATACGGTGATGAAAAGAAATCCAACACGGATAAATGGTGTAAATCAATTGTGCAGCAATTCCCAACACCAGTGAAGGTAAAAAATAGATTGCGCTCACCAAATGGATGGGACCCCAAATACCTTATAGTATAGGAGTCAAACAGGCTTGAAAGAATGATGGAATGTCCCCACAGGATTCACCGACTACAGTAGACAACATGTAGATCTCCAGCAGATGTAATCACTCAGAGACTCCACTTCCACATGATAGGCGATAAATCCCAAAAAAAGGGGGGACATATATAGCGTAATATTGCTAAAAACAATTTATTTTAGAAGTAGCTGATACACTTACAGACATCCGTGAAAGAGTATCATATAAAGTATAAAACAGCTGGGCCGACTAGGTCCTCTTAACATGTTTCGGCATACGTGCCTTTCTCAAAAGATATTGTCAGCAAGTAACAAGTGCTTCTATATATAATATATGAATAATTTTTTATACTCAAGGGGAAGCTGTGATCTTTTTAGGGAAACGACTAAAACAGAGATGGGTGGACATGATTTCTAGGGACACTACCAGTGGCGGCTGGTGTGTTGAGGGCGCAGGGGCGCCGCCCCCCCATCCATGCGTCCGGCCCCCTAATCTGCATGCAGGGCACCGGACGCATGGAGTGCAATGTTTTTTTTTTTAATCACCTGATTAGAGCCAGAGGCTCTAATAGGGCGATGGAAAGGGTGGTCCCGGGGCGCAGAGCAGTGCGTCCCGAGCCCACCCATTGTGTGACAATAGCAAATGAAAATTCGCTATTGTCACACCGATCCTCCTCCTCCAATCAGGAAGCTGGTCTAATACCGGCTTCCTGATTGGCCACATGGCAAACCCCATGCCATTGGCGGAGCCGAGGAGGAGGCGGGAGCGGGAGGAGGACTCGAGAAGACGCGCCACCGGAAGCCGTCGCCAGAGTGAGAAGAAGCCGCCCGCCGGGAATCCGGGACCTGCTCCAGGTAAGTGCACTGGTCTCAGGGGGGGGGGGGGTTGGCACACTGCATTGAAAGGGGCACGCACGCTGAACTCTGCATTGATGGGCGGCATGGCACAGCACAGTGTTGCATTGATGGGGGCACGGCACAGCACAGTGTTCATTGCATTGATGGGGGCACGGCACAGCACAGTGTTCATTGCATTGATGGGGGCATGGCACAGCACAGTGTTCATTGCATTGATGGGGGCACGGCACAGCACAGTGTCCATTGCATTGATGGGGGCACGGCACAGCACAGTGTTCATTGCATTGATGAGGGCACGGCACAGCACAGTGTTCATTGCATTGATGGGGGCACGGCACAGCACAGTGTTCATTGCATTGAAGGGGGCACGGCACAGCACAGTGTTCATTGCATTGATGGGGGCACGGCACAGCACAGTGTTCATTGCATTGATGGGGGCATGGCACAGCACAGTGTTCATTGCATTGAAGGGGGCAAAGCACAGTTGCATTGAAGGGGGCACGCACGCTGAACTCTGCATTGTGGGGGCACAGCACAGTGTTCATTGCATTGAAGGGGGCACAGCACAGTGTTCATTGCATTGAAGGGGGCACGCACGCTGAACTCTGCATTGAAGGGGGCATGTACGCTGGTCACTAAATTGAAGGGGCCATGTACTCTTGTCTCTGCATTGAAAGGGGCATGTATGCTGGTCACTGCATTGAAGGGGGCATGTATGCTGGTCACTACATTGAAGGGGGCATGTACGCTGGTCACTGCATTCAAAGGGGGCATGCACGCTGGTCTCTGCATTGAAAGGGGGCATGTACGCTTGTCTCTGCATTGAAAGGGGCATGTATGCTGGTCACTGCATTGAAGGGGGCATGTATGCTGGTCACTACATTGAAGGGGGCATGTACGCTGGTCACTGCATTGAAAGGGGGCATGCACGCTGGTCTCTGCATTGAAAGGGGGCATATACCATCTCCTGTACCATGACCTGTGACATGCCTGTACCATGACCTGTGACATGCCTGTACCATGACCTGTGACATGCCTGTACCATGACCTGTGCCATGCCTATACCATATCTGTGCCATGCCTATACCATGATCTGTGCCATGGCCTGTGCCATGCCCTTTCCATGACCTGTGCCATGCCTATGCCATCACCTGTGCCATGCCTGTACCATGACCTCAAAGTCACGTAATTTTTTACCGCGTTTTTTTGACGCAAAGCAATACCTATTACATTTGTCTTTTTGGGCCCCCCCCCCCCCAAAAAAAAATTTTGAGCACCAGCCGCCACTGGACACTACGCTCCTGATTCAAGCATGGGGAGAGTGATATCTTCAGGAACAATTACTTGCTGAGCCTGGAATTGAGACCCAGGGCCATTTCCAGGGATACTGTAAAATAAGCCAAGGTGTGGCATAGCAGTAACATTTGAAGGGAAAAGGCTAACAGAGAACTGTATAGATACAGTTTACTGTAGGACTAGGAATAGGAGCAAGGAACCATTTCCAAAGTTGGGTGAGGGGGTCAGTGGTATTTGTACAATACTACTATGTCATGGAAGGGTGGCACACATTTTCAGTTAAAGTGGGCTGCCCAGACAAAGATTGGATACCAGCAGTGTATAGTATTCTTTTTTCTCTTTTTCTTTTTATTAGTTAAAAAAATAAACACACATCTCCTACTATATCACTGTCACACTTACATAATAGATCATATGTTCTTCTTAATGTATAATGTCTTCGACTGTATGTTTAAACATGCATATAAAAGTATACCCTAATTTTTAGTGAATATGTATGCATAGGAACACGGTGCACACACATGCACAATAGGCACAGGACCCAGTCTAAATGTTTTTTTTGTTTTTTTTCTTGGAAAGATTTTTGTTAGTATCTGGATTATACTAAAGGAGAGGGTTATATTTAAAGGAAAACTATAATAGTTTCGCTCAATTTTTATTTTTTTATTAAGATTGCAGTCTATAAACTGCGCTTATTCTTCTTCACTAATTTTATACTGTAACATCTTAGTTTTACAAATAAACATTTTTTTTTTTTCCAAATTCTTTTTTCAGTCAAGCATAATACAAACAAATGTCACACTCATCAGAACAGAAAAAAGATGGATCAACAGAAACATACCTTTCGTAAACATGAAAGAGATAAAATAGAAGAAAAACAAAAGATGCATTTAATTCGGGGATATCGAGAAAGTAGTGTGCAATATCAACATGAGTCCGTAATCAGAGAACACTTCCAACATTCAATAACTTATAACTATGGTTTGTATAATTCACATATCAGGCAGCGTGGGAAAGATAATGCGTAAATACACTAGAGTGTGAAGGTAATACTCAAAGTAAACATAATAATAAACAGCTCAAAATATGGGACATCCTGAAGTGAGAAAGAGGATATAGTGACAGGGATATAAGGGGGAGTGGGGAGGGTGGAAAAGCGGAGTATCAGAAGGAAAAGGAGGGAGGGTATAAAGCGGAGGGAAAGAAAAGAGATAGATCGGGACCACCTCTGCATCCCCCAAGGATAAGAAGGCCACAGAGAAGATCCAGGGAGGGGAGGGGATGGGAGCGAAAAGACTGGAAGGTGTGGGATGGACCCCGTGCGGGCACCCAGCTCCGAAACCTGGTCATTTCAAGTAATATTGTGTAATGCACGTCCTTCATCTGAGAAAACAAACATGTTCCAGCAGCTCCATGTCTTAGTGTATGGCTCCCTTCTGCCCTGTGGAGTCAGCACCAGATGATCAAAGTCATTGATAAGTTTAACCGTGGATAGCCAGAGTGGGATCGAAGGAGGGGTGGTGGATTTCCAACAAAGGCTGATACAGATTTTGGCCGCATTTAAGAGGTGGCGGAGGATAGATTTCTTGTATCGAGCAGGGGGGATGGTCGTGTTATGTAAGAGAAAGAATGCGGGATAATCCAAGAGAGCATAGTCTGTAATTTTCTGAGAGATTCTCCTCACTTCCTGCCAAAAGTCCCATAGGTTCGAGCAGCTCCAAAATACATGGAGCATAGTACCTGGGTCTCTTAGACACCGCCAACATCTATCAGATGTCCCAGGGAAGAATCTAGCAATGCGCACCGAAACGTAGTACCAGTGTGTTAGAAACGTACAATTAGTTTCCTGGAGACGGGTGTAAATCGAGGAGCATAGGGAAAATATAACGATGTTTCTGCGTTGAGTCACAGTGAAGGTCTTTTGTAACTCACCTTCCCATTTCAAGATACCGGGAAGTACAAAATCCTGTGGAGGTTCTGAAAGTAGTGAGTAAAGCTGTGATAGGGCGTGTGGCAACGGGGTATGGCCCGAAAGAAGAATTTCGAGGGGTGACAGCGGCCTTTCAAAAAGTGAGCAGGAACCCAATTCCCTGAAGAAGTGCCCCAGTTGCAGAGCTTGCCATCGCGGCAATGCAAATGGGCCACTTGTCGCAGTCAACTGTAGAAGAGAAGGCTAGTCCGCAGTCGCTCCAAAATGGCATGCTCGAAAATGGCCCCCCATTAGGAGGTCTCAAAACCTGCCCCGGCACACCCCGCCGGAAAGGCCGGGTTCCCTAATATTGGGAACATTGGTGAATGCAGTACCGAGTCTCCTGCGGTAACCAGAATTGAAGAGCAAATTCTAAGCATCGGGGCGATAAGGGGGTGTCGTCTAACTACCTCTGGCACCGACGCAGAACCCCACGGGGCTCCCGGGAGGTAAAGTGGATATAGGGACATTTCCAAGGTTGTCCACAGCTTCAGTCTGGAGTGTCTACACCAGTCCACCAGTCGATTTAAGTGAGCTGCCTGATAGTAGCGCTTAACGTCTGGGACTGCCACTCCACCGTAGGCTTTAGGTAGCATGAGTAGGCTTCTACGCAGCCTGGGCCGATGTCCAGCCCATATAAACCTGGTGAAGGTAGCATCTACTTGTTGAAAAAACAGAGCAGGGATAGACACTGGTAGGGTCTGAAATAGAAAGAGAAACTTTGGGAGTATAGACATCTTGAGTATGTTGCAAAAACGGCCAAACCATGAATGGAGACCCGTCGACCACTTATCCAGCAAAGCTCGAGCCAAGGCCAGGAGAGGCAGAAAGTTTAAGAGATATACATAAGAGGGGTTCGGCGGAAGTAGCGTCCCCAAATACTTCAAGGCGACCGACGCCCATTTAAAGGAAAAGTTGTGGCGGAGGGAGTTTTGCAGCTGAGTTGAGAGAGACACTCCCATGGCTTCTGATTTATTGCAATTAATTTTCAGGTGGGAGACTGCACCATAAAGTTCAAATTCACGAAGGAGGTTCGGTATGGACACCAAACGATTGGTGAGGGAAAAGAGGAGGTCTTCCGCATATGCCGAGATTTTGTAAGAATCAGTGCCCACTAGCAATCCAGTCACGTCAGGGTTGAGGCGGAACTTGATTAGGAAGGGCTCCAAGGTGAGGGCAAAAAAAAGGGGCGAAAGGGGGCACCCCTGCCTTGTGCCGTTAAAGATTTGGAAAGGTGTGGAGAGCACTCCATTGGCCTTTACCGCTGCACGGGGGCATGAATAGATACTGATTATCCAGCTGAGCATTCGCGAGCCATGTCCGAAACGGTGCAGGACCCCAAACATGTAAGCCCAATTGACCCTATCGAAAGCCTTCTCGGCATCTATGCTCAAGAAGACTGTCGGTCGGCACTGGGTCCTGGCTAGATGGATTAGATTAAGGGCCTAGGTGGTGTTAACATTAGCTTCCCGTGTGGAGATGAATCCAACCTGATCAAGGTGCACCAGATCTGGCAGGAGGGGTTGTAGCCTAGAGGCGATCATCTTGGTGAAGAGCTTCAAATCTGCATTCAGCAATGAGATCGGGCGGTAGCTCCCGCAGGCCGAAGGGTCTTTCCCTTCCTTGGGTACAAACGAGTTGTGTTCCAGTAAGGAGTCCGCATGAAAGGAGGTGGACCGACCGATCTCATTGAACATCTTCAACATATAAATGCTGATAGGACATGACGGTGAAACCATCAGGGCCAGGAGCTCTGCCTCGTTTCGCTGCCTTGATGACCAGGGATAGTTCATCCTGGGTAAAAGCCTCCTCTAAAGCTTTCCATGCCGGGGAAGGGAATCTCGGAAGAGGGACTGAGTCAAGATAAGACTCCACAGCCAAGGCATGAGAAGGATCCCAGGGTAGGTTGTAAAGACCTGAGTAGAAATCCCCAAAGCGTTGAGAGATTTCTCTGGGGAGATGGAATTTACGACCGCCATCCCCCGTAATACAGGGAATATAGGAGGAGGCCTGCTGGTCTCTAAGGGCCCTAGCCAGCACCCTCCCACATTTGTCGCCCGATTCATATTGGATCCGTTTACATCTCTGAAGGGCGGCCTTAGCACGGTACTTTAGCAGGTACACGACCTGGGTCCGCAAAGCGGTTAAGTCAGCACCAACGGAAGGGTCTGGGTGGCGCTTATGGCACTGTTCAAGCTGTGAAATGTCTTCAAGAAGTTTGGTTATCTGCCTTTCTCTGGCTTTCTTGATACGCGATCCATGCCCAATCAGGACCTCACATATTACCGCCTTGTGTGCCTCCCAAACAACTCCAGGGTCACTGTCTGGGGTCTCATTGAGCTGGAAGTAAGTCTGGAGTTGCTGGGAGACATCCGCCAACACCTACGGGTCCTGCAGGAGGCTCTCATTGAGTCGCCAACACCAGTCTGACTCCCTGCCCGCTCCTCCAAGTCTTACCTCCATAGTGACAGGCGCATGGTCCGACCATGTAATAGAACCAATGTCTATGTCAACCACGGAGGGGAGGAGATGGTGGGGAACCAGGAACATATCAATTCGGGAGTATACATTGTGCGGGTGGGGGAAGAAAGTATAATACCTCTCAACGGCGTGAAGTATTCGCCACGCATCAACCAGTTGGAGTTCCCGGAGAAGCTTTACCACCTGCCCCCGAACTCCCCGGGGGACCGACGAGACTCCCGCAGACGTATCCCGGTGGGGGTCTAGGGGAAGGTTCCAGTCACCTCCCAAGAGTAGCCTACCCTCTGCAAAGTCCATAAGGGACGTCAGGGTATTCTTTAAGAACGTATCTTGATGTGTATTTGGACCATAAATATTGGCCAAAGTGACCAACACTCCACCAATGCGGCACTTAAGGAACAAGAACCGGCCGTGGGGGTCAATGCGTTGTGCAAGAAGGGACCATGGAACATTGTTCGAGAGCAGGATGGATACGCCTTTTGATTTTGCAGGGACATTAGGAGCATGGTATGCGTTAGGAAAAAATCTGTTTTGAAGAAAAGGAAGACTGCCTGACCGAAAATTTGTTTCTTGGATAAAGGCAATGTCAGAGAGTGAGCGTCTCAGATCACCTAGGAGCAGTTGCCTCTTTTCGGGCACATTTAGTCCCCTGGCATTCCAGGTGGTTACCCGCACAGGGTCCATAGCAGGGCAAGGAATACAAGAGCAGAGGAAGTGAAGGCGGGAGCAGCAGGGAAAGAAGAAGGGAAGGGGGTGTCAGGGGACAGGACAGGCAGGCAGTAGGAAGGAGGGCCAGTACCGTGGTACGGCTCAAGAAAGGGGACACCAGAGAAAGTGGACGGGAATACCTCAACAAGGTAAAAGTGGGACTATAGCAAAGAGAGGACCAAAAGAAGGGGGATGAAGGGGGGACAACAAGTAGTAAAGGGAAAAGAAAAATGGAAAAAAGGAGGGGGAAAAGAGACACCCGTTTGAGGAGAAACAACCCTCTGGGGTGTAGGCCTAAGTGGGGGGTAGAACTAAACACAACGAAGGAGTCGAGCTCTGAGGCCAGAGCTCCCTCGATATAGAAACAAACAGTGATATATACCGCATGAGAAAAATTGAAACATTAAATGAGCAATGGAACAGGTCCATAGAGCGGGAGCGGGGAACTCACCCGAACCTCACTCTTTGGAGATAACTTAGCACTCTCCATATAGAACAGCAAACATATACGTGTAATTTGCTAACCACCGGGATCAATGGAAGCCGGCCACCCCAGTCTACCCAAACCTCTCAGGGGCAAGGGGCCGCAACAAGGGGGTACGTCCAGAGCCCCCATTCTATCAGGGACGGGTACGTGACCCACAGGTCCCATAATTCTCCCCCCGCACGCCAGAGCCTCAGGGCTCCTGAGGTCGCCTCCGGAGTCCCCTCTAAATCGTGCAGGGAGTAGCCCAGTGCCAACATGTGGTAGCCCACGAGCCCGTAGCTGGATAGCGTTTGCCCCCAAGAAGGGGCCCCAACAGATAACACCCAAGGATGTGCCCCTCCTACCCAACCATGTGCGCTGACCTAAGTGAGAACCCCATAACAGCCATACACCCAAAGCGTGAGCTCTAGCAAATAATCAGAAATGGCAGTATTCATAGAACATCAAACCATCACAAAATGCCAAATGTAGGTCATACGGAGCAGAGATGGCCATCTTCCTCTCTTCAGGCGGGGAACTTCATGGGAAGCATTGGAGTTTAGGGTGCTGCGTGGACGTTGAAGCTAGTTCATATGTGTGTCTGCAATTGAGTTGTGTAGCCACCCAAGGCAAGGGCAGGGGGAAAGCACAGGGGTGCAAAGACTCACATATAGATCCAGGATACATTGCAATGAGAGCACAGTACCTCTAGCAAGGTTCCGGCACAGGGAGTAGAAAAACAGGGGGTACAGGAGGCCCAGGCAGCCAGGAACACCGCAAGCAGTGAGTCAAGGTCTCTTCATTCCAGGTGGTGGAAACAGGGCTTGAGAACAGCAGAGAGCAGAAGATACCAAGATGGTGTCATAGGCCTCAGTCTTCCCACACCGCCTGTGGCGGGTCAGGGTCCAGTCTCCTACGGCTCCTCGTGTGCGGGGCGGAAGACTAAAAGCCCTGGGTGAGCGTCTAGGGGGGCTCGGTAGATGTTGGAGACAGTTCGGGACCTGAACTGGATCAATGCCCAGGAATGTAAAGAGAGCTGGCAGATCACCTGGGTGATGTAGTGCAAAGGAGGTTGTGCCCTTGCGGACCATAAGGGATATAGGAAAACCCCAGCGATATGTGCAGTCTGCTTGTCTAATCTTCTCCAAGAGTGGGCGCATCAAAGCTCTCCTCTGCAGGGTAGCGCGGGACAAGTCTGGGAGAATCCTAACTCGGGCCCCATCAAAATCAATGTCCCCTGCCTCCCATGCCAGCCGCATGATCAGTTCTTTATGGGCATACCAGTGGAAGCGGCAGATGACATCACGAGGCCTATCTGTGTCAGCGGAGCGCGGACCCAGGGCACGATGCACCCTGTCAAATTCGAAGTCCTCTGGCTGGATTGTCGGGACCAAACGGTGGCAGATGGATAGCAAGGTAGGCTGTAAGGACTCCTGACCCATGGCCTCTAGCAACCCCCCACACTCTGAGGTTATTCCGCCTGCTGCGGTCCTCTATTTCCTCCACGCGGAGCTGCAGGGAGGTGACATGTCAGCCTGTGTCTTGTGGGCCTGGTCCAGCTGGGAGACCCAGGCTTCTAATGCAGAGAAGGAAGTCTCATCCGCCGTGACCCGATCAGAGAGAAGCTGGATCTCTGATCGAACCACCTGGAAGTCTCGGTTATCCACTTCTTCAACCCTGAGTACCAGGGCCTCCATATCCCTCTTGGTAGGTAGGGCCTGAATCAGAGCCCGGAGGTCAGCATCCATCATAGCAGCAGGCGGTAGCTGGAGAGGGCCGGGTGTAGATGGCAAAGGGTGATGAGCTTCAGGCAGGGACCAGGGCTCCGAGCGCATGGACGTGGCCGAGGACGCGGGTGGACTCGTCATCCCGGCTGTGGAGGCAGGCTCAGCACGCGGGCCGGGGTTGTGGGCGCGGGCCGAGGCTGAACGGGTCCCGTGAAAGAAGGGATGAATGTCTGACCTTGGGGAGGATCTCAGGGGCTTCCGCGATCTTCTCCAGTGTCCGGTGTTCATGCCGGGTGCGGTACAGCGGTATATAGGTGACGAAAACGGAGGGAGATGGGCGGAGCTCACTCAGCACACGTCCTGACTCCGCCATGTCCTGGACACGCCCCCTACAAATAAACATTTAATGCAACTTTTTTCTTCTCTTTGGAGAATATGCTGAGCTTTCTAATTATAAAGCCTGGTAAAAGCTTTGCACTTGTTGATTTCTCCTGCAGATGGAAGATATGGAGAGTGTTTACTAATTCCGATATTATTTTAGCATTTTTAATATTACTAAAAGAAATAAAAATATTTAGTCCTCAATATAAAACATAATGAAAATTTGTATATATATACCCCATAGCAGATTTACAGCTACAAGGTGCCAGTTCTGTGCAGAATCAAGTATATTTACGTGACCCTGCACTTCCACCTGATTAGTCACAGCAGATGTTGATCAGTGGGTTCTGGTCAATGGATGTCCGCCGGCACCTGCTGATCAGCGAGGAGAGACACAGGATGGAACTCTGCCTATTTAAACAAGGCAGAGCTCTGTCCTATTCATGGGGATATGATTTATTTTCTTTCTCTGCAAAACAGGGAACAAAATCCATCACATCCCTTAGTAAAAACAGCACACATTGTACACATAAACACTGGTTAGGCACACATTTAACCCTTTAATAGCCCTAGATGCTTAACCTCTTCCCGACCAGTGTCATTTTTAGCACTGATCACTGTAATAGTGTCACTGGTTCCCACAAAGTGTCAAAAGTGTCAGTTAGTGTCCGATTGTCCACAGCAATAGAGAAAATACCACTACAAGTCTGTAATCACTGCCATTTACTAGTAAAAAAAAATTCCAGTATATATCCCAAAGTTTGTAGATGCTATAACTTTTGTGCAATTTAATCAATATACGCTTATTGGGAGGTTTTTTTTTTTTTTTTTTTTTTTTACTAGAATATATGTAGCAGAATACATATTGGCTTAAATTTATGAGGAAATTAGATTTTTTAAATATGTGTAACAGGCACATTCTTAAAAATGCTTTATTGGATATATTTTATAGCAGAAAGTAATATATATATATATATATATATTTTTTTTTTTTATTTTATTTTCTTTTTTTTCAAAATTGTTGGTCTGTTTTTGCTCAAAATACAACCAAAAGAAAGCTCTATTTGTGGGGAAAAAAACAACATTATTTTCATTTTGGTAAAGTGTTGCATAACTGCGCAATTGTGATTTAAAATAACGCACTGCCATATCTCAAAAAAAGGGGAGTAAATCTTCCGGAGGTCGAGTGGTTTTTAAAGTAGAAAAGAAAGGCAAATGTTTGTGTGTGTGTGTGCGTATATATATATATATATATATATATATATATATATATATATATATATATATGTATATATGTATATTTTTTTTTTTTCAGCAACAGGTCCGCACCTGCATTTTGTAGGATTCCCTTTGAATACTTATGTTTTGGTTGTGCTCCTAAATGAAATCATGTATTGGTCAGTTTACTGTTTGACTAACAATTGTGATTAGTAAAAGGTATGCCAAATTAAATGTCATACTGAGATTTGGCAAAGTGTACATAAATACCCATTATGTTCTTGAGTATTTTAAAATAGCTGCTTAAGATTCAGATGATTGAAAGTATTGAGATATAAACACAGGCTGTTTCCAATTAACCTTGTCATGTAAAAAGCTATGCTTCTTAAATTAACTTTCATCTACATCACTCAGACTGTCCACAAAGCAGCCAGAGTCCTTTATTAGTCAAATTGTAAATGACATGCAGTCTAAGGATTTATGTACCAATTCACTAGCACGATTAGTTCAAGAAAAATAAAAACAAAGGTTGCGTTTTTTTGCCTTTGAAAACTGAGCGGAAAACTGCCTTCGGAGAGAATATATTCAATATTTCAGCTTCTTATGAAAGCAGACCTTGCAGCCACTGACACACAAATTCTGCTGATGCAGCCTTGAAGTGGCTGTAAACCTTACACATGAAAAAAGCACATTTCACTATAGTGTTTCCTAGCCTAAATCCAAAACACTGAGTGTCGCTCCTCTCTTCTCTTTCTGATATCTTGTGAGAGTTACAGATAGTCACTTCTGACAATTTTTCCCAAATCAACATCTTCCCAGGTGAGAGCCTGCTCCCCTCCAGCACACAGCAGGTGACTCAAAGCCTTAGCTCTGTATGTTTTTTTTTTATCAGATCCCTGCCCCCTGCTGCTAGAGGTGAGAAAAGATAAATAGGTACAACTTATGTAGGAGGATTTGTTTCATCTTTGTGTATCACCTGAGGTTAGTCACTTAACTGGGTATATTTAAGGGTTTACAGCCACTTTAATGTTGCACAAATACATAAGTACCAATCCGGTTTAAAGTAAGCTTCAGTTAAACATGAAAAGTTGGATTTAAACTGGTTTGGGGGACCTAACATACTTGCTAAAAGGCTGTAAGTATTATCATGGCTTTCACTTTGTGCATCTATGCTCCTGCTAAAATATCCTGACAAAAACTTAATGAAAGTCATAATCTGAGTCTGCAGAAAATCACGCAAGTGTGTTCCAGTAGTAATCAGCTTGGAAAAGATATAGCTTTATATTTTTCTACTCTTTTATCCCCTATGGGACTTAGTACATGTAGTACATGTCCAACCTGCATCCCCTCCCTTCTTATTGCATCTGATCTGACAGCAGCTAAGAAGAAGAAGGCTGCTTCATAATGGCAGTTTGTCTTGGCTTTGAGCTTTTTCTTGAGGCAAAAAGTGGCAAGGGGAATGCAGAGGGAAGGAGGACATGTCAGTCTCTGCATTTCTTTTGCTGCTACTGCTGGTCTGGGGAAAGTTCTCAGAGCTGCGACAACCTGCAGCCATCTTCCTTCTAGCTGTTGTCGGAATGTCCATAGTGGGAGGGGAGGGGGTGAAGTTCGTACCCCATAGCTAAGATTGAGAAGCACCTAGTAACAAGGTACTACATGTACTTTGTCCAATAGGTAACAAAACAGTCAATAAAATAAAATAAAATAAAATAAATAAATACTTTGTGTGTTTGAACAAAGTTTGCCCTTTTTTCATATTATCCTTATCTGTATATTTTGAGAGATCTGCGTACACATTTAAGATGTCCTCTTTCTCTTTGGCATACTGCTAGGAATTCAGTATTTTGAAGAGCTGAGTTAAAGTGGTTATAACCCCACCTGGTTACTTTCAGGCACTCAGCTTTCTTCCTTGATGCTAAGTGCCCAGTGTAAGTTTCCATACCTTTTATCCTAGCGCTGCTCGGCGCTAACCTGAGATATCGGACCATTCACTGAACTTTTTAGGCACACCTCTTACATGCATGCAGCTCTAAAGATGCACTTGTATAGATTTTTTGAAAGGTCCACCTAATATAGCTTTACTTTTTTGAATTATTTTGTGTAAAAACATGAACCCATACAAGCATGTGATAATTTATTTTCAGTTTGCTTCATCCTTAAGCTTTATGATCTCTATTAACACCAGATGGGAAATACAGACAAAAGAAGCAGTTGTCCTCCGTTCCATCCAAGCCACTTCATTTTTTTCTAAAAAGTGCCAGAGCAAAATTATCACACCAAAAAATAATCGGTACATGACTGTCAAAAACTAATAACTATGTAATGAGTTCTATTCACTTGCATGAAATATATTGTTGCTTCCTTTGTTCATTGACGATAACTATCAAGTTTGTCCATGTTTTTATATTTAGAACAATGTGTTCATGCAATTTAAAATAGAATTTGATAGCAATATGTTTATGCAATTTACTAGAAGATTGTTATTTTACTTATTACTTACCACATTACAATATACAGTAATGGTGCAATTCAAAAAGCTCCTGTTTTCCTAGTTGCTTTTGTGATTAGCTATTTCAGGTATCAATTGTTTGAAATCATTCATAATATTGTTCTCAAGTGACTTTGGTGGAGAAAATCACAGCACCAAAGAGAAAAGAGTATTGGGGTGTGATTGTCCAAAACATACATATATAAAAATGTATACTATATGTGCATAAATACAGTGCAAACTATATTCTGTAGAATTTCTGCTATCCATTTTTTAGTGTACAATTAGTGTTGTACAGTATGTGTAGTACACAATGAATGTTGCACTTAGTTGCTTATTTCCTTAGAGGCTGTTACTGAGACTGTTTTGTCTTGAGAATTAATTAAGATATTAAATCAAAACAAAATCATGGAGTAAATGGCAGCAGAGTTTTCTGCGCATAATATAATGCAAGGGATGCTGGCATTATCAATATATGAATAATTCATAGAGCAGTAAACTAGCATTATTTTTCAGGGCCAATAATATCATTTAAGATAAAGACTCCTTTGCGTTTTAACAGTATGAGTCAAAACAAGCTTCAGAAACAACATTATCATCATTAAGTCTTGACCTTGAACTGTGATTATGCAAAAACATTTCATCATGCCATCAGCTTTTAATTTAACAAGCAATCTTAAAAAAGCATGGAGTTTTGGGTTATCACAATAGACTTGATTTAGTGCTCTTCTTCGCTGAGCATCTGTAATGAAATGACAATGCCTTTTTTATCAATATATTTTCTTCAGTAGTTAATGGTAAGTAAGAGAGAAACATACTGTATTTTCTGGCGTATAAGACTACTTTTGAACCTCAAAAAAATCCCCCAAAAATGGGGGGTCGTCTTATACGCCGAGTATAATATCTCCGAAGTAACCTAAGTATAAGTATTACTGGTAGATCATGTAATAGGGGGGTCGTCCTATACGCCCAGTCGTCTTATACGCCGGAAAATACGGTATATAATTAAAGTAGCAAGATAAACAAAAAATTATAAAACAAACTTTGGATCATTAGCTCTCAGTGTTGGTATCTGGGCACTTTTGAGCATGAGCATGAATGCTTCCAAAAAGTGATAATGTAAATATTCTACAATAGGGGCTGGTTACCTTAAGGGAATTTGGTTAAGAATTTGGTTTCAGTGAGTTAAGAGTTAGAGTTAAAGTAAAACTGTAGATAGGCTCTGAACAAAAAAAATTACATATTTATAAGTAGTAACAGTGTTTTTAACCAACCCCTCCCTTACCTTCCTAGCTGCAGGTACCCTGAATTTGGCCCCTTTCATAGGAAGCGCATCTGTACAAGCGTACATCTCTCCGCTGATGCTTGCTGAGCAGGCAGATGACAGGTCCGTGTCTATTCCACTATGCAGATCAGACACGGACACAGTCCACTCTCCTCTATAAGGGGGGAGGAAGGAATAGGACTGAAAGTTTGTTTCCATCCAATTTTTATCTGATCCGTTCCACCAGACGGATGGTGAACATATCGCCATACATCTGTTTTTAGTTTTTTAGATTTTTAGGTTTTTAGATTTTATTGGATCGGATGCTCGTCAGGTGTCAGCGGATACATGTCTGCTGGCATCTGCCGCCCCATAGAGAACAATAGGTGGTCCAATTAGGCCCACCTGAAAAACGCACAGGTGGACCCGATCGGTCCGTTTAAGTGAAAGGGGCCTTAGCCTTAGTTCTGAGAATACTTATTTTCCCCCATTTGATCACTTGGTTACCCCTGTTGGCAGTGAATTGGCAGCCTGCCAGCTTTTCAATCTTTTGCCGACCGCCCCACGTTCTCACCTATTGCCAACCGCCCCACATACATGCTCCTCTGGGCAGAATCAAGTAAGTTATTCTGCCCTCTTGGGTCTGCGGTGCACACGTGTTGCCTGCAACCCCCTCGGCTATGACTTGACACAGGGGGAGCCAATCAGTGGGTCCGGTGGACCCCATTTCTGCCGGACCTGGCAATCGTTCCCAACAGCAGCAGAACTGCGGTCTGCCAATGTAAACAAGGCAGATTACCGTTTTGTTAGTAGGGAAGACAGAGATTCTGTGTTTCTGCTGGGGATTGGCCGAACACCCTCCTGTTCAGTTCATAGCAGAAATGTTCTAACCCAAACAGCAAACCCTGTTGAAGTCTATGGGAGCCGAACAGGAAAAATCAAAAGTGCCAATTTTGAAGGTTTATATGCAAGTAATTGGCCATAAAAGGGGTATGGGGATCTAACCTTGTTTGCTCCCCCCCCCCCCCTGCTGCCACATTTGGCACCTTTCGGGGGGAGGGGAAGGGGATACCTTTTTTTTACAGGCACCTGCTCCCACATCCTGGTGACTTCGCTGCGGCAAGGTCACCCAGAAGTTCAGCCCCCCCCCCTCCTCCATCCTCCACGCCGGGCCATTCACAAAGCTCAGGCAGTTTCCCTTACAAGAAATGGTGATGACAGCACCCGAGAACAGTATTTGTAGCTGCTGACTTTGAATTTCTTGGTGGGGGTGGCTGGAGCTCCACTTTAGGTTAAATGTACATTTAAATAATTATAAAATGTAATTAAATTAGAGGTATAAGTACTTGAACCAGTATTATGTTATCTTCCAGCAATCTCTTAAACGTTTGCACTTAAACTGAGAGCGGGATGGTCAACCAATTAGGATGCTACAGCTTTGTATGGTGCAGTCAACATGGTGAATATGCTTTTACACTCAGAAAACAGGAGAATATCAATGTGCTGTTGCTCCTTTTACAAAGCTGGGGTGGGTAATTGGCTAAGCCATACAACTTGAGAGCAGTAAAGTGAGGTTACTGATTTGGCAGCTATGTCAGAGTCACATGACCAGCTGAACAGACTTTAAAAATCCATTAGAGAGTAAAACATTAAATGTATTTCAGCTGTGCATTCAATTGCTTGCCTGGTGCTCAGCTTTCTTTGTTGCCCAAGTGAAATTATACTGTTATATTTTTTGAACAGAATTCCTGCAGTGTGCTATGACATTGACCAATAGTCAATGATACACAAGGAAGAAGTAAACTTGATAATTATCAGCTAAACAAAAGTCAAATATTAACACTCAAAACATTCTTCAATTTATTTTGCACGGTTTCCATGCGACAGATTAATTTTCTTCTGTAAGAACATAGCCCCATCTCATTAGTAAAGTTAATAAAGCCTGTCATTGCTTCATGGGCAGTGTTAAAAAGAAAATTTTTAAGCCGTTTAAGCCGAGGGACGGGCATTTTCTAATGTGTTGGGTATTGTGTAAATGGAAACTCCCTCCTTGAAAGCTAAAACAAAGCAAACAGGTGGTGGAGTGGTTAAAGAAAGTAAGATAAGAATGTGTACAGCTGGCATAGAAACTAATAGCAAATATTGTAAGTGCTTAAAGCTAATGTTTAGAGGTTACATGAATATTGTTTTTACTATAGTCAGAACTACTATATGTGAAAATGCAAATAGATGTGTTTTATTTTTAGTTGAAAAAATAAAAAAAATTGCCTATTAATAAATTATGCTTACATTTGCAGCTAGAAGGTAGCGCTCTATGCGTTCCAGACTATTCACATCTAATCTACTTTTCTGAGAGTTCAATAGACCAGTCTTAATTTTACAGACAAAATGAATTGAGGTTGATATACTAAAGGAAAGTATGTTATCCACTTTGCAACATTGTACTTTTGTTTCTAAAGTTTCAAAAGAAATGCATCAGAAATGAAGGTGCAAAAATATATTCTACCAATTACATGCAATATCTATCAGCAAAAGTTGAGGGAGAAACAAAAACAAGATAGGACAGGTCTCTCGAAAGGGAACACTGCTAGCAATAAAACATGTTTCTTCGCAAAATGTGAAAACACAGTGGGACTGATTTAAAAAAATATATATTATGACTAACTTTCAAAGGAAGCACAAAGTAAAGCTGCAGTCTAAAAAAATGCATTTGTAAAAAAAAAAAGCACTTTTATGTCATCAGTTTAATAAACATATGTGCAAAATATATTCATGTATAGGATTTTAGCAGTGTTGTGTGACATCCATTAAACCCCAAAATCCCAGAGAGTTCAAATGAAAAACAATTGTTGGCACATGTAAGAAGGGCTACTGTATTCAAAGATAAGTATTAAAAATACACTAGACACACTGTATAAAAACTATTTGTGCTCCACGCAGTCCCTGCACTGTTGTTGTCATTTTCAAGATACATCTTCTATGCTGGAGCTTTTATGCACAAAATAAAGCAATAAATAGCAGAAAGTGTGACACAGGAACATTTCAGTATGATACAGGGAATGTTTTAGCTGTTTCTCTTTTCGGTCTGTGGGAGTCCAAATACTGAAAGAGCAGAAATAATCAGCAAGAGTTACCATCCTGTTGTAAGTGAAAAGACTAAGAATTTAACTGAAATGTAACTGATTTTGTTCTGTAGAATCCAAGGCCAGTTACATAGGGAAGGTTTCCTTTTCTTTTGTCAATACTTTATTTTAGGATAACACACATAAAGTACAGAAACCACATTACCAGTGAGTCTGAAATGATACAATGACATCGAGAAAGACTACACAACAAAAATTAATATGTGTGGAGAGGCAGAAAGTGTATAAGCAAGTAGCACCCCATGTGCCAGTTTGTGCGGTAGACATCAAATTGTCAGAAAGATGGAAAGAGATGACCTGAAGGTCATAAAAAAGAGAGAAAGTAGTACGGTAGAAACAAAAAAAAAGGAAAGAAAAAAAAAAGGGAGGGTGGGAATGGGGGGAAGAAGGGGAAACTCGTCATACCGCCGTCTCTGTGGGCCCCAAGGAATCCCCCTCATGATCTCCAGTAAGGAAGGCTTTATGTCAGTAGCTTTTTGTATTCCACAGAGTAGACATATTAGTTCCAGTAAAACCATTTTTCTGTGGCTCCTATCACACCTGTATGTGTGTATATGTATATATACATATATGTGTGTGTGTATATATACCCCTATACAGAAGTTCATATGTTATGCCTGCCTCCAAAGACGCCCAAAAAATGCCCAATAAACGCCTGCAACAACACACCTGGGCGTTTTTGCCCAAAATTGTCTATCAAAAACGACAATTTTTAAGAACTTTTTTGTGTGATTAATAGTCCCTGGGGCATGACCCAGAACCCTAGGCACTTTTTAGGGGCATTTATTGGGTTTTAGGGCTTCAAAATTGTGTTTTTTGATTACCGAAGTTCGGGTCCCATTGATTTCAATGGGGTTCTGGAATCCCGACCCGAACCTTCGGGAAGTTCGGGTGTTCTGGTCGACCCGAACTTTTCAAAAGTTCGATCATCCCTAATGGTAATACACTTACCAGAGGCAGCTTTAAATAAAGCCTATATGATTCTCATGCACACCTTGGTATGCTGAGTGCCTTCCATCCAAATTTCTGAGGAGTCAGTCCGTTCCAGGGTACCTGTGGTTTGAGGAAAAGATCATCTTCATTGAATCAAATAGGCTTTATTTAAAGCTGGAGGCTTTCTGCATGAGGTATGCACAATTGTGGATGATCCTACCTACCTTGGAAATACTTGGACTTTATTTTCTATTTGGACTGTGTACATGAATAATTTTCAGCATTGATCCTTTATGTTTGCACCGAGGACTTTATTCTTTTAGGTTTTATTGCACTCACGTGTTATTATGTATTTTTATTAGCAACATTTTATTATTAGTATAATTTTATGATATACCAGCGCCGCTAGTGGATTCTTGAGGGGTTCTATCTGTATATTGCCTGGCAGTAGGACTACCTTTCTCTGAATACACCTTTTTGATATTGTTGTTTATTTATAGTGGCAGCTCATTAATTTGGCCTGTTGGAGTTTCATTCCAGCAGGACAGTTTTCTTCTGTGTTTTAGAGCGCTGGGTGAGTGGGATATTCTTTGGTTCTACTCCTAGTTTTTATTGCTATCAAAGTTTGCAGGCGGTGGAGCATCTTTAAGGAATCTTTGTTTCTAAGGTCTGCCATACACAGAGTGAATTTCCAACCACGGGTTGCAGGAAAGAAAGTGTTGATGCTGTAATTCCCTCCTGCCGGGCTATTGTCTTTTCCTGGTGGGGGGGCGAAGGAAGCTGTCTCTGCCGGGAGAAGACAGTGATTACTGTTAGAGGCTATAGCAGCCACTTGCAATAATCACAAGAGAATTCAGCAGGCTAGTTGTACTCAAGTTGATCTTGATCAACTTGGTGCAATCAGCCTGCCCATTAACAGCTCAAATCTCGGCCGAGTTCCTGCTGAACCAGCTGAGATTTGAACCAGGTATGATTGACCTAAGAATTTATGTCAGCACGTGATTAGCTTCGATTTGTATCCATATCCATTTATAACCTGATTAACACAAATGATTTTGTGAAGTGAAAACCCTGCCAGAGGAACAAGTGCACTGAAAATATGGATTAAAAGGGACCTATGCTGGGAGAAACACTTAGAAAAGTACTGAAGGCACAGACTGCCAGGGAACTAGAGAAACTTTAGTACAGGCTGCCTTTACCTCATAGTACTCAGCTGTCAAGGAAGGGGGTAAATTAAAAACAGATATGAGGGTAGGTGATGTATAAGGTATTGCTGTCAGTCATTTGTCCTCAGAACATGACCAGGATAAGTACCACAAGAACCCAAAACTCCCCAATCAGGAGATAACCTTAAACAACATGCACACTATAATACCCAAGCTGCCACAAACCCTGTTTTAGAAAACCTAGTCGGTAGACTCTACTTTCCATCAGACTAGCTTACAGGCTTTCACAGGCCACACACGCTCTTCCCACTAGCAGTTACAATTTATCTAGACAAAGTAGTATCACTTATAAGGCTAGTGCAAACACTGGCTGTCAGTCTTTGCAATATGTGCATTCTTTAGATAATATCACACTTTAACATTCCTAGCCGGGCAGGGTATATAGAGGGTTGCAAAAAGTTACAAAGATTAGAAGTTACAAAGTAAGATACTGTACATAAAAGAAAACATAATTAAAATAAAAAGAATAAACAAACTTACAGAAAAATATTTCTCCTTCTCTATGTTGGATGGAACATGTGGATCAATGCAATCTCACAGTATTGATAAAGATTTGATTGTGGATTTCAGCTTTATAACATTGAAATTAATGTTGAGTTACCCACCCAGACTATCCAATGGTAGGATTTGGGTGATAAAAATCTTCAAATAAGAATATGAAATATGATATATATATATATATATATATATATATATATATATATATATATATAGCGTATATTGAAATTATATATGAAGCGTCTTTAACTTTTACCATAGGTGTATTTCAAATAATAGAGACAGAATATCAACCAAAAATCCAGAGAAAAACAAATGATACAAATATTATAAACTGAGTTGCAGTTCAGTGAGTAAAATAAGTATTTGATCCCCAAGCAAAGCATGACTTAATACTTGGTGGAGAAACCCTTGTTGGCAAGCACAGAGGTACGACGTTTCTTGTAGTTAGTGACCAGGTTTGCATCTCAGGAGGGATTTTGGTCCATTTTTTTTTACAGATCTCTAAATCCTTAAGGTTTCTTGGCTGTCGTTTGGCAGCTCAAAGACTCAGCTCCTTCCATACATTTTCTATAGGATTAAGTCTGGAGACTGGCTAGGCCACTCCATGACCTTATGTGTTTCTTCTTGAGCCACTTCTTTGTTGTCTTGGCGGTATGTTTTGGGTCATTGTCATGTTGAAAGATCCATTCATGAACCATATTCAGTGTTCTGAGGAAGGTCCTCATCCAAGATTTTACAATATATGGCCCCCATCCATTGGCCCCTCAATGCAGCAAAGTCGGTCTGTACTTTTAGCAGAGAAACAGCCCCAAAGCATAATGCTTTCACCTCCGTACTTGACTGTAGGGATGGTGTTCTTAGGGTCATAGTCAGAATTTTTCTTCCTCCAAACACAGCCAGTCCCCCTCCTCAAGAGGGCACATGTACAGTCATGCCAATAAACATCTAAACAATTCAGAGAAGGTTTGGGAGAAAGTGATGTGGTGAAAGAAGACCAAAATTGAGCTCTTTGGCATTACCTGGATTCGCCGTGTTTGGAGGAAGAAAAATGCTAGGTATGACCCTAAGAACACCATCCCTACAGTCCCCTGCATTAAAGTATAATTTCTAATTTTACTAATAGTTTAAAAAAAAAATAAGTTCTTACTTGTTTTGACACTGTATTTAATAGTGTTTTGACACAGTTTCAGAAGTTCCTGATGAGGCTCTCCAATATCTCTGATGTTTACATCCAGCAGCTTTTTAAGTTGTTCAGGGTCTTTCCATTCACAAACCTAAAAAAACACATTGTTATGGAAGTTATGATAAATATGTGTACAGATATCAAAGATACTAATATGCCTTATGCAAATAAAAAAGTATTTAATGTAGATATAAACAATAACAGGATGGCATTTAGCTCGCTAGTTTTTTGTTGCATATCAGCTAATGATCTCCTGAAGTTCTTTTGCATCCACTTCCTGCTTACATGCATATGCTCCAACACTTGCTGCATATTATTTCTCAGGGTAAGTTCTCTGAGGGTGACAGCAGTGGCTCATTCCTGTGTAATATATGGTAGCATGACCAAGTGTAGTCTCCATTGAAAAAGCGCATAACAGCAAAACCCCACATGAACCCAATTTGGAAAAAGGGACAATGCGTTGTCAGCTCCTAACAGGAAGAGCCCAAACAAGGATCTTCATGGCAGAACCACTAGGTTTATTTTGATATAAGCTACAGTTTTAAAAATATTGAAAATGATTGTTGAAACGCTGCCCTCTTAACATTACTATAAGTGCCCATTCACACCACTGCGACTTGTCAGGCGACTGCAGTGCTATGGGAAACGTTCTAATAGGAGCGACTCAAGTCGCTCCGACTTAGAAAATAGTTCCTGTACTACTTCAGGACGACATCAGAGCGACTTGCATTGACATTCATTATATGAAGTCTGTGCAAGTCTCCCCGAAGTCGTGGTGCACGCGACTTCACAGGTCGCCCCCGAAGTCGTGCCGCGGTAGTGTGAACCGGCATTAAAGGGTATTGCTTGGGTTAACATTCACGTGAAACCTAAATATGTAATTATGAAAAGAATATATAAAATACAAAAAAAAATGGATTTATTTGATATGGTAAAAACCATTGTTCAATTGTAGTAACCTACTGCAACTAATCAGCATTTATCTTCAATTGTTCTGTCCTCACCGAAGCATTGAAAGATGAAATCTGTTTACATATTGCACAAAATCATTGCTTTTTACAATGCCTTAATTAGCAAGCCTTTGTATCTCCTACTTTGAAGCTGAGGAAATAGTTAATGTAACTCATAAAGCATTAGACATTTCTAAAGCCTATGTGAATTATCCATCTTTCTGCAATGTTGCACAAAGCCATTAAACAAACTAGTAAACTGTAAAAACTTGCCTGGAGGAAGCTTAGGAGCAAAGAAAAATCACAATTTGTGAAGAAAATAATTGCTTGATGACAGAACGGTATTGGTTATCTATATGCTAAAAAATAAAATGGCCACACATATGATGCAGTTCAGAATATAAATGACCAACTTCATTAAAGTTTTAGGTAATTGCAGCCATTGTAACTTTATGAACATCACGCAAAAAAAATCTTCTTCATTTGCCCAATTGTCTACAAAACACAACTTACATCCAATTAAAAAAAAAAAAAAAACAAGTCTTTTACTGATAAAAAGCTGCTTGTGGGATTCCAAAGCTGTAAATGCAAAAGCATTGTGAAGAATTTAGTGGTCATTTGTGACCATTATTCCTGTTCAAGCATGTTATAATGTAGCTGTGGATGGCATTATATTATGAGATCAGCCATTCTGCATACAGTAACCCTGAGACAAACGTATGTAAGCACTTTTACATGCACCATCCAAATTCAACCCATCTCCTACTCCACCTCCCCTGCAGCATTAGGATATTAGGCAGCCCATAGATAGTATTTTTTTTTTTTTTTTATTTAATCAGCAGTTTTAATGAAAAAAAAATTACTTGATTCCCCCACACATACATTGAAGGTGGATGGGGGAATCCCCCTGCTGTGCCTTTACACTGTGACAGTGGGCTGCCATCCATAGCTGATTGAGTGTAAATTTTCTAACAGGGTAGTTGTGGAGAAGTCGATCGGTAGATTAACTTATGTACAACCACCCTGCCCATATATGGTTCAAAATTTAGCATTTTAATCCATGTATGGACAGCTTAAGAGTTAAAGTATATCTAAAACCAAAACAAAAGGTAATAGCAATTCACCACAACTTAGATGTGGTGACTGCATTACTTTTATTTATTCAGACTAAGTACAGTTTCTTTCAGTTCAGAAAAATACCTATCTTCAGATAAAATGCCAGCATCCTTGTACTTACCTGTGCACTGAACTGAAGTTGCAAACAATGTTATCGGCCTTTCCAATTCTTGCTTTTGCACTACAGATCTCGTTCCCTCTATTTTTTTTAATACAACCGGGGGGGGGGGGGGGGTATGTAGTCTAAATCAGGAGAGAGGCCATGTGTGACAATGCTGTGATACAGTACAGTGAGTGAGGGCTGTCGCCCTAGGATCAATTGGCAAAATCAAGGTGAAAAAAGGGCAAAACAAACCAAAAAAAAAGAAAGAAAGAAATTCAGCAACAACATGTAGGGATTGGAAACCTGTAATATATTTTAAGTCTTGGTTTTAGGTATATTTTAAGGTTAGTGTGAGTGACTCATCTATGTCTACATCCTTGTGTTGCAAATATTTCTATTATCATGCAGCTATAATGTGCTGATGCATGATGTATTAAACTAGTTGTGTGTAGTTAAATGTATTAGGTAGAGTAAGCACACCTCATAAAACTTTACTGCAGCTGTATTTCAGAGGACCCAACATATATTTGAGCAGTCTTAGTCAGGATGGATGCATGGCCTTCAGATTATTATTGTGGGCAGTTAAACGCTATTTGATAAAGTCCATATTGCAAACATATATTTAGTATAGTAAATTTCATTCACTATGACCAATCAAACCTGCGTAACAAGACAGGGGACTCTAAAAAAAATGATACCTGTTCATGTCTCTAAAACTGCACATGTACCCAGGATGACTACTATGTTCTTTGCATCTTCTGCCATGCCTGAGGACCAAGCATCACTGAGAGTACTGGAGCTTGAAAATCTGCCCAGGCCCTGGTGCCGTGTAAATTACATGCTAACCATGTTTAAGGTAATAGATGACATTTAAAATGTTGCTTCAGAGAAAGGGGGCTCCAGGACAGACTCCAGGTAATGAACTATATTTCATAAGTTATGTTTGGAAAGATACATCTCTTTTACATTAGAAAGCATTTTAGAGTAAAAGTGATGGTAAATGCTCTAATTAAAAACAAACATGTTATACTTCCCAGCTCTGTTCAATGTTTTGCACAGAGTAGCCCCAATCCTCCTCTTCTGGGGTCCCCCACCAGTGCTCCTGGCTCCTTTCTCTCCCCTCAGTTCCCCCAAAGCAAGCTGCTTGCTCTGGGGGCACTTGTACAGGCTCGCTCCCGAGCTAGCTCTGTGTGTCTATTGACACAAAGAGCACAGGTCAGTCCCGCCCCCTGCTCCCTCCTTACTGGCTGCTGTGTCTGAGCCAATGAGAAGGGAGAGCCGAGAGAGCCTCTGCTCTCATGTACAGTGTTGAATCAAGATCAGGCTCAGGTAAGTATTGGGGGGGGGGGCTGAGGGGGACTGCATCCTGAAGGTTTTTTACATAGATGAAGAGAATGCAGAATTCTGCATTCTCAAAATGGAATCAGAATTCAATCAGAATAATCAAATTAAAATAACAACATTATAGGCATATATGCTAATGATAGTCTTCTCCTCTTGGGTTTAAAACAGCATAGTTACATTATTGCTGTCTGTGAACCTATATTTTGTGGGGTAAATTTAAGGACATGTTTTTATATAAAAAGTATCTCCAATAAAAGGATCGCTTCTACTCAGCGCACAATTGCATTTAATAATAAACTAATAATAAACTATTATTCCTTACTAGATTCCTAAAAATCATGACTTGAGCAACCACTATGAACAATAAATAAAACACATTAAAACACATGTCATTAGGGGTGTGGCTAGCACGTGAAGTAGATTACAGCTTCCAGCGTCTAATAGGTACCCAGAGCACCACCCAAGAACACCCCAAGGCCCGCACAGACTCCTGACAACACCTGCTACCTCCCGAGAATGTTGAGGAAATGGCAGAAAACAAAAAAAAACGGACGGCCTACTTCCATAGGCCTATTAGTGGAGGAGGTCCCACGCAACAACCACTACTCTGAGCTCCCAGATGATGCGACCTGCGCTGATGGAGGTACTGGGGGATCCTCTCTCAGAAGCTCTTCTCCTCTCCACAGTCTCCCCTGCTCCAGCCCAGCCAAAGCCAGGATGAGACTGGACACAACAGCTGTAGATACAGGGGTAGGTCCTGAGCTGTCCACAGCCATAGAACACACAGAGCTTCAATCCCCCATAGCCAGCTTTCCCACCTCCAATCAACCTGTATTACACTCAGCTTAAAGAGATGCTTCTCACATTGCACCGCTCCCTGTATGCTGATTTCACCAACATTTCCTATAGATTCTCAAAAGATATATCCATGATGGGTGACAGAGGTAACCAGGAAGAACACACAATCACTGACATTGCCATGACAGTTAATTATATAATTGACGCAAATGAGGAAAGCAAAGAAGAAAGACACTGGATGCATGCAATAATTAATGATCTAGAAGATCGATCAAGGTGAAACAATTTAAAACTAAAGGGAGTACCTGAAAATGTGCCACCCCAAGACCTCACGCAATATGCCAAAAAGCTTTTTCGCTCACTCGTGCCTGAAAAAACTCCTTTGGATCTCGCCATAGATCGTATACACTGTATGAAAATAATAATATTGCTGCGCCAAGTAAACATCAATCATTAGAGATAAAAAAATGTTTGGTGTTCAAAATAATACCACAATTCAGTCCATATAATATACACTGTATACCTAAACCCTCTTTTCTACCCACTGAAGTCCCAAGAGATGTGCTCATGAGGGTGCATTCCTTCTCTACTAAAGAGCAATTACTGCAGAAGTCACGCTCCTTAGGGAAACTCCCTGATCCCTATGCCAATATACAGATATGCGCTGACCTCTCCAGATACACCCTGGATCTAGGCAGGCAGCTAAATACAGTTATCAAAACACTCCGTAACAACAACATAATGTACAAGTGGAAATACCCCACCAAACTAATGGTGGAACGAAATGGAGCATCATTCCACATCACATCACTGGAGAAAGGCTCTGGAGCTCGCAACTGCCCTACAAAATCACTCCACCCTTGTTCAACACACAATCTAGGCTACAAACCAATAATCGCTGACACCTATGTAACTCTACAGCTAGGATGTTACTGTGCTCACTGTACTGTATGTATGCTAAACCTTTTTCTGTTGACTTTTTGTTAAGCCCCCTGGCTAGGACTTGCCAGTGGAAGGCAAGTATTTTCAAGGGGGAGCATGTAACCCTGTAGAGTTACACAGGCTGTATTATCTGAAATGCCCAGTAGATGGCAGATGGACTCAGTATGCTGTTAATAAAACATTGAGCATTGATCACAGGACTTGGCCTTTTCAGTCACATGATTGTGGCATCATCACAGTGTGACCAGGAAGTGGTGTGTGAGGAGATGAGAAGACTGAGGGATATAGAGACCAGCTCTGGATGACTTCTTATCCTTCTGCTCAGGTTTTATCACCTATTAATGTCCTGGGAGGACTTCCTGCACAGCTCTGAGGAAGGAGGTCATGGAAGACTTCTAGAAGTTACCACATGCTCAGCCAGAGAAAGGACATGCGACTAGCTGTGAAAGACTGTAGCACAGAGATAGAACCCTGCTGAGAGAACTTGCTTCACCCAAGACCACACCAGCTGAGAGAGGGACCTGCTTTCAAAGACACGCACTGAGTCCAGACGTCTGGTGAATCCAGTGAGAGGAGACTGCAGCGGACTGACCTGGTTAATTGTGTTGTGAGGGTAGGCCAAGCCTCTCCCTGTATCACCCCAGGGCACCTGTCTCCTCACTCACAGTAAAGACTCTGAGGTCCAGAGTGGACATTTCACATCTCAGGCTGCTTCAGTGACCCTGCGGAGCAGGACTTATAAGGGCCCCAACTCTCCTATGTGCACCAACGGCCACTAGGGCAAAGATAAGGGGGTGGGACGCAGGTGTGCTAGTGGGTGGATGAGGAAAATCCACATTGCATTGTTATCTGGGTTACTCTATTGTATTTTCCTATGTATGTTGGTTCATTTGCTACTTACTATATAAAGTTAGTTTCAGTTAGACTGTGTCAGTCTCATTGCACTAAGTATGTTCCCAGTGGGACCCCACATCCCTACCTTGGATGCCCCGCTGGGTGGAGGCACTGCCGCAGACATGTACCCCAGCTCCCAGATAGCGGAGGCTCAGGATCCGCCTGTCAGGCATAGTGAGTTAACTAGGTTCAGGGACCTCAAAGACACTAGGGGTGCCCTCAAAACCCCGTTACACCTAGTTACAGAAGGTGCTACTACTACCAAATACCTATTGTCTCTCTCTGTGGCCCCTCAGCTGTCATGCTAGTTTTACTTGAACTGTTTCCACCCACTCTGGATACAGCAGCCCATTTGGTTCATTATAAGGCTGCACTATTATGACTGTTTTGTTTTTGACCTCTGTTAACATCTTTTTGGCTTCACCCCCCCCCCCCCATGCATAAGATCCTGGAACACCACTAATGTGATTACCTCGAAGAGCCTCCTACTGGTAAGTCCAACAACCAACCAACGCTCTACTACACATTGATCTCCACTGATGGAGCAACTGCCTCAGCTTGACTGTGAGTACTTTGCCTATCCAAATACACCACACCTCAAATGGCAGTTAAAATCCTATCGCTAAATGTGAAAGGACAAAACTATCACACGAAGAGGGCATCACTATGGCTGACTGCACAACAATCGGATTGCGATGTACTCTGCATTCAAGAAACCCATTTCTTGGAAACTGCCGCCCCCTCATGTCACCATAAAAACTTCCCACATGTTTTCCTAGCATCCAACCAAGATAAAAAGAAAAGAGGAGTACTAGTGGCCATTAACAAAAAAACAAACCTTTTCCTCCATGAGAAACTCTCTGACCCCAATGGAAGGTACTTAACCACTTAAGGACCGGAAGATTTTGCTGCTTAATGACCAGGCCATATTTAGCGATTTGGCATTGGGTTACTTTAACAGACAATTGCGCGGTCGTGCAACGCTGTACCCAAATAAAATTGACTCCCTTTTTTTCCCACAAATAGAGCTTTCTTTTGTTGGTATTTGATCACCTGTGCGATTTTTATTTTTTGCGCTATAAACAAAAAAAGCGACAATTTTGAAAAAAAAAAACAATATTTTTTACATTCTGCTATATAACATTCCCCAAAAAAAAAAATTTAAAAATCTAAATTTTTTAACATTTTAGGCTGATTTGTTTTCTGCTACATATTTTTGTTAAAAAAATAAGCATATTTTGACTGGTTTGCGCAAAAGTTATTGCGTCTACTAACTACGGGAAGGATTTATGTCATTTTTATTTTATTTATTATTTTACTAGTAATGGCGGCGATCTGCGATTTTTTTGTGGGACTGCGACATTGCGGCGGACAGATCGGACCCCTTACTGACATTTTGACACTTTTGGGGGTACCAGTGACATTACTACAGTAATCAGTGCTAAAAATAAACACTGTTACTATAATAATGCCATTGGCAGGGAAAGGGTTAATACTATTAGTGATCAAGGGGTTAAATGTAAGCCTAGGGGAGTGATTCTAACTGTGGGGGGGTTGGGCTTGTGAGATCATCACAAAGACATGTGATCCTATATAGCAGGATCACATAGCCTCTGTGATCACTTCAGGGAGAATGACGGATGGTTGTGTTTACATCAGCCATCCGTCCTTCTCTGTCAGCGGGGGGAGATCGCGAGTGGCCGGCGGCCATCGGAGCAGCCTGTCACATGCACTGGCTCCCCGGCTGACGAGCCAGGGTGGGAGCACGCCCCCAGCGGCGCACGCTTGCCCCCTAGAGTCTCCTGAGCAAGCGACGTAGTACTATGTCGGTTTGGCTAGGAGCGGCTGCCTGCCGCAGAAAATCTGCGGTGGGCGGTTGTCAAGTGGTTAATACTGTTCTGTACCATTGCAGGATCCAAATATACTTTAGCTTGCATCTACGTCCCAAACTCGCAACAAATTTACTTTCTAAACAAAGTGATGAAAAAAATCAATAAACACAGACAAGGCTCCTTGATTATATGTGGGGACTTCAGTATAGCACCAGATCAATCACTAGATACCCTTAAATCCTTCCCTCAGGCACCCTTCCCTCATGCTAAATTTCATCCGATCCCAAGATCTCCATGATGTCTGGAGATGCCACCATACGAGGGAGAAAGACTTCACCATCTTTTCAGGACCCCATAATTCATATTTCTGAATTTATTATTTTCTAGTTGATAAATGGCTACTACAAAATGTTCCCTCTTCAACCATAGACCCTATTACATGGTCAGATCACGCACCTATAAGCATCACCATCGCCACCCCCAAAGCCTCTGTGTTCTGCAAAAAACATTTGCACTTTTTTATCTATATTAATATACTTTATAACAGTCACATCCCCTTATTATATATGTATGTGTCACTTTAATTCCAATTTATTTGAATTATTTACATATATCTGTGACACTTTACGTTTTTGGATCACAATTAGTGTTGAGCGAACACGGACTGTATTATTCGTGTTCGTACCGAATAATTGGATTTTTGTTACCCGAACACGAACACGGACACTTTACTGAATATTCGGGTAAAAATCCGTGTTCAGTCGTTTTATTTCCGGGTTTTGCATGCTTTGGCGCTCTTTTCATGGCGGGCTTTCAACAGCCAATCAACAATCGTTTAACTGGTGTGCCTTAAGCCATCCCAGCCATGCCTGCAAATGTCTCAGTAGCTGTGATTGGCCGTCTGAAGCATGTGACCAAGTCTTTATAAGTTCCAGGCAGCCGCAGCGGCATCATTATGCTGCTTAGATCAGGGACAGAGCACACATCAACGTGCTGGCTGCTGATTAGGGAAAGATAGGCAGGAAAAAAAACATTTGTGTCCGGATAGAATTGAGGGACAGGTCGGAGTGTTTAGGCAGGGCGAGTTGTAGGCATTTTAGGGATAGAGTCTGCTGAATTATAGGGTCAGTGTGTTCTACAAACTACAATCGATATTGCTGTGTGGGGTGGGGTCTGCACTTAGTTCTCCTGATCTACGATCTCTTCTCAATCCTGTTAGGGACAGAGTCTGCTGAATTTTAGGGAAAGTGTGTTCTACAAACTACAATCGATATTGCTGTGTGGTGTGGGATAGGAGATAGGCAGGTGTCAGTGATCCACATCCATTTTTCTGTGTGTGGGCTGCAGTGAACACAATCTTTTTGGGGTGCAGTGAACACAATCCTTTTGGAGTGCAGTGAACAAAATCTTTGTGGGGTGCAGTGAACAAAACCTTTGTGGGGGTACAGTGAACACAATCTTTGTGGGGTGCAGAGAAGACAATCCTTGTGGGGTGCAGTGAACAAAATCTTTGGGGGGGGTACAGTGAACACAATCTTTGTGGGGTGCAGTGAACAAAACCTTTGTGGGGTGCAGTGAACACAATATTTGTGGGGTGCAGTGAAGACAATCCTTGTGGGGTGCAGTGAAGACAATCCTTGTGGGGTGCAGTGAACAAAATCTTTGGGGGGTACAGTGAACACATTCTTTGTGGGGTGCAGTGAACAAAACCTTTGTGGGGTACAGTGAACACAATCTTTGTGGGGTGCAGTGAACAAAACCTTTGTGGGGTACAGTGAACACAATCTTTGTGGGGTGCAGTGAAGACAATCCTTTTGGAGTGCAGTGAACAAAATCTTTGTGGGGTACAGTGAACACAATCTTTGTGGGGTGCAGTGAACAAAATCTTTGTGGGGTACAGTGAACACAATCTTTGTGGGGTGCAGTGAAGACAATCCTTGTCGGGTGCAGTGAAGACAATCCTTGTGGGGTGCAGTGAACAAAATCTTTGGGGGGTACAGTGAACACAATCTTTGTGGGGTGCAGTGAACAAAACCTTTGTGGGGTACAGTGAACACAATCTTTGTGGGGTGCAGTGAACAAAACCTTTGTGGGGTACAGTGAACACAATCTTTGTGGGGTGCAGTGAAGACAATCCTTTTGGAGTGCAGTGAACACAATCTTTGTGGGGTACAGTGAACACAATCTTTGTGGGGTGCAGTGAACAAAACCTTTGTGGGGTACAGTGAACACAATCTTTGTGGGGTGCAGTGAAGACAATCCTTTTGGAGTGCAGTGAACACAATCTTTGAGGGGTACAGTGAACACAATCTTTGTGGGGTGCAGTGAACAAAACCTTTGTGGGGTACAGTGAACACAATCTTTGTGGGGTGAAGTGAACACAATCTTTGTGGGGTGCAGTGAACAAAACCTTTGTGGGGTGCAGTGAACACAACCTTTGTGGGGTACAGTGAACACAATCTTTGTGGGGTGCAGTGAACAAAACCTTTGTGGGGTACAGTGAACACAATCTTTGTGGGGTACAGTGAACACAATCTTTGTGGGGTGCAGTGAACAAAACCTTTGTGGGGTACAGTGAACACAATCTTTGTGGGGTGCAGTGAACAAAACCTTTGTGGGGTACAGTGAACACAATCTTTGTGGGGTGCAGTGAAGACAATCCTTTTGGAGTGCAGTGAACAAAATCTTTGTGGGGTACAGTGAACACAATCTTTGTGGGGTGCAGTGAACAAAATCTTTGTGGGGTACAGTGAACACAATCTTTGTGGGGTGCAGTGAAGACAATCCTTGTGGGGTGCAGTGAAGACAATCCTTGTGGGGTGCAGTGAACAAAATCTTTGGGGGGTACAGTGAACACAATCTTTGTGGGGTGCAGTGAACACAATCTTTGTGGGGTGCAGTGAACACAATCTTTGTGGGGTGCAGTGAAGACAATCCTTTTGGAGTGCAGTGAACACAATCTTTGTGGGGTACAGTGAACACAATCTTTGTGGGGTGCAGTGAAGACAATCCTTGTGGGGTGCAGTGAAGACAATCCTTGTGGGGTGCAGTGAACAAAATCTTTGGGGGGTCAAGTGAACACAATCTTTGTGGGGTGCAGTGAACAAAACCTTTGTGGGGTACAGTGAACACAATCTTTGTGGGGTGCAGTGAAGACAATCCTTTTGGAGTGCAGTGAACACAATCTTTGTGGGGTACAGTGAACACAATCTTTGTGGGGTGCAGTGAACAAAACCTTTGTGGGGTACAGTGAACACAATCTTTGTGGGGTGCAGTGAACACAATCTTTGTGGGGTGCAGTGAACAAAACCTTTGTGGGGTGCAGTGAACACAACCTTTGTGGGGTACAGTGAACACAATCTTTGTGGGGTGCAGTGAACAAAACCTTTGTGGGGTACAGTGAACACAATCTTTGTGGGGTACAGTGAACACAGTCTTTGTGGGGTGCAGTGAACAAAACCTTTGTGGGGTACAGTGAACACAATCTTTGTGGGGTGCAGTGAACAAAACCTTTGTGGGGTACAGTGAACACAATCTTTGTGGGGTGCAGTGAAGACAATCCTTTTGGAGTGCAGTGAACAAAATCTTTGTGGGGTACAGTGAACACAATCTTTGTGGGGTGCAGTGAACAAAACCTTTGTGGGGTACAGTGAACACAATCTTTGTGGGGTGCAGTGAAGACAATCCTTTTGGAGTGCAGTGAACACAATCTTTGTGGGGTACAGTGAACACAATCTTTGTGGGGTGCAGTGAACAAAACCTTTGTGGGGTACAGTGAACACAATCTTTGTGGGGTGCAGTGAAGACAATCCTTTTGGAGTGCAGTGAACAAAATCTTTGTGGGGTACAGTGAACACAATCTTTGTGGGGTGCAGTGAACACAACCTTTGTGGGGTACAGTGAACACAATCTTTGTGGGGTGCAGTGAACAAAACCTTTGTGGGGTACAGTGAACACAATCTTTGTGGGGTACAGTGAACACAATCTTTGTGGAGTGCAGTGAACAAAACCTTTGTGGGGTACAGTGAACACAATCTTTGTGGGGTGCAGTGAACAAAACCTTTGTGGGGTACAGTGAACACAATCTTTGTGGGGTGCAGTGAAGACAATCCTTTTGGAGTGCAGTGAACAAAATCTTTGTGGGGTACAGTGAACACAATCTTTGTGGGGTGCAGTGAACAAAATCTTTGTGGGGTACAGTGAACACAATCTTTGTGGGGTGCAGTGAAGACAATCCTTGTGGGGTGCAGTGAAGACAATCCTTGTGGGGTGCAGTGAACAAAATCTTTGGGGGGTACAGTGAACACAATCTTTGTGGGGTGCAGTGAACACAATCTTTGTGGGGTGCAGTGAAGACAATCCTTTTGGAGTGCAGTGAACACAATCTTTGTGGGGTACAGTGAACACAATCTTTGTGGGGTGCAGTGAAGACAATCCTTGTGGGGTGCAGTGAAGACAATCCTTGTGGGGTGCAGTGAACAAAATCTTTGGGGGGTCAAGTGAACACAATCTTTGTGGGGTGCAGTGAACAAAACCTTTGTGGGGTACAGTGAACACAATCTTTGTGGGGTGCAGTGAAGACAATCCTTTTGGAGTGCAGTGAACACAATCTTTGTGGGGTACAGTGAACACAATCTTTGTGGGGTGCAGTGAACAAAACCTTTGTGGGGTACAGTGAACACAATCTTTGTGGGGTGCAGTGAACACAATCTTTGTGGGGTGCAGTGAACAAAACCTTTGTGGGGTGCAGTGAACACAACCTTTGTGGGGCACAGTGAACACAATCTTTGTGGGGTGCAGTGAACAAAACCTTTGTGGGGTACAGTGAACACAATCTTTGTGGGGTACAGTGAACACAATCTTTGTGGGGTGCAGTGAACAAAACCTTTGTGGGGTACAGTGAACACAATCTTTGTGGGGTGCAGTGTACAAAACCTTTGTGGGGTACAGTGAACACAATCTTTGTGGGGTACAGTGAAGACAATCCTTTTGGAGTGCAGTGAACAAAATCTTTGTGGGGTACAGTGAACACAATCTTTGTGGGGTGCAGTGAACAAAACCTTTGTGGGGTACAGTGAACACAATCTTTGTGGGGTGCAGTGAAGACAATCCTTTTGGAGCGCAGTGAACACAATCTTTGTGGGGTACAGTGAACACAATCTTTGTGGGGTGCAGTGAACAAAACCTTTGTGGGGTACAGTGAACACAATCTTTGTGGGGTGCAGTGAACACAATCTTTGTGGGGTGCAGTGAACAAAACCTTTGTGGGGTGCAGTGAACACAACCTTTGTGGGGTACAGTGAACACAATCTTTGTGGGGTGCAGTGAACAAAACCTTTGTGGGGTACAGTGAACACAATCTTTGTGGGGTGCAGTGAAGACAATCCTTTTGGAGTGCAGTGAACAAAATCTTTGTGGGGTACAGTGAACACAATCTTTGTGGGGTGCAGTGAACAAAATCTTTGTGGGGTACAGTGAACACAATCTTTGTGGGGTGCAGTGAAGACAATCCTTGTGGGGTGCAGTGAAGACAATCCTTGTGGGGTGCAGTGAACAAAATCTTTGGGGGGTACAGTGAACACAATCTTTGTGGGGTGCAGTGAACACAATCTTTGTGGGGTGCAGTGAACACAATCTTTGTGGGGTGCAGTGAAGACAATCCTTTTGGAGTGCAGTGAACACAATCTTTGTGGGGTACAGTGAACACAATCTTTGTGGGGTGCAGTGAAGACAATCCTTGTGGGGTGCAGTGAAGACAATCCTTGTGGGGTGCAGTGAACAAAATCTTTGGGGGGTCAAGTGAACACAATCTTTGTGGGGTGCAGTGAACAAAACCTTTGTGGGGTACAGTGAACACAATCTTTGTGGGGTGCAGTGAAGACAATCCTTTTGGAGTGCAGTGAACACAATCTTTGTGGGGTACAGTGAACACAATCTTTGTGGGGTGCAGTGAACAAAACCTTTGTGGGGTACAGTGAACACAATCTTTGTGGGGTGCAGTGAACACAATCTTTGTGGGGTGCAGTGAACAAAACCTTTGTGGGGTGCAGTGAACACAACCTTTGTGGGGTACAGTGAACACAATCTTTGTGGGGTGCAGTGAACAAAACCTTTGTGGGGTACAGTGAACACAATCTTTGTGGGGTACAGTGAACACAATCTTTGTGGGGTGCAGTGAAGACAATCCTTTTGGAGTGCAGTGAACACAATCTTTGTGGGGTACAGTGAACACAATCTTTGTGGGGTGCAGTGAACAAAACCTTTGTGGGGTACAGTGAACACAATCTTTGTGGGGTGCAGTGAAGACAATCCTTTTGGAGTGCAGTGAACAAAATATTTGTGGGGTACAGTGAACACAATCTTTGTGGGGTGCAGTGAACACAACCTTTGTGGGGTACAGTGAACACAATCTTTGTGGGGTGCAGTGAACAAAACCTTTGTGGGGTACAGTGAACACAATCTTTGTGGGGTACAGTGAACACAATCTTTGTGGAGTGCAGTGAACAAAACCTTTGTGGGGTACAGTGAACACAATCTTTGTGGGGTGCAGTGAACAAAACCTTTGTGGGGTACAGTGAACACAATCTTTGTGGGGTGCAGTGAAGACAATCCTTTTGGAGTGCAGTGAACAAAATCTTTGTGGGGTACAGTGAACACAATCTTTGTGGGGTGCAGTGAACAAAATCTTTGTGGGGTACAGTGAACACAATCTTTGTGGGGTGCAGTGAAGACAATCCTTGTGGGGTGCAGTGAAGACAATCCTTGTGGGGTGCAGTGAACAAAATCTTTGGGGGGTACAGTGAACACAATCTTTGTGGGGTGCAGTGAACACAATCTTTGTGGGGTGCAGTGAAGACAATCCTTTTGGAGTGCAGTGAACACAATCTTTGTGGGGTACAGTGAACACAATCTTTGTGGGGTGCAGTGAAGACAATCCTTGTGGGGTGCAGTGAAGACAATCCTTGTGGGGTGCAGTGAACAAAATCTTTGGGGGGTCAAGTGAACACAATCTTTGTGGGGTGCAGTGAACAAAACCTTTGTGGGGTACAGTGAACACAATCTTTGTGGGGTGCAGTGAAGACAATCCTTTTGGAGTGCAGTGAACACAATCTTTGTGGGGTACAGTGAACACAATCTTTGTGGGGTGCAGTGAACAAAACCTTTGTGGGGTACAGTGAACACAATCTTTGTGGGGTGCAGTGAACACAATCTTTGTGGGGTGCAGTGAACAAAACCTTTGTGGGGTGCAGTGAACACAACCTTTGTGGGGCACAGTGAACACAATCTTTGTGGGGTGCAGTGAACAAAACCTTTGTGGGGTACAGTGAACACAATCTTTGTGGGGTACAGTGAACACAATCTTTGTGGGGTGCAGTGAACAAAACCTTTGTGGGGTACAGTGAACACAATCTTTGTGGGGTGCAGTGAACAAAACCTTTGTGGGGTACAGTGAACACAATCTTTGTGGGGTGCAGTGAAGACAATCCTTTTGGAGTGCAGTGAACAAAATCTTTGTGGGGTACAGTGAACACAATCTTTGTGGGGTGCAGTGAACAAAACCTTTGTGGGGTACAGTGAACACAATCTTTGTGGGGTGCAGTGAACAAAACCTTTGTGGGGTACAGTGAACACAATCTTTGTGGGGTGCAGTGAACACAATCTTTGTGGGGTGCAGTGAACAAAACCTTTGTGGGGTGCAGTGAACACAACCTTTGTGGGGTACAGTGAACACAATCTTTGTGGGGTGCAGTGAACAAAACCTTTGTGGGGTACAGTGAACACAATCTTTGTGGGGTACAGTGAACACAATCTTTGTGGGGTGCAGTGAACAAAACCTTTGTGGGGTACAGTGAACACAATCGTTGTGGGGTGCAGTGAACAAAACCTTTGTGGGGTACAGTGAACACAATCTTTGTGGGGTGCAGTGAAGACAATCCTTTTGGAGTGCAGTGAACAAAATCTTTGTGGGGTACAGTGAACACAATCTTTGTGGGGTGCAGTGAACAAAATCTTTGTGGGGTACAGTGAACACAATCTTTGTGGGGTGCAGTGAAGACAATCCTTGTGGGGTGCAGTGAAGACAATCCTTGTGGGGTGCAGTGAACAAAATCTTTGGGGGGTACAGTGAACACAATCTTTGTGGGGTGCAGTGAACACAATCTTTGTGGGGTGCAGTGAACACAATCTTTGTGGGGTGCAGTGAACACAATCTTTGTGGGGTGCAGTGAAGACAATCCTTTTGGAGTGCAGTGAACACAATCTTTGTGGGGTACAGTGAACACAATCTTTGTGGGGTGCAGTGAAGACAATCCTTGTGGGGTGCAGTGAAGACAATCCTTGTGGGGTGCAGTGAACAAAATCTTTGTGGGGTGCAGTGAACACAACCTTTGTGGGGTACAGTGAACACAATCTTTGTGGGGTGCAGTGAACAAAACCTTTGTGGGGTACAGTGAACACAATCTTTGTGGGGTACAGTGAACACAATCTTTGTGGAGTGCAGTGAACAAAACCTTTGTGGGGTACAGTGAACACAATCTTTGTGGGGTGCAGTGAACAAAACCTTTGTGGGGTACAGTGAACACAATCTTTGTGGGGTGCAGTGAAGACAATCCTTTTGGAGTGCAGTGAACAAAATCTTTGTGGGGTACAGTGAACACAATCTTTGTGGGGTGCAGTGAACAAAATCTTTGTGGGGTACAGTGAACACAATCTTTGTGGGGTGCAGTGAAGACAATCCTTGTGGGGTGCAGTGAAGACAATCCTTGTGGGGTGCAGTGAACAAAATCTTTGGGGGGTACAGTGAACACAATCTTTGTGGGGTGCAGTGAACACAATCTTTGTGGGGTGCAGTGAAGACAATCCTTTTGGAGTGCAGTGAACACAATCTTTGTGGGGTACAGTGAACACAATCTTTGTGGGGTGCAGTGAAGACAATCCTTGTGGGGTGCAGTGAAGACAATCCTTGTGGGGTGCAGTGAACAAAATCTTTGGGGGGTCAAGTGAACACAATCTTTGTGGGGTGCAGTGAACAAAACCTTTGTGGGGTACAGTGAACACAATCTTTGTGGGGTGCAGTGAAGACAATCCTTTTGGAGTGCAGTGAACACAATCTTTGTGGGGTACAGTGAACACAATCTTTGTGGGGTGCAGTGAACAAAACCTTTGTGGGGTACAGTGAACACAATCTTTGTGGGGTGCAGTGAACACAATCTTTGTGGGGTGCAGTGAACAAAACCTTTGTGGGGTGCAGTGAACACAACCTTTGTGGGGCACAGTGAACACAATCTTTGTGGGGTGCAGTGAACAAAACCTTTGTGGGGTACAGTGAACACAATCTTTGTGGGGTACAGTGAACACAATCTTTGTGGGGTGCAGTGAACAAAACCTTTGTGGGGTACAGTGAACACAATCTTTGTGGGGTGCAGTGAACAAAACCTTTGTGGGGTACAGTGAACACAATCTTTGTGGGGTGCAGTGAAGACAATCCTTTTGGAGTGCAGTGAACAAAATCTTTGTGGGGTACAGTGAACACAATCTTTGTGGGGTGCAGTGAACAAAACCTTTGTGGGGTACAGTGAACACAATCTTTGTGGGGTGCAGTGAAGACAATCCTTTTGGAGCGCAGTGAACACAATCTTTGTGGGGTACAGTGAACACAATCTTTGTGGGGTGCAGTGAACAAAACCTTTGTGGGGTACAGTGAACACAATCTTTGTGGGGTGCAGTGAACACAATCTTTGTGGGGTGCAGTGAACAAAACCTTTGTGGGGTGCAGTGAACACAACCTTTGTGGGGTACAGTGAACACAATCTTTGTGGGGTGCAGTGAACAAAACCTTTGTGGGGTACAGTGAACACAATCTTTGTGGGGTACAGTGAACACAATCTTTGTGGGGTGCAGTGAACAAAACCTTTGTGGGGTACAGTGAACACAATCGTTGTGGGGTGCAGTGAACAAAACCTTTGTGGGGTACAGTGAACACAATCTTTGTGGGGTACAGTGAACACAATCTTTGTGGGGTGCAGTGAACAAAACCTTTGTGGGGTACAGTGAACACAATCTTTGTGGGGTGCAGTGAACAAAACCTTTGTGGGGTACAGTGAACACAATCTTTGTGGGGTGCAGTGAAGACAATCCTTTTGGAGTGCAGTGAACAAAATCTTTGTGGGGTACAGTGAACACAATCTTTGTGGGGTGCAGTGAACAAAATCTTTGTGGGGTACAGTGAACACAATCTTTGTGGGGTGCAGTGAAGACAATCCTTGTGGGGTGCAGTGAAGACAATCCTTGTGGGGTGCAGTGAACAAAATCTTTGGGGGGTACAGTGAACACAATCTTTGTGGGGTGCAGTGAACACAATCTTTGTGGGGTGCAGTGAACACAATCTTTGTGGGGTGCAGTGAAGACAATCCTTTTGGAGTGCAGTGAACACAATCTTTGTGGGGTACAGTGAACACAATCTTTGTGGGGTGCAGTGAAGACAATCCTTGTGGGGTGCAGTGAAGACAATCCTTGTGGGGTGCAGTGAACAAAATCTTTGGGGGGTCAAGTGAACACAATCTTTGTGGGGTGCAGTGAACAAAACCTTTGTGGGGTACAGTGAACACAATCTTTGTGGGGTGCAGTGAAGACAATCCTTTTGGAGTGCAGTGAACACAATCTTTGTGGGGTACAGTGAACACAATCTTTGTGGGGTGCAGTGAACAAAACCTTTGTGGGGTACAGTGAACACAATCTTTGTGGGGTGCAGTGAACACAATCTTTGTGGGGTGCAGTGAACAAAACCTTTGTGGGGTGCAGTGAACACAACCTTTGTGGGGTACAGTGAACACAATCTTTGTGGGGTGCAGTGAACAAAACCTTTGTGGGGTACAGTGAACACAATCTTTGTGGGGTACAGTGAACACAGTCTTTGTGGGGTGCAGTGAACAAAACCTTTGTGGGGTACAGTGAACACAATCTTTGTGGGGTGCAGTGAACAAAACCTTTGTGGGGTACAGTGAACACAATCTTTGTGGGGTGCAGTGAAGACAATCCTTTTGGAGTGCAGTGAACAAAATCTTTGTGGGGTACAGTGAACACAATCTTTGTGGGGTGCAGTGAACAAAACCTTTGTGGGGTACAGTGAACACAATCTTTGTGGGGTGCAGTGAAGACAATCCTTTTGGAGTGCAGTGAACACAATCTTTGTGGGGTACAGTGAACACAATCTTTGTGGGGTGCAGTGAACAAAACCTTTGTGGGGTACAGTGAACACAATCTTTGTGGGGTGCAGTGAAGACAATCCTTTTGGAGTGCAGTGAACAAAATCTTTGTGGGGTACAGTGAACACAATCTTTGTGGGGTGCAGTGAACACAACCTTTGTGGGGTACAGTGAACACAATCTTTGTGGGGTGCAGTGAACAAAACCTTTGTGGGGTACAGTGAACACAATCTTTGTGGGGTACAGTGAACACAATCTTTGTGGAGTGCAGTGAACAAAACCTTTGTGGGGTACAGTGAACACAATCTTTGTGGGGTGCAGTGAACAAAACCTTTGTGGGGTACAGTGAACACAATCTTTGTGGGGTGCAGTGAAGACAATCCTTTTGGAGTGCAGTGAACAAAATCTTTGTGGGGTACAGTGAACACAATCTTTGTGGGGTGCAGTGAACAAAATCTTTGTGGGGTACAGTGAACACAATCTTTGTGGGGTGCAGTGAAGACAATCCTTGTGGGGTGCAGTGAAGACAATCCTTGTGGGGTGCAGTGAACAAAATCTTTGGGGGGTACAGTGAACACAATCTTTGTGGGGTGCAGTGAACACAATCTTTGTGGGGTGCAGTGAAGACAATCCTTTTGGAGTGCAGTGAACACAATCTTTGTGGGGTACAGTGAACACAATCTTTGTGGGGTGCAGTGAAGACAATCCTTGTGGGGTGCAGTGAAGACAATCCTTGTGGGGTGCAGTGAACAAAATCTTTGGGGGGTCAAGTGAACACAATCTTTGTGGGGTGCAGTGAACAAAACCTTTGTGGGGTACAGTGAACACAATCTTTGTGGGGTGCAGTGAAGACAATCCTTTTGGAGTGCAGTGAACACAATCTTTGTGGGGTACAGTGAACACAATCTTTGTGGGGTGCAGTGAACAAAACCTTTGTGGGGTACAGTGAACACAATCTTTGTGGGGTGCAGTGAACACAATCTTTGTGGGGTGCAGTGAACAAAACCTTTGTGGGGTGCAGTGAACACAACCTTTGTGGGGCACAGTGAACACAATCTTTGTGGGGTGCAGTGAACAAAACCTTTGTGGGGTACAGTGAACACAATCTTTGTGGGGTACAGTGAACACAATCTTTGTGGGGTGCAGTGAACAAAACCTTTGTGGGGTACAGTGAACACAATCTTTGTGGGGTGCAGTGTACAAAACCTTTGTGGGGTACAGTGAACACAATCTTTGTGGGGTGCAGTGAAGACAATCCTTTTGGAGTGCAGTGAACACAATCTTTGTGGGGTGCAGTGAACAAAACCTTTGTGGGGTACAGTGAACACAATCTTTGTGGGGTACAGTGAACACAATCTTTGTGGGGTGCAGTGAAGACAATCCTTTTGGAGCGCAGTGAACACAATCTTTGTGGGGTACAGTGAACACAATCTTTGTGGGGTGCAGTGAACAAAACCTTTGTGGGGTACAGTGAACACAATCTTTGTGGGGTGCAGTGAACACAATCTTTGTGGGGTGCAGTGAACAAAACCTTTGTGGGGTGCAGTGAACACAACCTTTGTGGGGTACAGTGAACACAATCTTTGTGGGGTGCAGTGAACAAAACCTTTGTGGGGTACAGTGAACACAATCTTTGTGGGGTGCAGTGAAGACAATCCTTTTGGAGTGCAGTGAACAAAATCTTTGTGGGGTACAGTGAACACAATCTTTGTGGGGTGCAGTGAACAAAATCTTTGTGGGGTACAGTGAACACAATCTTTGTGGGGTGCAGTGAAGACAATCCTTGTGGGGTGCAGTGAAGACAATCCTTGTGGGGTGCAGTGAACAAAATCTTTGGGGGGTACAGTGAACACAATCTTTGTGGGGTGCAGTGAACACAATCTTTGTGGGGTGCAGTGAACACAATCTTTGTGGGGTGCAGTGAAGACAATCCTTTTGGAGTGCAGTGAACACAATCTTTGTGGGGTACAGTGAACACAATCTTTGTGGGGTGCAGTGAAGACAATCCTTGTGGGGTGCAGTGAAGACAATCCTTGTGGGGTGCAGTGAACAAAATCTTTGGGGGGTCAAGTGAACACAATCTTTGTGGGGTGCAGTGAACAAAACCTTTGTGGGGTACAGTGAACACAATCTTTGTGGGGTGCAGTGAAGACAATCCTTTTGGAGTGCAGTGAACAAAATATTTGTGGGGTACAGTGAACACAATCTTTGTGGGGTGCAGTGAACACAACCTTTGTGGGGTACAGTGAACACAATCTTTGTGGGGTGCAGTGAACAAAACCTTTGTGGGGTACAGTGAACACAATCTTTGTGGGGTACAGTGAACACAATCTTTGTGGAGTGCAGTGAACAAAACCTTTGTGGGGTACAGTGAACACAATCTTTGTGGGGTGCAGTGAACAAAACCTTTGTGGGGTACAGTGAACACAATCTTTGTGGGGTGCAGTGAAGACAATCCTTTTGGAGTGCAGTGAACAAAATCTTTGTGGGGTACAGTGAACACAATCTTTGTGGGGTGCAGTGAACAAAATCTTTGTGGGGTACAGTGAACACAATCTTTGTGGGGTGCAGTGAACACAATCTTTGTGGGGTGCAGTGAACAAAACCTTTGTGGGGTGCAGTGAACACAACCTTTGTGGGGTACAGTGAACACAATCTTTGTGGGGTGCAGTGAACAAAACCTTTGTGGGGTACAGTGAACACAATCTTTGTGGGGTACAGTGAACACAATCTTTGTGGGGTGCAGTGAAGACAATCCTTTTGGAGTGCAGTGAACACAATCTTTGTGGGGTACAGTGAACACAATCTTTGTGGGGTGCAGTGAACAAAACCTTTGTGGGGTACAGTGAACACAATCTTTGTGGGGTGCAGTGAAGACAATCCTTTTGGAGTGCAGTGAACAAAATATTTGTGGGGTACAGTGAACACAATCTTTGTGGGGTGCAGTGAACACAACCTTTGTGGGGTACAGTGAACACAATCTTTGTGGGGTGCAGTGAACAAAACCTTTGTGGGGTACAGTGAACACAATCTTTGTGGGGTACAGTGAACACAATCTTTGTGGAGTGCAGTGAACAAAACCTTTGTGGGGTACAGTGAACACAATCTTTGTGGGGTGCAGTGAACAAAACCTTTGTGGGGTACAGTGAACACAATCTTTGTGGGGTGCAGTGAAGACAATCCTTTTGGAGTGCAGTGAACAAAATCTTTGTGGGGTACAGTGAACACAATCTTTGTGGGGTGCAGTGAACAAAATCTTTGTGGGGTACAGTGAACACAATCTTTGTGGGGTGCAGTGAAGACAATCCTTGTGGGGTGCAGTGAAGACAATCCTTGTGGGGTGCAGTGAACAAAATCTTTGGGGGGTACAGTGAACACAATCTTTGTGGGGTGCAGTGAACACAATCTTTGTGGGGTGCAGTGAAGACAATCCTTTTGGAGTGCAGTGAACACAATCTTTGTGGGGTACAGTGAACACAATCTTTGTGGGGTGCAGTGAAGACAATCCTTGTGGGGTGCAGTGAAGACAATCCTTGTGGGGTGCAGTGAACAAAATCTTTGGGGGGTCAAGTGAACACAATCTTTGTGGGGTGCAGTGAACAAAACCTTTGTGGGGTACAGTGAACACAATCTTTGTGGGGTGCAGTGAAGACAATCCTTTTGGAGTGCAGTGAACACAATCTTTGTGGGGTACAGTGAACACAATCTTTGTGGGGTGCAGTGAACAAAACCTTTGTGGGGTACAGTGAACACAATCTTTGTGGGGTGCAGTGAACACAATCTTTGTGGGGTGCAGTGAACAAAACCTTTGTGGGGTGCAGTGAACACAACCTTTGTGGGGCACAGTGAACACAATCTTTGTGGGGTGCAGTGAACAAAACCTTTGTGGGGTACAGTGAACACAATCTTTGTGGGGTACAGTGAACACAATCTTTGTGGGGTGCAGTGAACAAAACCTTTGTGGGGTACAGTGAACACAATCTTTGTGGGGTGCAGTGAACAAAACCTTTGTGGGGTACAGTGAACACAATCTTTGTGGGGTGCAGTGAAGACAATCCTTTTGGAGTGCAGTGAACAAAATCTTTGTGGGGTACAGTGAACACAATCTTTGTGGGGTGCAGTGAACAAAACCTTTGTGGGGTACAGTGAACACAATCTTTGTGGGGTGCAGTGAACAAAACCTTTGTGGGGTACAGTGAACACAATCTTTGTGGGGTGCAGTGAACACAATCTTTGTGGGGTGCAGTGAACAAAACCTTTGTGGGGTGCAGTGAACACAACCTTTGTGGGGTACAGTGAACACAATCTTTGTGGGGTGCAGTGAACAAAACCTTTGTGGGGTACAGTGAACACAATCTTTGTGGGGTACAGTGAACACAATCTTTGTGGGGTGCAGTGAACAAAACCTTTGTGGGGTACAGTGAACACAATCGTTGTGGGGTGCAGTGAACAAAACCTTTGTGGGGTACAGTGAACACAATCTTTGTGGGGTGCAGTGAAGACAATCCTTTTGGAGTGCAGTGAACAAAATCTTTGTGGGGTACAGTGAACACAATCTTTGTGGGGTGCAGTGAACAAAATCTTTGTGGGGTACAGTGAACACAATCTTTGTGGGGTGCAGTGAAGACAATCCTTGTGGGGTGCAGTGAAGACAATCCTTGTGGGGTGCAGTGAACAAAATCTTTGGGGGGTACAGTGAACACAATCTTTGTGGGGTGCAGTGAACACAATCTTTGTGGGGTGCAGTGAACACAATCTTTGTGGGGTGCAGTGAACACAATCTTTGTGGGGTGCAGTGAAGACAATCCTTTTGGAGTGCAGTGAACACAATCTTTGTGGGGTACAGTGAACACAATCTTTGTGGGGTGCAGTGAAGACAATCCTTGTGGGGTGCAGTGAAGACAATCCTTGTGGGGTGCAGTGAACAAAATCTTTGTGGGGTGCAGTGAACACAACCTTTGTGGGGTACAGTGAACACAATCTTTGTGGGGTACAGTGAACACAATCTTTGTGGGGTGCAGTGAACAAAACCTTTGTGGGGTACAGTGAACACAATCTTTGTGGGGTACAGTGAACACAATCTTTGTGGAGTGCAGTGAACAAAACCTTTGTGGGGTACAGTGAACACAATCTTTGTGGGGTGCAGTGAACAAAACCTTTGTGGGGTACAGTGAACACAATCTTTGTGGGGTGCAGTGAAGACAATCCTTTTGGAGTGCAGTGAACAAAATCTTTGTGGGGTACAGTGAACAAAATCTTTGTGGGGTGCAGTGAACAAAATCTTTGTGGGGTACAGTGAACACAATCTTTGTGGGGTGCAGTGAAGACAATCCTTGTGGGGTGCAGTGAAGACAATCCTTGTGGGGTGCAGTGAACAAAATCTTTGGGGGGTACAGTGAACACAATCTTTGTGGGGTGCAGTGAACACAATCTTTGTGGGGTGCAGTGAAGACAATCCTTTTGGAGTGCAGTGAACACAATCTTTGTGGGGTACAGTGAACACAATCTTTGTGGGGTGCAGTGAAGACAATCCTTGTGGGGTGCAGTGAAGACAATCCTTGTGGGGTGCAGTGAACAAAATCTTTGGGGGGTCAAGTGAACACAATCTTTGTGGGGTGCAGTGAACAAAACCTTTGTGGGGTACAGTGAACACAATCTTTGTGGGGTGCAGTGAAGACAATCCTTTTGGAGTGCAGTGAACACAATCTTTGTGGGGTACAGTGAACACAATCTTTGTGGGGTGCAGTGAACAAAACCTTTGTGGGGTACAGTGAACACAATCTTTGTGGGGTGCAGTGAACACAATCTTTGTGGGGTGCAGTGAACAAAACCTTTGTGGGGTGCAGTGAACACAACCTTTGTGGGGCACAGTGAACACAATCTTTGTGGGGTGCAGTGAACAAAACCTTTGTGGGGTACAGTGAACACAATCTTTGTGGGGTACAGTGAACACAATCTTTGTGGGGTGCAGTGAACAAAACCTTTGTGGGGTACAGTGAACACAATCTTTGTGGGGTGCAGTGAACAAAACCTTTGTGGGGTACAGTGAACACAATCTTTGTGGGGTGCAGTGAAGACAATCCTTTTGGAGTGCAGTGAACAAAATCTTTGTGGGGTACAGTGAACACAATCTTTGTGGGGTGCAGTGAACAAAACCTTTGTGGGGTACAGTGAACACAATCTTTGTGGGGTGCAGTGAAGACAATCCTTTTGGAGCGCAGTGAACACAATCTTTGTGGGGTACAGTGAACACAATCTTTGTGGGGTGCAGTGAACAAAACCTTTGTGGGGTACAGTGAACACAATCTTTGTGGGGTGCAGTGAACACAATCTTTGTGGGGTGCAGTGAACAAAACCTTTGTGGGGTGCAGTGAACACAACCTTTGTGGGGTACAGTGAACACAATCTTTGTGGGGTGCAGTGAACAAAACCTTTGTGGGGTACAGTGAACACAATCTTTGTGGGGTACAGTGAACACAATCTTTGTGGGGTGCAGTGAACAAAACCTTTGTGGGGTACAGTGAACACAATCGTTGTGGGGTGCAGTGAACAAAACCTTTGTGGGGTACAGTGAACACAATCTTTGTGGGGTACAGTGAACACAATCTTTGTGGGGTGCAGTGAACAAAACCTTTGTGGGGTACAGTGAACACAATCTTTGTGGGGTGCAGTGAACAAAACCTTTGTGGGGTACAGTGAACACAATCTTTGTGGGGTGCAGTGAAGACAATCCTTTTGGAGTGCAGTGAACAAAATCTTTGTGGGGTACAGTGAACACAATCTTTGTGGGGTGCAGTGAACAAAATCTTTGTGGGGTACAGTGAACACAATCTTTGTGGGGTGCAGTGAAGACAATCCTTGTGGGGTGCAGTGAAGACAATCCTTGTGGGGTGCAGTGAACAAAATCTTTGGGGGGTACAGTGAACACAATCTTTGTGGGGTGCAGTGAACACAATCTTTGTGGGGTGCAGTGAACACAATCTTTGTGGGGTGCAGTGAAGACAATCCTTTTGGAGTGCAGTGAACACAATCTTTGTGGGGTACAGTGAACACAATCTTTGTGGGGTGCAGTGAACAAAACCTTTGTGGGGTACAGTGAACACAATCTTTGTGGGGTACAGTGAACACAGTCTTTGTGGGGTGCAGTGAACAAAACCTTTGTGGGGTACAGTGAACACAATCTTTGTGGGGTGCAGTGAACAAAACCTTTGTGGGGTACAGTGAACACAATCTTTGTGGGGTGCAGTGAAGACAATCCTTTTGGAGTGCAGTGAACAAAATCTTTGTGGGGTACAGTGAACACAATCTTTGTGGGGTGCAGTGAACAAAACCTTTGTGGGGTACAGTGAACACAATCTTTGTGGGGTGCAGTGAAGACAATCCTTTTGGAGTGCAGTGAACACAATCTTTGTGGGGTACAGTGAACACAATCTTTGTGGGGTGCAGTGAACAAAACCTTTGTGGGGTACAGTGAACACAATCTTTGTCGGGTGCAGTGAAGACAATCCTTTTGGAGTGCAGTGAACAAAATCTTTGTGGGGTACAGTGAACACAATCTTTGTGGGGTGCAGTGAACACAACCTTTGTGGGGTACAGTGAACACAATCTTTGTGGGGTGCAGTGAACAAAACCTTTGTGGGGTACAGTGAACACAATCTTTGTGGGGTACAGTGAACACAATCTTTGTGGAGTGCAGTGAACAAAACCTTTGTGGGGTACAGTGAACACAATCTTTGTGGGGTGCAGTGAACAAAACCTTTGTGGGGTACAGTGAACACAATCTTTGTGGGGTGCAGTGAAGACAATCCTTTTGGAGTGCAGTGAACAAAATCTTTGTGGGGTACAGTGAACACAATCTTTGTGGGGTGCAGTGAACAAAATCTTTGTGGGGTACAGTGAACACAATCTTTGTGGGGTGCAGTGAAGACAATCCTTGTGGGGTGCAGTGAAGACAATCCTTGTGGGGTGCAGTGAACAAAATCTTTGGGGGGTACAGTGAACACAATCTTTGTGGGGTGCAGTGAACACAATCTTTGTGGGGTGCAGTGAAGACAATCCTTTTGGAGTGCAGTGAACACAATCTTTGTGGGGTACAGTGAACACAATCTTTGTGGGGTGCAGTGAAGACAATCCTTGTGGGGTGCAGTGAAGACAATCCTTGTGGGGTGCAGTGAACAAAATCTTTGGGGGGTCAAGTGAACACAATCTTTGTGGGGTGCAGTGAACAAAACCTTTGTGGGGTACAGTGAACACAATCTTTGTGGGGTGCAGTGAAGACAATCCTTTTGGAGTGCAGTGAACACAATCTTTGTGGGGTACAGTGAACACAATCTTTGTGGGGTGCAGTGAACAAAACCTTTGTGGGGTACAGTGAACACAATCTTTGTGGGGTGCAGTGAACACAATCTTTGTGGGGTGCAGTGAACAAAACCTTTGTGGGGTGCAGTGAACACAACCTTTGTGGGGCACAGTGAACACAATCTTTGTGGGGTGCAGTGAACAAAACCTTTGTGGGGTACAGTGAACACAATCTTTGTGGGGTACAGTGAACACAATCTTTGTGGGGTGCAGTGAACAAAACCTTTGTGGGGTACAGTGAACACAATCTTTGTGGGGTGCAGTGTACAAAACCTTTGTGGGGTACAGTGAACACAATCTTTGTGGGGTGCAGTGAAGACAATCCTTTTGGAGTGCAGTGAACAAAATCTTTGTGGGGTACAGTGAACACAATCTTTGTGGGGTGCAGTGAACAAAACCTTTGTGGGGTACAGTGAACACAATCTTTGTGGGGTGCAGTGAAGACAATCCTTTTGGAGCGCAGTGAACACAATCTTTGTGGGGTACAGTGAACACAATCTTTGTGGGGTGCAGTGAACAAAACCTTTGTGGGGTACAGTGAACACAATCTTTGTGGGGTGCAGTGAACACAATCTTTGTGGGGTGCAGTGAACAAAACCTTTGTGGGGTGCAGTGAACACAACCTTTGTGGGGTACAGTGAACACAATCTTTGTGGGGTGCAGTGAACAAAACCTTTGTGGGGTACAGTGAACACAATCTTTGTGGGGTGCAGTGAAGACAATCCTTTTGGAGTGCAGTGAACAAAATCTTTGTGGGGTACAGTGAACACAATCTTTGTGGGGTGCAGTGAACAAAATCTTTGTGGGGTACAGTGAACACAATCTTTGTGGGGTGCAGTGAAGACAATCCTTGTGGGGTGCAGTGAAGACAATCCTTGTGGGGTGCAGTGAACAAAATCTTTGGGGGGTACAGTGAACACAATCTTTGTGGGGTGCAGTGAACACAATCTTTGTGGGGTGCAGTGAACACAATCTTTGTGGGGTGCAGTGAAGACAATCCTTTTGGAGTGCAGTGAACACAATCTTTGTGGGGTACAGTGAACACAATCTTTGTGGGGTGCAGTGAAGACAATCCTTGTGGGGTGCAGTGAAGACAATCCTTGTGGGGTGCAGTGAACAAAATCTTTGGGGGGTCAAGTGAACACAATCTTTGTGGGGTGCAGTGAACAAAACCTTTGTGGGGTACAGTGAACACAATCTTTGTGGGGTGCAGTGAAGACAATCCTTTTGGAGTGCAGTGAACAAAATATTTGTGGGGTACAGTGAACACAATCTTTGTGGGGTGCAGTGAACACAACCTTTGTGGGGTACAGTGAACACAATCTTTGTGGGGTGCAGTGAACAAAACCTTTGTGGGGTACAGTGAACACAATCTTTGTGGGGTACAGTGAACACAATCTTTGTGGAGTGCAGTGAACAAAACCTTTGTGGGGTACAGTGAACACAATCTTTGTGGGGTGCAGTGAACAAAACCTTTGTGGGGTACAGTGAACACAATCTTTGTGGGGTGCAGTGAAGACAATCCTTTTGGAGTGCAGTGAACAAAATCTTTGTGGGGTACAGTGAACACAATCTTTGTGGGGTGCAGTGAACAAAATCTTTGTGGGGTACAGTGAACACAATCTTTGTGGGGTGCAGTGAACACAATCTTTGTGGGGTGCAGTGAACAAAACCTTTGTGGGGTGCAGTGAACACAACCTTTGTGGGGTACAGTGAACACAATCTTTGTGGGGTGCAGTGAACAAAACCTTTGTGGGGTACAGTGAACACAATCTTTGTGGGGTACAGTGAACACAATCTTTGTGGGGTGCAGTGAAGACAATCCTTTTGGAGTGCAGTGAACACAATCTTTGTGGGGTACAGTGAACACAATCTTTGTGGGGTGCAGTGAACAAAACCTTTGTGGGGTACAGTGAACACAATCTTTGTGGGGTGCAGTGAAGACAATCCTTTTGGAGTGCAGTGAACAAAATATTTGTGGGGTACAGTGAACACAATCTTTGTGGGGTGCAGTGAACACAACCTTTGTGGGGTACAGTGAACACAATCTTTGTGGGGTGCAGTGAACAAAACCTTTGTGGGGTACAGTGAACACAATCTTTGTGGGGTACAGTGAACACAATCTTTGTGGAGTGCAGTGAACAAAACCTTTGTGGGGTACAGTGAACACAATCTTTGTGGGGTGCAGTGAACAAAACCTTTGTGGGGTACAGTGAACACAATCTTTGTGGGGTGCAGTGAAGACAATCCTTTTGGAGTGCAGTGAACAAAATCTTTGTGGGGTACAGTGAACACAATCTTTGTGGGGTGCAGTGAACAAAATCTTTGTGGGGTACAGTGAACACAATCTTTGTGGGGTGCAGTGAAGACAATCCTTGTGGGGTGCAGTGAAGACAATCCTTGTGGGGTGCAGTGAACAAAATCTTTGGGGGGTACAGTGAACACAATCTTTGTGGGGTGCAGTGAACACAATCTTTGTGGGGTGCAGTGAAGACAATCCTTTTGGAGTGCAGTGAACACAATCTTTGTGGGGTACAGTGAACACAATCTTTGTGGGGTGCAGTGAAGACAATCCTTGTGGGGTGCAGTGAAGACAATCCTTGTGGGGTGCAGTGAACAAAATCTTTGGGGGGTCAAGTGAACACAATCTTTGTGGGGTGCAGTGAACAAAACCTTTGTGGGGTACAGTGAACACAATCTTTGTGGGGTGCAGTGAAGACAATCCTTTTGGAGTGCAGTGAACACAATCTTTGTGGGGTACAGTGAACACAATCTTTGTGGGGTGCAGTGAACAAAACCTTTGTGGGGTACAGTGAACACAATCTTTGTGGGGTGCAGTGAACACAATCTTTGTGGGGTGCAGTGAACAAAACCTTTGTGGGGTGCAGTGAACACAACCTTTGTGGGGCACAGTGAACACAATCTTTGTGGGGTGCAGTGAACAAAACCTTTGTGGGGTAGAGTGAACACAATCTTTGTGGGGTACAGTGAACACAATCTTTGTGGGGTGCAGTGAACAAAACCTTTGTGGGGTACAGTGAACACAATCTTTGTGGGGTGCAGTGAACAAAACCTTTGTGGGGTACAGTGAACACAATCTTTGTGGGGTGCAGTGAAGACAATCCTTTTGGAGTGCAGTGAACAAAATCTTTGTGGGGTACAGTGAACACAATCTTTGTGGGGTGCAGTGAACAAAACCTTTGTGGGGTACAGTGAACACAATCTTTGTGGGGTGCAGTGAAGACAATCCTTTTGGAGCGCAGTGAACACAATCTTTGTGGGGTACAGTGAACACAATCTTTGTGGGGTGCAGTGAACAAAACCTTTGTGGGGTACAGTGAACACAATCTTTGTGGGGTGCAGTGAACACAATCTTTGTGGGGTGCAGTGAACAAAACCTTTGTGGGGTGCAGTGAACACAACCTTTGTGGGGTACAGTGAACACAATCTTTGTGGGGTGCAGTGAACAAAACCTTTGTGGGGTACAGTGAACACAATCTTTGTGGGGTACAGTGAACACAATCTTTGTGGGGTGCAGTGAACAAAACCTTTGTGGGGTACAGTGAACACAATCGTTGTGGGGTGCAGTGAACAAAACCTTTGTGGGGTACAGTGAACACAATCTTTGTGGGGTGCAGTGAAGACAATCCTTTTGGAGTGCAGTGAACAAAATCTTTGTGGGGTACAGTGAACACAATCTTTGTGGGGTGCAGTGAACAAAATCTTTGTGGGGTACAGTGAACACAATCTTTGTGGGGTGCAGTGAAGACAATCCTTGTGGGGTGCAGTGAACAAAATCTTTGGGGGGTACAGTGAACACAATCTTTGTGGGGTGCAGTGAACACAATCTTTGTGGGGTGCAGTGAACACAATCTTTGTGGGGTGCAGTGAACACAATCTTTGTGGGGTGCAGTGAAGACAATCCTTTTGGAGTGCAGTGAACACAATCTTTGTGGGGTACAGTGAACACAATCTTTGTGGGGTGCAGTGAAGACAATCCTTGTGGGGTGCAGTGAAGACAATCCTTGTGGGGTGCAGTGAACAAAATCTTTGGGGGGTACAGTGAACACAATCTTTGTGGGGTGCAGTGAACAAAACCTTTGTGGGGTACAGTGAACACAATCTTTGTGGGGTGCAGTGAAGACAATCCTTTTGGAGTGCAGTGAACACAATCTTTGTGGGGTACAGTGAACACAATCTTTGTGGGGTGCAGTGAACAAAACCTTTGTGGGGTACAGTGAACACAATCTTTGTGGGGTGCAGTGAACACAATCTTTGTGGGGTGCAGTGAACAAAACCTTTGTGGGGTGCAGTGAACACAACCTTTGTGGGGTACAGTGAACACAATCTTTGTGGGGTGCAGTGAACAAAATCTTTGTGGGGTACAGTGAACACAATCTTTGTGGGGTGCAGTGAAGACAATCCTTGTGGGGTGCAGTGAAGACAATCCTTGTGGGGTGCAGTGAACAAAATCTTTGGGGGGTACAGTGAACACAATCTTTGTGGGGTGCAGTGAACACAATCTTTGTGGGGTGCAGTGAACACAATCTTTGTGGGGTGCAGTGAAGACAATCCTTTTGGAATGCAGTGAACACAATCTTTGTGGGGTACAGTGAACACAATCTTTGTGGGGTGCAGTGAAGACAATCCTTGTGGGGTGCAGTGAAGACAATCCTTGTGGGGTGCAGTGAACAAAATCTTTGGGGGGTACAGTGAACACAATCTTTGTGGGGTGCAGTGAACACAATCTTTGTGGGGTGCAGTGAACAAAACCTTTGTGGGGTGCAGTGAACACAATCTTTGTGGGGTGCAGTGAAGACAATCCTTGTGGGGTGCAGTGAAGACAATCCTTGTGGGGTGCAGTGAAGACAAACAATCCTTGTGGGGTGCAGTGAACAAAATCTTTGGGGGGTACAGTGAACACAATCTTTGTGGGGTGCAGTGAACAAAACCTTTGTGGGGTACAGTGAACACAATCTTTGTGGGGTGCAGTGAACAAAACCTTTGTGGGGTACAGTGAACACAATCTTTGTGGGGTGCAGTGAAGACAATCCTTTTGGAGTGCAGTGAACACAATCTTTGTGGGGTACAGTGAACAAAACCTTTGTGGGGTACAGTGAACACAATCTTTGTGGGGTGCAGAGAAGACAATCCTTTTGGGGTGCAGTGAACACAATCTTTGTGGGGTACAGTGAACACAATCTTTGTGGGGTACAGTGAACACAATCTCATACTTCTGAAGCTTTGAGGGTGCTGCCTGTTCTATACTCCTCCTCCTCCTCCTCATCCATCCTTTTAGGTGTACAAACAATAGTAATTGGGGCCTAGTGTGCTTCTGTACGTGTGAAAAACATACACTTTTTTTGATCATATTTCCTATTCCGTTATTCAATAAAAACCTTTGGGGCTCAATTAAATTGCGGAATAGTCTGTGTTGGTACGTGTGAGATCCACCTTTCCAAGTTTTTGGGGTTCATCTCATACTTCTGAAGCTTTGAGGGTGCTGCCTGTTCTATACTCCTCCTCCTCCTCATCCATCCTTTTAGGTGTACAAACAATAGTAATTGGGGCCTAGTGTGCTTCTGTACGTGTGAAAAACATACACTTTTTTTTGATCATATTTCCTATTCCGCTATTCAATAAAAACCTTTGTGGCTCAATTAAATTGCGGAATAGTCTGTGTCGGTACGTGTGAGATCCACCTTTCCAAGTTTTTGGGGTTCATCTCATACTTCTGAAGATTTGAGGGTGCTGCCTGTTCCATACTCCTCTTCCTCATCCTCCCTTTAGGGTAGGAAAAAATTTAATCGGGCCTAGTCTGTGTTTGTACATGTGAGATACACAGTTTTTTATCCTATTCCGCTATTCAATACACACCCTTTTGGTGTAAAAAACATTAAATTGCGGCATAGTTTGCATATTTGACTGTGAGATACATCCGTGCGATACTGTTGTTCTTTTGTTCCGCTATTCAATAAAGACCTTTCTAGGGCAAGATCTTAAATTTCAGAAATATGAGGAGAGCGTCAAATAGGGGCCGTGGCCTGGGTCGTGGTGGTGCTGCTGCTAGAGCTCCTGTTGCAAGGAGAGGACGTGGTCGATCTGTGCCAGCTACACGCACATGTGAAACACCTTCCTCAAGTGTGAGTAGGCGACAGAACCTGCATCAGTATTTGGTAGGGCATCATACGCCTCTAGAAGTGATGAGGCCAGAACACAGAGAGGCGATAGTAGATTGGTTTGCTGCTGACAGTGCCTCCAGTTCCTTCACATTGTCTCCCACCCAGTCTACTGCAGAAAGGTCAGAGTTGGCACCTGCAGCCAATGTCCAACCGTCTTTCACCTCACCCCCTTGCAAATCAGGCAAGCAGTCTGAGCCCCAAGCCATAGAGCAGTCTCTTATTCTTTTTGAGGTCTCTGTCAGCAGGGTTTCCCAGGGCCATCCACCTAGCCCTGCCCCAGAAGTGGAAGAGATTGAGTGCAGCGATGCCCAACCACTTATTTCTCAAGATGAGTACATGGAAGGACCATCACAGCACGTCTCCGATGATGACGAAACGCAGGTGCCAACTGCTGCGGCGTTCAGCATTGTGGAGACCGACAGGGAGGGCAGGGGTGAAGACTGGGTGGAAGATGATGTGGAGGACGATGAGGTCCTCGACCCCACATGGAATGAAGGTCATGCAGGTGACCTGAGTAGTTTGGAGGAAGAGGCGGTGGTCGCACAGAGCCACCAGCACAGCAGAAGAGGGAGCAGGGTGCAGAAGCGGAGCGGCCGTGCCCTAGACACTACGCCTGCTACTGCCCAACGCAGCAAGGGAACGAGCGCACCAAAGTCAGCTCAAAAGAGTTCTCTAGCGTGGAAGTTCTTTAGAAAATGTGCTGATGACAGGACACGAGTGGTTTGCACCCTGTGCAATCAGAGCCTGAAGCGAGGCATAAACCTTCTCAACCTGAGCACAACCTGCATGATCAGGCATCTAAGTGCAAAGCACGAGCTGCAGTGGAGTACACACCTTCAAAACCAAGAAACGTCTCTGGCTCATCCTGCTTTCTCTTCTGCTGCAGTCTCGGCCGCTCCAGCCACCTCTGTAGTCATACCCGCACCTGCCACCCCGCAAACAGACGATCTGTCAGCAACACCACCACCTGGGTCACCAACAACCATCTCCACAATGTCCCGTGGAAGCGTTCAGCTTTCCATCTCCCAAACACTTGAGAGGAAGAGGAAGTACCCCCCTACCCACCCGCGATCCCTGGCCCTGAATGCCAGCATTTCACAATTATTGGCCTTTGAAATGCTGTCATTCCGTCTGGTGGAGACGCCCAGTATTAAAAAGCTTATGTCGGTGGCTGTCCCACAGTACGTCGTGCCCAGCCGCCACTACTTTTCCAGGCAAGCCATCCCTTCCCTGCACAACCAAGTGGGGGAAAAAATCAGGTGTGCACTGCGCAACGCCCTCTGTGCCAAGGTCCACCTAACTACCGATACGTGGACCAGTAAGCACAGTCAGGGGCGTTATATCTCCCTAACGGCACACTGGGTAATTGCAGTGGCGGATGGGCCTGAGGCGGATAGCAATTTGGCACATGTCCTTCCACCACCGAGGATTGCAGGGCGCTTCAGTTTGCCTCCTGTTCCTAACTCATCCTACTCCGCTACCTCATCCTCTACCGCCTCCTCATCCGGACAGCGTAATACCTTCACCACCAACTTCAGCACGGCCAGGGCTAAACGACAGCAGGCAGTTTTACAACTTGCCTGTTTGGGGGACAAACCACACACCGCGCAGGTGTTGTGGAGGAGCATGGAACAGCAGACAAATGAGTGGTTGCTGCCAGCGAGCCTCAAGCCCGGTCTGGTGGTGTGCGATAACGGGCGAAATCTCATAGCAGCTCTGGGCCTAGCCGGTTTGACGCACATCCCTTGCCTGGCGCATGTGCTGAATTTGGTGGTGCAGAGGTTCCTTAAAAACTACCCCGATATGTCAGAGCTGCTGCAGAAAGTGCGGGCCGTCTGTGCGCACTTTCGGCGTTCTCACCCTGCTGCTGCTCGCCTGGCAGGGCTGCAGCGTAACTTCGGCCTTCCCGCTCACCGCCTCATATGTGACGTGCCCACAAGGTGGAACTCCACCTTGCACATGCTGCAAAGACTGTGCGAGCAGCAGCAGGCCATAGTGGAGTTTCAGCTGCAGCACGCACGCGTGAGTCGCTCTGCGGAACAGCACCACTTCACCACCAATAACTGGGCCTCCATGCGAGACCTGTGTGCCTTGTTGCGCTGTTTTGAGTACTCCACCAACATGGCCAGTGGCAATGACGCCGTTCTCAGCTTAACTATCCCACTTCTATGCCTCCTTGAAAAAACAATTCGGGCGATGATGGAAGAGGATGTGGCACAGGATGAGGAGGAGGAGGAGGATGAAGAGGTAACATTTCAAAGGCTTTCAGGGCAGTCATTCGCAAGGGGCTCCGAGGGTGGGTTCCTGCACACACAAACGCCAGGGACACAATTGTCCAGCAGGGGCACAGTTCTGGAGGATGAGGAGGATGAGGAGGAGGAGGAGCTGGAGGAGGAGATGGAACCATGTTCACAGCAGGGTGGCACCCAGGCCAGCTCATGGCCATCACTGGTGCGTGGCTGGGGGGATACAGAGGACACGGACGATACACCTCCCACAGAGGACAGCCTTTCGTCGCCTCTGGGCAGCCTGGCACACATGAGCGATTACATGCTGCAGTGTCTCCACAACGACCGCCGAGTTGCCCACATTCTAACTTGTGCTGATTACTGGGTGGCCACGCTGCTGGATCCCCGTTACAAGGACAACGTACCGTCCTTAATTCACTCACTGGAGCGCGATCGCAAGATGCGCGAGTACAAGCGCACGCTGGTAGACGCGATGCTGCTGGCATTCCCATCTGACAGCGGGGCCACAGTGGAAGCACAAGGCAGAGGAGGAGGTCGCCAACTCAAACAGGGCACCGCCAGCACCTCAGAAGGCAGGGTTACCATGGCCGAAATGTGGAAAAGCTTTGTCAGCACGCCACAACAAACAGCAGCACCAGCAGCTCAGATGGAATGTCTTAGCAGGAGGCAGCATTTTACCAACATGGTGGAGCAGTATGTGTGCACACGCCTACATGTAGTGAATGAGGGGTCTGCCCCCTTCAACTTCTGGGTCTCCAAATTGGGCACATGGCCTGAGCTTGCCCTTTACGCCTTGGAGGTGCTGGCGTGCCCTGCAGCCAGTGTATTATCTGAACGGGTATTTAGCACGGCTGGGGGTGTTATAACAGACAAGCGCAGCCACCTGTCCAGAGACAATGTGGACAAGCTCACGTTCATTAAAATGAACCAGGGACTTTTCCGTACCTTGTGCAGAATAGCAATGGATACCGACCTTACCCAGCCATTGTTCCATTTTTGCTCTTTCTCACTCTTTTGGGGTGTACCCTCATTTAAAATTTGTGAAAAGAAGCAGTGTTGGCTACCTCGTCCTCCTCCTCAGGGCCAGATTAACGTAGGGGCTATTGGAGCTGCAGCTCCATGCAGGCCCCTACCTTTTATATAGGCCCCGGGTTGGCCATATTCACTGTGACCGCTCTTCTGTCACTTGTAAACACAGAAGTCTGGCTTCTATGCTCGCTTCTCCAGGCAGCACCCTCAGAACCTCCCCACACAGCGCGAAGGCCGGACAAGGAGGGACAGTTGTGTTTATGGGCTTCAGAGACAGCATCCCATGTTGAATTAGGCATGCATGGCTGCACCTTTCCTCCTCTGGGTGCATGCCAAGGCACGGCCCTTAAGGCCCTTCAAAATCCTCAGCACCAAGACCATGATGCTCTTAATCCGGCCCTGGTCCTCCTCCACCGCCGCTTCCACCTACACCGCCCATAGGTGTGCGCAGCCTATTGCATTAGGGTGTGCACCCCAAAGTTGAAATACACATGCATGTGTTTGCCTACATGTACATGGCCCCGATACATTACTCTCCCTGCTGGCAAAGAGAAATAGAGCAGAGCAGGTGCGAGGGAGATCTTTCCCATCTCCTCACTAGCAAACAGAGCGATAATGCTATGTGCCCTAGGTGATTAGGGTGTGCCCAGGTACACCAGGCACACCCTGTGCGCACGCCTATGACACCGCCACATCCACCACCACCTCAACCTCCCTCCTACTCCATATGGGCCTCGTCCTTCAGAGATGAAGAACATTGTTTTATTTTTCTGTTTTTTTTTTGTTGTTTTAAGTTATTTCCCTATCCACATTTGTTTGCAGAGCACTTGCCATGCTCTTAACTATGTTTTGCTGCCATTTGCAGCACTCTAGCCCTTTCCATTGGTGTTTTAGAGCCATTTTAGTGCCTTAAAGTTCGGGTCCCTATTGACTTCAATGGGGTTTGGTGTCCGGGAAAAGTTCGGTAAAAGTCCGGGACACGGACCCGGACTTTTTTTTAAAGTTCGGCCGAACCCGTCGAACACGGACATCTAGGTGTCCGCTCAACCCTAATCACAATACACACTTGCACTCACAGTGTTCTTTCTTATTGGATTTACAGTGCACTATATTCCCTTCTCAGCACACCAGCATTTTATTAACACTATACAAACATTCTCTCTTACTAGGCAGCGCCATTTCCCTACCTTCCTTTTTCATTAAAAATCAAACTACTAGCCCTCCGCCAAAAGCCCTCCTCTTGGACTCTTTTGAAAAAGCCTATCAAGGCCAAATTCTATTCTACCTCTGTAGTCAAAGCCTAAATCCTTCCATCCCTTTACTAAAGAAAAATGAATCAAGCCACAAGACATAGCTAACGTCTTCCGTTCATATTATGAATCCCTATACAACCTCAAAAATGACCAAACTACTCCCCAACCCACCCCAGATCTAATCCAGCATTTTTTATCTAATATACATCTCACTACCCTCAGTGAAGTCCAATTAAAGGATCTGAATTCCCCCTTTTCAAATCAAGAAATCACCCAGGTGATTCAATCGCTCCCCACTGGTAAATCTCCTGGTCCTGACGACCTACCGGGAGAATACTATAAACAGTTCAGCTCAGTACGTACCCCCCATCTTCAAAACCTCTTCAATGTCACTGCTTCCTTCTCCAAGTTCCCTTGTCAAATGTTGTCTGCAGTAGTAGTCGCCTTACCTAAACAAGGTAAGAGTCCAAATTCCAACCAAAACTTTAGACCTATATCCCTTCTCAATGTAGACCTAAAACTTTATGCCAAAGTATTAGCCACTAGAATACCAAAACGACTCCCCATTCTCATCAACCCTGATCAAACAGGCTGCGTTCGAGGTAGGCAATCCTCTGATGCCACAAGAAGACTCCTGAACCTTATCCATTCAGTCAGCACTGACAGAAAGCCTTCTCTGCTTCTATCTCTAGATGCAGAGAAGGTGTTTGACAGAGTGCACTGGGGATATATGAAAGAGGTACTTATTAAATTCGGCTTCAGAGACTTAATATTATCTGCAATTATGACACTATACTATGCCCCTTCTGCCCGAGTGTATGTGGCAGAAATGCTCTCTTCTTCCTTCCACATATCGAATGGCACACGCCAAGGGTGTCCCATATCACCCCTCATCTTTAATGTATCCATTGAACCACTAGCAGAATATATTCGAAGCTCCAAACTAATTTCAGGTTTCCAAGTTGGCAACTACAATCACAGGACCAGCCTATTTGCTGATGACATCATTTTAATGCCGACTGAGCCACATTCGTCGATACCGGCAGCACAATCCTTATTTCTCTATTTTGGAGCTATTTCCTAAAATAAAATCAACACCACTAAATCATATATCCTAGACCTGGGGGTTGATGGCACCACTCGCAACTCCCATTTCAGTGGGCAGCAACAGGTATAGATTATCTAGGAATTTTATCCGATATCAACAAAAATTCCTCCAGTCCCTCCATTAATTAGAAAAAACATGAATTCTCATGGGCTGGCCATCTGGGGGCATTTAGGATGATTATCCTTCCACAACTTCTATATCTTTTCCATACCCAACCTTTTCCGCTACTTAAACATTACACTAATTCCCTCCAAACATTACTTCAAAACTACATTTGGGCAGGGAAAAAAACACAAGTGTCTAGAATCAGGCTTGTCAAACCCAATCAATAGGAGGTTTGGGCCTAATAAATATTGCTGATTAACACATAGCAAGCATTCTAGCTCAGTTAAAGGAGTGGTTCCTTCCAATGACCTCCACCAGATGGGGCGTCCTAGAAATGCATACCCTCCCAGACAGAAACCTAAAAAAACTTGCTCTGCAGCCTAAACCCAAAAACAAATCTCCCGAACCACCTCCCATCGACTATCTTAGCAACAGTTAGAGCTTGGTGTAAACTCACTTCCACCACTTGGAATAGCACCCCTACAACACCCATCAAATTACCCATATCTGTTCTCGCCTTTCTTATTCCTGACTTTCCAGTACATAAATGGCCCAATTATGATTCCTTACTCTTAACTGATCTAGTCCAGAATGGACAGGTAAAACCTTTGCCTCAAAACAGACCTAAAACTTGGTCCAGAATCCCTTTATCACTATCTAAAAATCGCTCACTGTATTAAAAATAACCCGCAACTCTCGGTCTCCATAAAGGCATTATCATACTATTCACCTCACTCCTCCGGGAGTAAGAGAATCCCCTTATTTTACAATACACTACAAGAAAAGACACAATTCCAGCACACATTGGCCTTCAACCAATGAGAACAAGACCTAGGCAGACCATATACAGGAAAGCAATTGCAAAAGCTCTCCAGTCCACATATGATGCCACAAAATGCACCACAATGTGGGAACTTATGCAAAATATTGTCCAAAGGGGATACAGTTTAACCCCAGATAAAATAGCTAAATTCGAAAAGCAGACATCCCCCAATTGCTGGAGAAATACCAGAGTATTAGGCTCCCAATTCCATACCCCCTGGGGATGCCCTAGTTTATACGTTCTACTGGCAGTAAGTTTTTACACCCCTATCAAAGATCACTGGGACAAACATAATACAATCACCTGCAATAGCCCTCTTAAATATAATATAGAATGCACACCTGTGAATCACAGGAAAGCAATTACTCACATTCTACTGGCAGCCAGGCATAACATAGCCAAACTATGGAAAAATTCCAAACCCCAGTTGTTCTAGATGTTAAAATGATGGTCCAAATCCACCATAACCCCTTGCCGACGGGCCGCCGCAGTTTTACTGCGGCAGGCTGGCTCGGCTGAGCGAACCGACGAAGTAGTATGTCAGTCACACGCATAATGCTGGGGGGCAAGCACACTGGGCAGTGGGGATCCCAATGCATGGGGTTGGCGGGACCGGTTGCCGCCGGCCACCAGCGATCGCACCCCGCTGAGAGATAAATGGTCAGCTGTTGTAAACACAGCCGACCGTTCGTCTCTCAGAAATGATCACAGAGTGCCTGTGATTCTTCTATATAGGATCACAGGGCTCTATGGTCATTTCCCAAGCCTCTTCCCCCACAGTTAGTAGACACTCCCCTAGGCTTACTTTTAACCCTTTGATCACCCACTAGGTTAACCCCTTCCCTGCCAGTGTCATTATTACGGTAACAGTGCATATTTTTATCACTGATTACTGTAGTAATGTCACTGGTCCCCCCAAAAGAGTCAAATAGGTCAGTTAGGGGTCCGATCTGTAATGTCGCAGTCTGGCTAAAAATCGCACATTGCCAACATTACTAGTAAAAAAATAAATAAATATGACATAAATCTTTTCCCTAGTTTGTAGACGCGATAACTTTTGCGCAAACCAATCAAAATACGCTTATTATACTGTTATACAAATTTGCCTAAAAGGATGAAAAAAATGGATTTTTACTTTTTTTTTTTGGTAATGTTAGAAATAGAAAAATATTGTTTTTTTTTTTCAGAATTGTCGCTCTTTTTTTTGTTTATAGCGCAAAAAAGAAAAATTGCCCAGGTAATCAAATACCACCAAATGAAAGCTCTATTTGTGGGGGAAAAAAGGACATCAATTTTATTTCAGTACAGTGTCGCACGACTGCGCAATTGTCCATTAAAGTAACGCAGTGCCGAATCACATAAATAGGACCTGGTCATTAAGGGGGAAAATCTTCCGGTCCAGAACTGGTTAATTAACATGTCCCTTTAAGATCAAGAGTGAGATGGCAGTCCACACTCTGTGGTTACTCCAAGGGCCACTGAACCACTAGAAAAACAGCTCCACATAGCGTAATCTCGTTCACATGCAAAGTTTAATAATTTACCATCCCCTTTAAAATGACACTTACAAACTCATTAAATAGATTAGGATCAATATAAGAACGTCAGTGATCCTTCGTTAACTATCATCCTCACAGTGTATGCATGTAGAACTTCTCATCAAGCTGCTCCTTGCTGGGTGGCGATTTCACCCTCAGGCAAAGTCGTAATGATGAAATGCCGCAGAGCGGGACCGTACAGCGACCAGAAGTGGCATCAGCGCACCACCGCGTGGTGTCAGTCATTGCCACCGAGCAAGGAGTTGCGTGGTGAGAAGTTGGTAAAAAAGAAAGAAGGAAAGCCACCTAGTGAACAAAAAGAAAAAAAAAACATTACCAGATCTTTAGTTTTGTTGAGCCCTGATGAAGGGGCCCCTTGTGTTAGCTGTTTTCGGATGACTACTGTAATGAATAAACTTTATCTGGATTGCAGACTATTGACTAACTTATTCTACAAATCTTAACCACTTGCCCACCGCTCACATGGAGCGTACTGCGGCAAAGTGGCTCGTTCCCGTCCAGCGACGTAGACCTACGTCGCTGGACTCCTCCCCCTGTAGGCGGCGCTCGCACACCGCCGGAGGCGCGCTCCCGCAGTTTTCATTCACAGCGGGAGTCGGGCCAGGGGAGGAGCGGCGGCGATCGCCACTGCTCTGCCCCGATCATCGGGGAATCGAGTGAGGAGATCCGCCCGCCTGTGTAAACAGAGCGGGCGGATCTCCTAAGTGACAGGGACTGACAGATCGGAGTGTTCAGCATAGCTGAACATCCGATCTGTCCTTCTGTCACTCAGTCACCTTCCCCCCCACACGTCAGTAAGCACCAGGCATACATTAACCCCTCCCTCTCCAATAAAATTAACCCCTTCACTGCCAGTGTCATTTTTACAGTTACAGTGCATATTTATAGCACTGAGTACTGCAGTAATGTCACTGGTACCCCCAAAGGTGTCAAAAATGTCAGTCAAGGGTCTGATCTGTCCGCCGCAATGTCGCAGTCCCGCAAAAAAAATCGCAGATCACCGCCATTACGCGTTTAAAAAAAAAAACACCAAAAATGACAGAAATCTTTCCCGTAGTTAGTAAACGCAATAACTTTTGCGCAAACCAATCAAAATACGCTTATCATGATTTTTTTTACCAAACATAGGTAGCAGAAAACAAATTGGCCAAAAATTTTAAAAAAATTAGATTTTTACATTTTTAGGGGGGAATTTCATATAAAAAAATGTTAAAAATATTGTTATTTTTTCAAAATAAACGCTCTTTTTCTGTTTATAGCGCAAAAAGTAAAAAGCGCACTGCTGATCAAATACCACCAAAAGAAAGCTCTGTTTGTGGGAAAAAAAGGACGTAAATTTCGTTTGGGTATGGCGTCGCACGACTGCGCAATTGTCAGTTAAAGTTGCACAGCGCCGAATCGCAAAAAGTGGCCTGGACGTAAGACAGCAAAATCCTCCGGTGGTAAAGTGGTTAAAGACTCTTTAATACATTGTCATTTTATATCAAACAGCCTAGCTTTAGAAAACATTGTCATGCTCTAAACAAATATTTTGAGCAATGCTTGGACTCATCAGAGAATAAAAACAAAACATCTAAAAAGTCCCATTGGGGGTTTTCCCTCTTTGTAACCATTCTTCCAGAGGAGAATTTATGAGGTCAAGCACTGATGTGGACTAGAAGGTTGGGCTAGCAGTCTCCGCTCTAGGTCATCCCAAGGCTGTTCTATCGAGTTGAGGTCAGGACTCTGTGCAGGCCAGTGAAGTTCCTCCAACCCAAACTCGCTCATCTATGTCTTTATGGACCTCGCTTTGTGCACTGGTCCAAATTATTTGGTGGAGGGGGGATTATGGTGTGGGACTGTTTTTCAGGGGTTGGGCTTGGCCCCTTAGTTCCAGTGAAGAGAACTCTTAAGGCTTCAGGCATACCAAGACATTTTGGACAACTTCATGCACCCAACTTTGTGGGAGCAGTTTGGGGATAGCCCCTTCCTGTTCCAACACGACTGCGCAGCAGCATTAGGGGTTGCCGGTTGGAATCCCAACCACTACACTACCTGCCTGGAGTTTGCATGTTCTCCCTGTGATTGCGTAGGTTTCCTGCGAGTACTCCGGTTTTCTCCCACAATCCAAAGACATGCTGGTGGTTTAAATAGATCCTGTCAAAAATTGTATGTGTATGTAGCTGAGTTAGGGACCTTAGAATGTAAGCTCTTTGAGGGTGGGGACTGATGTTAATGTGCAAAATACTGTATATGTGAAAGTATATAAGTACCTGTAATAAAAGTATATAAACTGTATATACTGTATACAGTATACTGTATACTGTATATATGCACAACAATCAAACAGGAATTAATAGTAGATATACCTTTTCTGTTACATCAGTTGCCTTATATATGACTTCGTTCATTAGTAGTCTATAAACCTCTTCAACAAATTTTTCTCCAGAATTGCTATCAATTATTGGTCCATTTAAGATGACGCCATCCACAAGCACTGCATTCTTCTTCATACTCCTCGATTCCCCAGGGCTAGGATCAGCTGAAAAACAAAATATGTTCAATTAGAAGTACAATTCTTTTAGTAAATTGTATACTGTCGTTAATAAACTATTGTTGATATTGTAATGAGGATTTAATATGTTTTATTGCTCATTTGGGGTGCCATTTTGTCTAAAGCATATCCGTTCACAAAAAATTTATTGTGCTAATTTCTGAACATCAAGGCTATAAGATATTCATTAGCATCAATAAACACAATGTGATGAGGCCAGTTATGATAATGTAGCAATTATTAGCTTAAGCAAGTTATAGTTTTAATATTATGAATAATGTATTGTGATTTCTGATAAAAATTACATAATACAAATATGTGTTGAATAGTGTTTTGGGATAATATGGTTTTATTAAAATAGTCTATATTGCTTTTATTTAATTCATTTTTATTTTTTTTTATGTAATAATGAATGTGTCTTATATTTTGCACTTCAGATTTTAATGGCTTTTATGTTGCGTCTAGATTCAATTAAAATTAGCTCTATTGAATCCTTAGAAAAAAATCAGATTATTCATTATGCTTTACTAATTTTTAACCTTTTAGTAACCTCCATCTACAGCTATCCCCTTTTGTTTACTGTTTGCTTCCTTTTGTGCCTGCTATATAGAGAGGACCTAATTGAGCTATTGAGTTCAGGCTGTGAATTGGTTCAGAATACTACTCATTTTGGTTGTTTAACTCCTTCATGACCAGAGTTCTCTGATAGCTAGATGCCCAGGTTTTATTTATCTGCATTGGTAAACTTATTAATGACTTTATGACTAATTTGCATGCCAAAATAATTGTTATGTATATGTAGCAGCATTTCCAGGCATTGGGCCTGATGAGGGTCTGCCATTGTTACCGGAAACGCCAGCAGCCCCTTTAAGCTGAATACCCAAGTGTGAGATTGGAGTCAAAGACCAGTCCGGCATCTTTGGTTTGTTTTGTTTATTTGATATTGGGGATGGGAGAAGGGAATTAGTGGGATATTCCTCTGGATCAACTAGGTACAAATATGACACTTTGAAGAAAAATGCCTTTCAGCGCTGTCTTGACGCCGGCTGGATGCCGACCAACGCTTGCTGGTGCTTGAAAAACACTGACTTGCTAAACTGTACTTGAACTTGACTTCTGACACTCTGGTTAACTCAAAAGTCCCAAACACTGCTCCCTCCAGTCCTTGCCGACTGAGGTAGCCTCTGTATACTGCTTCTGCTGCTGCAACTCTCAACACTGTACACTGCACATTGCACGCTGTACACTTTAACACTTCAGGGCCCAACCGCTGGCGCCCCCTCTGTACTTCAGGGTCCTCTCACTAGGAACCCCCTCTACACTTCAGGGTCCTCTCACTAGGCACCCCCTCTACACTTCAGGGTCCTCTCACTAGGCACCCCCTCTACACTTCAGGGTCCTCTCACTAGGCACCCCCTCTACACTTCAGGGTCCTCTAACTAGGCACCCCCTCTACACTTCACGGTCCACACTCTGGTACCCTCTCTGCTTCTCTTCAGGGTCAACACTGGCACCCCCTTTACTCTTGCTCCTGCACTGGCTAGCTAGCTCCTGTATCCCCACGACCTTCACCGTAGTGGTCCCCTCTCTCTCTAGGCAGACCCCCAGGGGGCAGTTTGCAGTACTCACGAACTGGGAATGATTCCCTGAAACTGAACCCCTCTCAGCCCCGCTGGTCCTCGAACACCGGATCCTCTCTGCAGCTCAGCCTCCTGTTCCCTCTCACTAGGCAAGCTGCCTGGGACACCCAATTCCTCTGACAGGAGGAGAGACAGCCGTACTCTCCCTCCTGGGACTCTGCTTCCCACCAAAGATGCTGCGTCATGTGCTCCCCTCAAACTTATGCCACTCCCAGAATGCTGTGTGGCAGAATCTGCCTTTCTGGGGTAGATACAAGCCTGAGTGTGCCATTGGCCGGGTTTCCTCCACTGTCCAATGAGAACCCTCTCATAGAGCACAGTGGGGAGACTCCCCAGTCTCAACAGCCACACCTGGGAGATATGACAGCCCAGCTGAAAATCATGGTCCTGCTGTTAAGCAGACAATGCCCACTATACTTTACCTAGCACCTACCTTGTAGGGTGTTACATATAAATATACTTTAACCACTTCAATACGGGGTACTTTTACCCCCTTCCTGCACAGGCCAATTTCAGCTCTCTCATTCTTTGAATGAAAATTACTTAGTCATGTAACACTGTACCCAAACTAATTTTTTGAGACAGAAAGCGCTTTCTTTTGGTGGTATTTAATCACCACTGGGTTTTTACTTTTTGCAATATAAGTAAAAAAATACAAAAAAGTTTTTAAGAAATGGTCTTTTTCCTAGTTTCTATTATACATTTTTGCAAATAAGTAGTTTTTCTTCATAAATTTAGGCCAAAATGTATACTTCTACATTTCTTTGGTAAAAATAACCCAAATTAGTGTATAATATTTAGTCTTGGCAAAAGTTATACAAGCTATGGTATGTATCATTGAAAATTGATAAATCCTGATGTACTGACTGCTATCTCATTTATTAAGGTCTTAAAATGCCAGGACAGTACAAATACCCCCCAATGTGATATTTCAGTTTTTCCTTTTTAATAAATCTGCAACAATGTCAACAATTCTGTGTTTTTCTGTCAGTATGGGGTGCTGTGTGTACATTCATGAGGAAGAAGAATGAACTTAAATGATTTTAGCAAATGGCTGCAATATAACAAAGAGTGAAAAATTGAAGGGGGTCTGAATACTTTCCGTACCCACTGTAAGCCTTCAAAATGAGCACTTTTGATTTTTACATTTTGAGTCCCATAGTTTTCAATGGGATTCATTATTTGGTTCCGAACTTTTGCAATGTTCAAAAGTTCTGGTGCGACCCAAACAAGGGGTAATTCGGCTCATCCCTAGTATTTTAGTAAGAGACATGCTTATGTTGTAATTTTTTTTCCACAATTCTTTGGAAAATTAAATAGATTTTTTTTTTTTCACAAAACTGTCATATTAACAATGTATTTCTCTCTATGAGGCATAATGAGTTTTTTGAACATGTCATTTTTTTCCCACAAACTTTTGGAAAATGTGGAAAGAAAATGAAAAATTATTTTTTACACAAATTGTCAATTTATAAGATATTACTAAAACATAGCATTCACATAACAAGAATTACACCCCAAAATACATTTTGCTACTCCTCCTGAGTATGGCAAAACCACATGTGTGAGCCTTTTTCACAGCCTGGCCACATAGAAAGGCCCAACAGCAAAGCAGCTCCTTTATGCGCTCTAGGAGCATAAATTAGACATCTATTTTCCTGACTACCTTTCACACTTTTGAACCACCAGGACAGTGGAATTACACACAAAATGACATGATAAAAATTTTTTTCTAAATTTTTTGGAAAATGTGGAAAGAAAATTTGTATTAATATATATATATATATATATATTTTTTTTTTTTACACAAGCTTTTTTTAATTTATAGGCTATTTCTAAAACAAAGCATGTACGTAGCAAAATACACCCCAAAATACATTCTGCTAGTCGGCCTCAGTATGGCGATACCACGAGTGTGAGACTTTTTTTACAGCCTAGCCACATACAGAGGCCCAAAATCCAAGCAGTGCCTTCAGAAGTTCTAGGGACATAAAGTACACATCCCATTTCCTGACTACCTATCAAACTATTGAAGGCCTTGGAGCCCCAGGACAATGGAAACAACCACAAAATTACCACATTTTGGAAAGAAAACACCCAACCTATATTCTACGAAGCATAATGAGTCTTTTGAACATTTCAGTTTTTTCCACAAGTTTTTAGAATACGTGGAAAGAAAAGAAAGTATTTTTTAAACAAAGTTATCAATTTATAAGATATTTCCAACACACTGCATGGACATACCAAAAATTACATCCCAAAATGCTATGTAAACAAGGCAGGTCCCCATTCTGACAGGGGGGAGGGGATGGATTCTGTGTTCCTGCAGAGTAGGAACTCGAATCCATCTCTTTCCCTAGTAAAAGCAGTGAATACAGTACACATAAACACTGGCTAGGCACACAGTTAACAAACAAAATGGTGCAACGCAAATCCTACATGATATCATATACAGTACAAAAGTAATAAATGTAAATGGAGAAAAAGTCCCAAAAAAAAAGTCCTTAGGTCCACTTGGTGCTGGAAAAAGATGTAGGGGACAGCGACTCCAAACAGTGATCTCCCTCCACAAGAAAGCACACATATCCCCCCACCTCATATTTTGACCCCTGTTTTACCAGAAGGCCAAAAATCGCAGTAAAGCAATCCACATCAATCAGCAGGCTCCAGGTTTTCAGGCATATACCACTTAACAGCTATGGACCAGGCAGAGAAACTTATTCCAGAAGCACCAGGCAGTAGTATTCACTGGAATAGAAGCTCCGTGGAGTGTATGCAAAAAAGAAAAGCGGGACTTCTAAGTGTAGACTGTAATCAAGTCTGAGCTTTAATAGATAAGATTGCACTTACAATTAGGCGACATAAAACAGGCACATCGATCGTTCAGTATGAAGCATCAGCGTTGTGGGCTCTACACAGCGGCAGCCAGCCACACACGCTCGAGACAGCAGCAGCGGGTGACGTCAGACAGATGCGACTCCACCTCCCATACGCGGCGTTATGTACAGCAGGACTTCGTCACAGTTAACCCTTTGATCTCTGTCAATGTTTAACCCCTTTCCAGCCAGTGTCATGAGTACAGTGACAGTGCATATTTTAAGCACTGATCACTGTATTAGTGCCATTGGTTCCCGCAAAGTGTCAAAAGTGTCAGTTAATGTCCGATTGTCTTCTACAATATCGCAGTCAACCTATAAGTCACTGATAGCCGCCATTACTAGTATAACACAATAAATAAAAGTTCCATAAATATATCCTATAGTTTGGTGATGCTATAACGTTCTCATAAACCAATGAATATATGCTTATTGGGGTTTTTTTTTAACCAAAAACATGTAGCAGAATATATATTGGGCTACATTTATGAAGAAATGTAATTTTTTTTTTTTTATTATTGGATTTGTTTAATAGCAGAAAGTAAAAAGTATTGTGTGTTTTTTTCTTTTTCAAAATTGTCTGTTTTTTTTTTTTGTTTGTAGTGCAAAAGAAAGCTTTATTTGTGGGGAAAAAATGACATACATTTTATTTGGGGACAGCATTGCATGAATGTACAATTGTCAGGTAAAATAACACAATCCCATATCACAAAATAGAGGAGGAGGGCAATTCTTCCAGAGGTCAAGTGGTAAAGCCAGAAACATTATATAATATAAGAAGAGACTATTTCCAAGAACAATACTGAAACTTTAAAGATGTCATAGGTGGGTCAAATAATGTTCTTTTGTATCAAAGTACAATCCTTGGATGTTTTATAACCAAGGCATGGGAAGGCAAAGTCCCACTACTGCAAATAGTTTTGGTGATGGGGATGTGGTATGGAACATTATATTATTGGAACACAACTTTTAAAAAATAAATATAGGAAGGCATACTTTATGCTACAACTTCTAATATTTCTCTAAGAGCTTGTTTAGACTTGCGATTGGACTGAATGGATGTTTTTTTTTTCTTTATTTTTTTATGGAAGCTTTATGTTTTCTTTTGTAATTGATTGTGTAATAACAACACTTTGGGTTACTTGTGATTTATGTTTATTCTCAATTAAAATCATTTTTTAACAAAAAAAGACTTGCGATTGGGGGACGTTAAAAAGAAGTAGGTGGGCAATGTTTTTCGCTCCTCCAACTGCTTTGTCTTGCAAAGGCAGTAAATGGGGGTTGTTTATGTGCCACTGTCACAATGCTTTGCTTTGCACCCATGGAAAAAGCCATCACTCCAGTGGCATTCGATGAGCTTACTGATCCATTTAATTGCAATGATGATGGCTGCAGCACTTTGGTGCAGAAATTAAGGGGTTAAAGCAGAAAGTGAGTACACATCTCAAACACCTGACAAATGCCTCTGAAATGTGATCTGAATGCTGATCACTTTTTAGAGCAGTTTAGACACAAGTCTACACTTAGCCTAAGGAATAAGGTGGAAGTTGAATGTAATTTCTCTAAATCACATTTGATTTTACTTGGTAGCCTGCAGTTGAGATTGAGTGCTTGATTGACAGAACCACTATCTCAAGCTTGTCATTGCCCAACGAGAAAAGCAGAAGCCATAAAGTTATTTGTCAAACTAGCTTGAATGCAACAAAACTGTGATGGAGTATACATAACAAGTTAGGCAATAAAGATGTCTAAAAACAAGGCAATTATCAGCCAATAAAATAAACTTTCGACCTATGCTCATAACAATCAAATGTGTGGGACATCCTTGATATTTGGGGTTGACACACCTACTCTCTGATATCAGGCAATAAAGATGTCTAAAAACAAGGCAATTATCAGCCAATAAAATTAATTTTTGACCTATGCTCAAAACAATCACATGTGTAGGACATCCTTGATATTTGGGGTAGACATACCTACTCTCTGATATCAAACAGACAGAATGGAGGATGCAGTCATACAAAGCCCACATAAGCACATACCTGCAATTCACATACATAACTGTATTTGAGAGGAATGCTATTCATGGATTTAAAACAAATTAATAGTTTACATTTAACCATCATGGTAACGTCAAAAGGACATTGCCCTTGAGAACATGTATCAAAGCAAGAATTATTTTGTTTAATATTCATTTGGTGGGAAACAGTAATTTTTAAAAAGGTTTGAAAGGCAAATTTATTTTAAATAATGTTCTCGGAGGATGCCTTCAACCTGCCTGTAAAATGTTGAACAACAAAACTGATATTTACAAGGAATAATAATTTACAAGGAATGAAAAATGTTGTTTAAAGTGAAGGTAAGGGTGAACAGGGTCTACCGAGTTTCTCTACCCATGGATCCCAAATCTTGCTTACTTAGCATGTTGGATGAATTTGAATGGGGAATCAAACTAGTGAGGCAACTGTGAGAACCTTGTTCTTAGCACATAAGCTTAGAATGGTGCACCGGCATGTCCGTAAATCATCCTATTTTTTTGCGGATGATTTACGGACATAATGTATGCCAATGGCATTGCGGATGTCAGTGGATGACCATCCGCTGACATCCGATTTTCTTCCTTTCAGTTCTGTTCCGTTTTTTGGAACGGAACAGAACCCTATTTTTGTTCCATTGAAAAAACGGAAAGGATGCAAAATCGGATGTCAGCGGTGTCATCCGCTGACATCCGCAATGCCCATAGACATACATTATGTCCGTATATCATCCGCAAACGGATGGGATGATATGCGGACAAATGTCATCCGCTCCGTGAAAATAAAAAAAAATGCCGGAGCGGATCGCAATGCGGTCCGCTCCGTGTGAAAGAGCCCTTAATGTAATGGTTTCTGGTTCCATGACATGTATACTGTGAACCAGGGTTGTACTGGTTACTACTTCTTTCCATATTTACTGGAAAGTACTGCTTGGCTATGTTGTACTGGCTTCATGTTAATAAAGTTTTTTCTGGATTTAAAAAAAATAGTGCAGGTAAAGGACTGCTCCTAGCTGCTTTGTTGTTCAATGATGGCAGTTGGTTGACCGCGCCCCTACATTTACAAATGTTATTCCCAGAGACAGCGGATTGTGTTGGTAGTCAGCAGGTTTTTTTTGTATTTGAAATAGATCTGCATTACCGGAAGACATGATTACTAATGGTTTCTAATTGTTTTACATTGTGGGACCTGCTTGAGTTTTTATTTTATTATAGGACTTGTCAATATTTTGTCAGTTTATTTACTTTCCCCTTATTGTTTGAATTAGTATCACTACTATCTAGGAAGGGGGTTGTATTCCACAATTATCAGGTCAGGGTTGTGGGGAAGAGGCCTTTATCCTAAATAATTTGGGGACCCCCTAGCAAGGTACCACACATGTTGTAGGCTTGTGGCCTGGTATAGTTTAGGAGGGTGAGGATTTTGGGGAGGACCTCACATTTTTTCTTGATTTTTTTTTGCATGAGATGCTATCTTAAAACCCATACCAGACCCCAAGGATCTGGTATAAATATTAGGGAGTCAAAAAGACATTATTTATTTATTTTTATTTTTTTTAAACAGTCCCCTCCCCTTTGTTTAAATTCTGCTGTCAGCTAGGAATCCCTGACTAAAAACTGAATGAGAGATGAGTCATAGTTGTGTCAACGCCCTCAGTTGAAGTCCTTTGCTGACGAAACGAGTCAGGGCGTGGTCACGCGGTCACCCGGGTTACCTACGTCACACCCGGAAGTTTGACCGTCCAGGTACAGAGTGGCAAACATAACATCAGCGGGAAGCGACCTGACACAGGTTTACTCTCATTTTACATGCTTTCACCTACGTTTTGTTTGTGAGTGCAACTATTGAAGGTTCTGTTTGTTGGGATTTAATAAATGTGAAGTTATGCAGTATTACGCTATGTGGTGTCATTAATCTGTTTACATGCACCATGAATATGCGGAGTGGTTTCTGAGTATCAGTGAGAGGAGAGTATCCCTTCTTGAGTTTTGAGGCTCCTTGAGGATCTGACCCCCCCCCCTCGTGTTTGTGATGTATATTGGCCTGTATCCAGTGGCCTCCGGTAAGTGGATTACCATAGGGCTCGCACAGCGGTGAGGTGGAGGCTTTATAAGATTCGTATGCACAGTGGTGGATGTTGTGGATCCTTGGATTCTCATTCTGTCTTATGGACTTTTTGCATGGATTGACATCACATTGTCACTTTACATTTCAACAACAGAGACTATTTTTTCATCTTGGGATTAATTTCCTATGATAGCGCTGCTAGTGTATTATTGAAAGTTTAGGAGGAGATGTTTATAGCTTTTGAGATACACCTTTTTGTTTTACATTTATCATTGTAATAGCAGCTGCTTGAGGTCCTTTATATATATCTTTATATATACTGTATGTTTACATATATATATATATATATATATATATATATATATATATATATATATATATATATATATATATATATATATAGTTCATATATTCATCTTCATTTGAGCGCCGGGTGAGTGGCCTTCCTTGGGCATCTATTGATCCTACTCCTTATTTTATTATTTACATAATATGTTTAGTTAAATTTGTTTAATTAGCTTAATTCATTTTTGGAATTTGTTTCATTTATTCAAATTCAAATCTATTCTATTCTTTTATTGTCTGTGTCTATTTTATTCTGTTCTTTTTTCTATTCCATTTTGTTCTGTTTTACTCTAGTCTTTACTCTTCTATTATTTTATTTTCTGTTCTATTTTTTTCTTTTCTTTTATTTTGATTCTGTTCTGTTTTATTTTATTATATTGTATTCTTTTATTTTCTATTCTATTCCTTTATTTTCTTTTCTATTTTATTCTCTTCTAAAATTCAAATTCAATAACTATTCAAATTAGAAAACTATTTAAATTAGATTCAAAAACTATTTGAATTCTTATTTCTTCCAAAATTTTGTTTTGTTATTTTGGATTAGTTTAAATTTGTTACTATTGTAATTCAGAAATTCAGATACATAACAAAAAATTTGCCTGAATTTTAATTTGGATCGAACAAACCAACCAAGTTTAGAAAGCGGTCACATTTAGCAGTGGTAGTAATACTGCTGCTAAATGTATAAATTCACTTCCCACTTCCATTTGCTGAACCTCTGAACAAGAAAAAACAGCAATTCTTCCCTATATGTGGCCTGCATATGTACTACAGCATCTAAAACACATTGGAAAATATTCTTTAATGCACATTGTAGATCCAAAATGCCCATAAGGCTGCAGGATCTCCAACCCTGAGCTACAGAGATGTATTGATAGAAAGATGAAACTTAGTAGAATGAGACATAAATGAATTAAACAGTTGTTCTAAAACAACATTTTTCATTTAAATTCTAGTTCTGCTTGGTTCATTTATCAAACTTGCTCTTTTATTGGCAAAAAATTGCTAAGCATACAAACAGCATGAAGAAAAAAAAAAAAAACATTGTATTGTTAGCATATAAATAATGGAATATACTTGTAGGGGTTTTCATGGAGTTCGAGCGAGAATGGCTTCTTCTTCCCGAAAAGCACATATTTGATGGTAATTAATTACCCTCCACCCCTTTGTCTTTCAATTATTTAATATTTGAGTTGTCTGAAAGGAGAATATAAATCTCATTCTTTTCTGCACTATTTGCAAACATGTGTTAGTGCAGCGAAGCTTTAAAGCGACAATCATTCTCTAAAATTGTTCTTACCACACATCATTAACCCTTTTATCACCTGTGTAACCAGATCATGTTCTCCTGACAGTAAATGTTAATTTTTTTCTTCTCCACACTCAGGCTCAGTTCAGTTAAACTGACAAAATAAATTTACAAGATTTGTTTCTATATTAAATGTAATTCTGACAGGGACATTCTGTCTGAGTTATATCTTAAAAGGCCAGTGAATCCACAGACGCTGTGACAAGTGCAGTTTCATTTATTTTATATTTAACAACCTGAGAAGTGTTAAATTGTGCAGTAAAATATGGATGGAGGAGAGCGGAGTCGCATTGTGGAACTTAAATTATGTAATGCAGGATTAGGAACACTGACACATTATCAAAAAGAAATGGGCTAAACCTGGGATTAAGGATTACCAGCAGCAAGGTGAGGTCACATACTTAATGTTGTAGTAGTAATACCTCAAAGGGCACTAAGAAGATCACATGTAGAAGGTGTGCTACATGATAAGGTCATTTAAACAAGAAAACAATAACAAGGTTAAGGGGTGTAATGAGAATTTATTTGGAGGTTAATGCAGTTGTGAAATCCTATTAGAGTACAGACTATAGAATATTTTAGGTAGAAAATGGTTTTTACACTCTAACTTTATAAAGAAGTGCAATTTATGGGGCAGAGGTGATTTTTACTTTATATTGACGATTTAGTATTCAGTATCTATACTCAGATATCCACTGCTGAAAACAATAAAGGAACACTTTTTCATCAGAATATAGCATCAAGTCAATTAAACTCCTGAGATATTGATCTGGTCAGTTAAGTAGCAGGGGGGGTTGTTAATCAGTTTCAGCTGCTTTGGTGTTAATGAAATTAACTGGAAAAGATAACAAAAAGAGGGGCGCACCAACCTAGTGCATTACCACTAAAACCATTTATTAAAATAGTAAAATGCGTAAAATATACTTACAAAACAAGTGTGAATGATACACACATCGACATAATCAATATAAAGTCTCCAAGGTAGCCAGGCACTGCGTAATGCTGGATGGCATGCAGCGGACCGCATGGAGCTGCTGTGGCTATGCTGACGCGTTTAGAGGGCGAACCCCTTCCCCAGAGCCAAGAAATTAAGAAAAAGCAGCATTCGCTGCTTGCCATCCAGCATTACGCAGTGCCTTTGCTACCTTGGAGACTTTATATTGATTATGTCGATGTGTGTATCATTCACACTTGTTTTGTGAGTATATTTTACACATTTTACTATTTTAATAAATGGTTTTAATGGTAATGCACTAGGTCGGTGCGCTCCTCTTTTTGTTATCTTTTCCAGTTTGTATCGGATACCCTTAGTCCTGAGGTGGCAGCAAGACCCTTAGTCATACCCATCCAAACCCATTGGAAACTTTCCTCTCTCTTCCCATATACTGCACTTGAGCACAGGAGAATTGAACTACTTAAGGAAATTAACAACAGGGGCACTAGATGTGCAACAATGATTATCTCCAGGAGACCTAGGCAAATCCCTATCGACTTTATACGGAGCACTCCTGGGAACAGACTCCCCTAAGTTGGATGGACTATTGGAAGTATGGCATACTGATATTCCATCACTAGACAAAGGATTCGGAGGAATGTCTCGAACAGGGCCCCAGGTTAATTATTTCTTCTTGGGATAAACAAATTCAGGTAAAATTCCTGCTACTACACCCCCCAAAGACCTCATCATATTTTTCCGGATAAGGACCCCACATGTCCGAGATGTAAAACACATGTTGGGTAATTTATCCATATGTTTTGCCCAGTCATCTCAAATTATTGGTGGGAAGTTTTTTCAAAGATTAGCCTTAGATTGCAAATGTCCTTACCTGTTTCACCAGAGTTTTATTAGGGGTTCATAACGATACTCAACGCTCTCACCATACTTAGTTGCTGATCTCGTATCTTTTGTTTTACGCTAAGACGGAGATCCCCATGAAATAGATCTCCTCATCCCCTCCTGTTCTATCCTCCTGGGAAGCAATGATAGATTCAGCATTGCCCATGTCTAAAATCACCTATATGAATAGAGGGTGCACGTGAGGGTGCGCTGGGACCTTGGATTCCAGTGGAGGTTTGGATGTCCCAGACTGCAGAACGCATCTCACCCTGCCACCGATGTGACTGAACCAACCCGAACTGCTTCTGTCAGTATAGTGCTTCCTCTAGTCTTGAACATAGATATCAGATATTATAGCCACAACATACAAGACTAGCGAACAATAGCTTGAATAATAATCTGGAATGTTGTTTTGACAAACTCACACAGAATATTTACCACACAGGAGGACATTCCCCCCTTTTTATCATATTACCCTAACAATACAAAACTGTAACCAGAAACATAATTAACATGCGCTAATTAACTAGTAACTTAACCCAGCCTGGATGACTAGACTATTCAGTCCCCAAAACAGTGAATACAAAGGGCACATTAATACAAGTATAAACACATTCACAACTAGCTATATGGCAAAGCTCATACAATGTCCAATTTGAAGTAAACCACACCACATTCTCAGTGTCCATTAAGTAGTTGTCCATCATTTTCTCAGTCACCCTGTGCCCCTAATAGACACAGGATGACTTACACATAATAGAGGCATGGGGAGCTGAAACAAGGGATTCTCAACCTCTCCAAGGGAAGCTGAGTCCCCCCACCCAAAGTGACTCCCGTCACAGTAGTTCTGTAAACAAAAGCCCATTGACAAAGGCTCTAAGTTTATTTTAGTCTGCTTGGAATCCTATCTTCAGTTCTAGCTAACCCAGAAGTGCTGTTGTCTACTTTCTTTACAAAAAGAGGGATGATTAGTAATGAAGGATCTAAATAATTGAACTAGCTAAAATAACATGTAATCTTAATGTTGGTTAGTCTCAACTAGCGATGTGTGAACTGTTCCACACTATTTTTTACAATGTAAGCTTCTACTTTTACATAATCCTTTATTCTTCTACAACAACTTGTAGCAATAGTATTAAATAATATTTTGTGTCTGGAACACAATGGCCATGATTCAATAAAGCATTTATGATGCTTTTCTGGCAGTATGGTCACATTAGAAAGTCCATAATCCATGGAAGCTTTGCGACAGTTCTGCTAATAGTTCTGGCACATGCAACAGATTCAATTAGTTCTTATGTCTGCCACTTTCACAAACTGTCACTTTTGGCTGCAACCAGAAAAAAAAAAAAAACATTTTTAACATAAGGAAACTGGAGGTAATCAAGACCAACTATGTGTTGGCATACAGGGCTTGATTTACTTAAACTGAAAACTGCAAATACTGGTACAACTGTGCAGGTTAGCCAATCAGCTTCTAACTTCAGCTTGTTCAATTAGGCCTCATGCACACTGGACGTTTTTACAGCTGCTGTTAGCAGCGTCAGACGTTTTTTTTTGCAGCTGCAGAACGCCCATCCATGTTATTCTATGGCCTCATGCACACATAGAGCTTTTAGGAGCTCCAAGTGGCATAGGCGTTTTACAGCTCCAAAAAAAACCCAGGAACTGTGGGTTCAGGAGCTCCAGCGTCAAGCTGCAAAAAACGTCTGACGCTGCTAAAGGCTCCATAAGGCTCCATAACGTTGCTTAACGTGCGTTAAGCCACGTTATACGTTTTTTTTCTTCCATTCGAAATCAATGGCTCCCTATGGGAGCCTATTGATTTGAATGGAAGTCACACCGCAGGTCGGATCAGGGTGATCCGACTTGCGGTGCGACCTGCACTGTGAGAATCTTGAGGGGGAACTCCACGCCAAAATGGGGAAAAAAACGGCGTGGGGTTCCCCCCCAGGTTCCAAACCAGGCCCTTCGGGTCTGGTATGGAATTTGAGGGTAGCCCCGCACCGAAAAAACGGCGTGGGGTCCCCCCCAAAATCCATACCAAACCCTTATCCGAGCATGCAGTCCGGCATGCCAGGAAGGGGGAGGGGACGAGCGAGTGGCCCCACCCCCCCCTGGATCATACCAGGCCACACGCCCTCAACATGGGGGGGTGTGGGTGCTTTGGGGCAGGGGGGGCTCTGCACCCCGCACCTCAAAGCACCTTGCCCCCATGTTGATGAGGACAAGGGCCTCATCCCCACAACCCTGGCCGGTGGTTGTGGGGGTCTGCGGGCAGGGGGCTCATCGGAATCTGGAAGCCCCCTTTAACAAGGGGGCTCCCCCAGATCCCGGACCCCCTCCCTATGTGAATGGGTATGGGGTACACTGTACCCCTACTCATTCACCCCATAAAATGCAGTGTATGGAAATAACGACAGGAGACGTTTTGGAAAATTTATTAAAAATCTTCATCTGGCTCTTGTCCTCTCCGGGGGGTCTTCTGCTGTCTTCTCCTCTCCAAGGGTCTTCTGCTCTTTTGCTGTCCGCCCTTCTTGTCTTCTCCTCTCCGGGGGTCTTCTGCTGTCTTCTCTCCAAGGGTCTTCTGCTCTTTTGCTGTCCGCCCTTCTTGTCTTCTCCTCTCCGGGGGTCTTCTGCTGTCTTCTCCTCTCCAGTTTGCACTGTGACAGTTTGCGGCTTCACAGCCGGGTACGCACTGCGCATGCGCGAGTTGTGTTACACTTCGTGATTGGCCGGCAATTTTCTGGGACCTCTGACATGTCCCAGAAGATTGCAGGGAGGGAGGGGGAGAGGAGAACTTCCGCTCAGGGCGCCGCGGCGCTCGGAGCGGAAGTGGGAGCGAGTACCTGTCAAAACTAGGTACCCGCTCCCCCCCCCAAAAAAATGACATGACAAAAAGCTGCAGCTTTGTCATGGTGAGTGAGATGACCCCATATTCCCCACACACCATCCCATCCCCCACCCCATTCTATCTCCCCTGACCCCTTCTCCCCTGGGAACAGGGACTCCTTTTCTGGGGACAGGGACCCCTTCTCCCCTGGGAAAAGGGACTCCTTTTCTGGGGACAGGGACCGCTTATCCCCTGGGAACAGGGACTCCTTTTCTGGGGACAGGGACCCCTTCTCCCCTGGGGACAGGGACTCCTTCTTTTCTGGGGACATGGACCCCTTCTCCCCTGGGGACAGGGACCCCTTCTCCCCTGGGGACAGGGACCCCTTCTTTTCTGGGGACAGGGACCCCTTCTCCCCTGGGGACAGGGACTCCTTTTTTGGGGACAGGGACCCCTTCTCCCCTGGGGACAGGGACTTCTTCTCACCTTAAGGCTTCTCTGTGGCTATCTCCCACCAGGAACTCTTTCCCTACAGGGAGTCCCAGGGGCCCTACTGCCTGACAGGGATGATGAGACCCCTGAGGTGGTGAAACTCCCACAAATCAATTTTTTCATCGTTTTAAGCCAATTTGTATTCTGCTACATATTTTTGGTAAAAAAAAATCACAATAAGTGTATATTGATTGGTTTGTCAAAAGTTATCGCATCTACAAACTACTGGAAAGATTTATGTAACTTTTGAATACTTATTACTAGTAATGGCGGCGGTCTGTGATTTTTAGCGAGACTGCAACATTGCGGCGGACAGATCGGACACTAACTGACATTAGATAAAAAAAATGACACCATGCTTGAAAGTCGGAACTGGTTACTAAAATTTTTGAATCCCACCACTGGGTATGTCTGTATATTAAGAACAGTGTACAGGTAAATATGAGGGACGACATCGCAAACGGAGCTAAGGAGGAGGTAGAACCCCTATGGGTAGAACTTCAAAGGGAAGGCACTATGGGGAAAGACTCGGCAGTTCCTAAATGTTTTGCAGGAAAATGTCATGGGTCAGATGGTGAATGCACCGACAAGAAACAATGCAGTACTAGACCTACTGATTACCAAAAATACAGACCTGATCACGGATATTGAAATACGGGGCAACTTAGGAAACAGTGACCTTAGGTCAATTAGTTTCAGTATAAATTATAGAAATAGGTGATGATATCAAATGGGATAAAATCCTTGAAACAAAGAACACGGGGGGGGGAATGGGAGTGCTTTAAGAACATACTAAATAAAGGGATTGGCCAGTGCATTCCAAAGGGGAATACGTTTAAAGGAGCAAAAATAAACCCAGGGTGGCTTAACTCCAACATAAAAATGCATATTAAAACTAAAGAAAAGGCCTTCAAAAAATACAAGGCTGAGTGCAATAAGAAATGTAAAAGTGAAATTAAGGCGGCTAAAATAGAACACGAAAGACATATAGCGGAAGAGAGTAAAAAAAAACCCCCAAGAAATGATTTAAGTATATAAATAGTATGAAAGCGAGACCAGAACACATTGGCCCCATAAAAGACGTCAAAGGGAATCTGGCCACAAAGGACAGAGAGAAAGCGAAAGTGCTAAATACTTTCTTCTCTTCAGTCTTCACAAAAGAATTGGGGGGGGGCGTGGCCGCCGCGTAACAGCATGGACGTCTGAGCACAGAGCTCCGCCAGGCCAGGGAGAGAATCTACTACCATCGGCGCCCTAACACCTCGCAAATCGACCTGCTCCTGCCTGTGTGATTGCTGGACTCGCCCTGCCTTCGATACCGATAGGAAGAAGAAGGATACCTGCCAGCCACGGCAGCTCCAGCACTTCTTTATGGCCCAGGACAAGCAACGCAGCCAAGATGGCGGCGGCGGCGGATCTCCGGCCTCATCCAGCGGGACGTCTCACTCCTTGCTTAGCCCTCCACACACCTCGGCACAGAAGGCGGGACAACCTAGGTCCCCGGCGGCCTCCACCCCAATGTCCAGGAGTCCTGTAAAGAGTAAGCCCAGACTATCGGGAGACATGTCGGCCGTGGAGGTAAGCCAGGGGGACCTTTCATCCACCAACACTACCCGGGAATTGTCCCCTAACATAGACACCTTCCCTGCCAGCGAGAAGCCGGTCTCTGAGGTCAGACTCAGGGACATGATGATGTCCCTGCGGGCTTCCATGCACGCGGATATGATGGAATGTGTCGCTGCATTTAAGGGGGAGGCGCAGGCCCTGGGAGGACGCATGGACAGGGTTGAATCCAAGATGGGGGAGTTTGCAGCTTCACACAATGAACTGATCGATGCCCACTATACCCATGAGGATGAGATTGACAAGCTCAAATCAAAATTGGCTGACATAGAGGATAGGTCAAGAAGGAACAATGTAAAGATCAGGGGGGTCCCAGAGTCGGTGCACCCCGATGCCCTGGACCAATATGCACGAGACCTTATTTTAGCGGTCCTCCCGAACACACCACAGTCTGAACTTGTTATTATGAGGATACATTTTTATCATGTAAAGGACAGCCTCATGTCAGCATTCCGAAAGAGGGATCCTATACCGGAAGCATACTCCAGACTCCAGCTTTTTGCTGACTTGTCACAATACACCCTTCAACAAAGGAGGGTTTTATACCCACTGACAAAAATCCTCAGGAATCATTCCATTATCTATAGGTGGGGGTTCCCTGTGAAGCTTACGGTCACGTACAACAACAAGCCCCACATTATCACCACCATGCAAGCTGGCCTGGACTTGCTTCAGTCCTGGGGTCTCCTCCCGGACCGAGACAACACTCCTCCAAGGCCATCCGGGCGCATCTCCCCATTACCTGAGGACTGGCAAACGGTCACCCATAAGAAAAAGGGGAAGAAGCAGCCCAAAGGGTCGCCACCTCAAGCTTTTCCGCAAAGACCCTCTCCCTGAGCCTGGCCGTAGTGCCCACCCAAACCTCCCCCCATGACTATGTGCAGTAAACCTGCTCACGAGTTTGTTCTCAATTTTTTACGCATATTACGAGCATTTCACCTTTGCTCCTATGTTTTGTTGTTTCTCTTTTTTTTTCTACTCCCTTTTGGTCAGCAGATTAAAACCATGGACTACGGACACCTCGCATGGACACATGTTGCGGACGGCCCCTGCCTTCTTCGCTCACTGTGGCTCCACGGATGGTTATCTCTGTGCTCCCTACGAAGTCGTACTGGATCAGGTAACATCACCACCGCCTACACACTTAAATGATGGCTATCACAATCACCTCCTTCAATGTACACGGCCTCAACCATCCTGCCAAACGAGCTTCTATGTGGCGTGAGGCTCTACAGTTGAAAAGCGATCTCCTATGCGTACAAGAGACTCATTTTATGCAGTCCTCAGCCCCAACGCTATCACACAGAAGTTTCCCTCATATTTACACAGCATCGGACAGTTGTAAACGCAACGGAGTTCTGATAACAGTGAGAGACTCTGTAGCCTTTTCCCTACACAGGGTTGTTCCAGATCCGCTGGGAAGATATCTTATACTGCAGTGCGAACTGAACAATATCCCCTATACGATCTTGAATGCATATGCCCCCAACACGCGTCAGATACGCTTCTGGCGAAGGATGTTCAGACTATTGGACAAGCACAAGTATGGTTCCTTGGTAGTATGTGGGGACTTTAACTCAACGGCGGACCCCGCGTTGGACATCTCCTCCTCACCCAAGCGATCGCCTCCAGCTTTACAATCTATATTTCATGAGGTGGAGATGTTTGATGTGTGGAGATGCCACCACCCGGGGAGAGGGATTATTCATTCCACTCCTTGAGACATAATACCTACTCCCGCATTGATATGATACTGGTTGACAAGCGTCTGTTACAATTGACGCAAACCTCGAGCATTCATAACATCACGTGGTCCGACCATGCCCCAGTATCCATATCTGTGCGGGAAGATCGCACCCCGGGCCCAGCGTATCTCTGGAGAGCGAATGCACAGGTGCTGGACTCTCCTCAATTTGCCTCTCAGATAGAGCGACATCTTGAGGAATACTTTTTGCATAATGAGGGTTCGGTTTCTGACCCCACGGTGATCTGGTGTGCCCACAAGGCCTTTATTCGGGGGATACTTATTAAACTGTGTGCAAGGCTTAAGAGGCAGAGGACACGGCAGCTAGACCACCTCATGGCAGAGATCAAGCGCTTAGAACCCCTAAATAAGAACACCCCCCATCCTCACTTGGCCCAACAATTACTCAATCTTAGATCGGATCTGAGAAACCTACTGGTGAGAACCAAGACAAATATTTTAGAGCCCTTAAACTCTCCCACTACTCGGCAGGTAACAAGGCCGGGAAGGTATTGGCGAATAAACTTAAGGCTAAACGCGTCAAAAACAGAATTGCCTACCTCCTGGATCCCGCCACAAACTCAAAAATCATGAACCCGCAGGAAATAGCTGACGCATTCGCTAAATATTATGGATCCTTATATAACCTTAAAGATGACCCTTCCACCCCTCAACCAACCGATCAACTTATTTCTGATTTTTTGGCGTCCATAGACTTGCCGACACTTGACCCTTCCACCCTGCAAGCTCTGAACACCCCAATCACGACAGCTGAGGTGGAACGGGCCATACACACCCTTCCCTCCGGTAAATCCCCGGGCCCTCATGGACTCCCCAACTTATACTATAAGAAGTTTGCAAAGACGCTTAGCCCTCACTTAGCCTTGATGTTTGCGGCTGCTGTGGCCTCTGCCTCCATGCCAGGGGAGTTACTCCAAGCATATGTTGTTACATTACCTAAACCTGGCAAGGAACCTACTTCTCCCCCCAATTTTAGACCGATATCCTTATTGAACACGGATATCAAGCTGTATGCTAAGGTGTTGGCACTTAGACTTCACCCTATATTGCCGAATCTCATCAACCTGGACCAATCCGGGTTTGTTCAGGGACGACAGACGTCGGATGCCACAAGAAGGGTCATAGGGCTTATAGACAGGGCAGGGTCCGGTCGGGTGCCTTCTCTGCTGCTCTCTTTGGATGCGGAGAAGGCATTCGACCTGGTCCATTGGACATATATGACCAGGGTGTTGCAGCGGTTTGGCTTCCAGGGACCCATCTTGAGTGCGATTTTAGCGCTCTATTCTAACCCTTCCGCGAAGGTGTACACCTCTAATATGCTCTCAAAAGCTTTCCCAATCACCAACAGAACGAGGCAGGGCTGCCCACTCTCCCCCTCAATTTTTAACCTCCTTATCGAACCTCTGGCGGAGGCCGTTAGATCCTCTCCTCACATCAAGGGCCTTGTGACCCCTTTGCGCTCCCATGTAATAAACCTGTTCACAGATGATGTTATAATCTTCATGACGGACCCAGAAAAATCCCTAGCGGCTACTCATTCACTGCTGCAGCGGTTTAGCCTGGTTTCCTACTATAAGGCTAATTTCGCAAAGTCCTTGATCCTTCCCCTGGGCTTACCTCAACAACTGAGTCGTAAATTACAAACTCTGTACCCCTATACATGGAAACGAGATTGTATACCTTATCTGGGGATCTTACTGACCCCAACGGTGGATAAATTGGCTGCTACGAATTTCCCCCCTTTGGTAACTAAAATTACGCAGGAGTGCCAGAGAATCCTGAAAACTGAACTCACCTGGTCGGGCCGCCTTGCCTCGTTCAAAATGCTTATTCTACCCCAGATCCTCTACATATTTAGATCCTTAGTAATCCTGTCCCCCGTCAAATTCTCGCATCGCTTCAGACAGCACTGAAGGGGTTGGTATGGAAGGGGAAGAGGCCAAGAAGTGCCCACTCCCTTCTCTCTAAACACTGGACCGCAGGCGGAATGGGCATGACGGATGTCGGTGACTATCTCCTCGCCTCACATTTGGCTCAATTAAAGCACTGGGTGGCCCCAGGGTGCCATACAGTGTGGAGTTCTTTGGAGGAGGACATCTGCTCTCCCCTTCCCCTGTGGACGGTGCTCCTGGCAGATGTATGGCGCCCATTGCCGCTAGAGAAGTTGCCCATCTCTGTCAGGGCCTCGCTGTTGGCTTGGCGGGCGTTCACGACTTGTGCGCTACCGTCATCCCAAAAAACGAGGGTCCCTATCCCTACGGGAGTATTGGAAATAGTTATCCCTCACTCCTCCTTCAGAGTTTGGACTAGTAGGGGCATTACGAATAAAGACCATATTCTGATAGGAGACAACATCAAATCCTTTCAAACCCTACAGGCGGAATACGCGCTCCCCTCCTCTGAGCATTACAGGTATCTACAGCTCGCCCATTTCCTCCGCTCCTTGACATCCCCTCATATCCACTTGCCCCTAAGAGGCTGGACGTTCCTGCTGGGTAATCTCCGCTCGATTAAAGGAACCTCCCTTTTCTACAACCTTTTTCACAACAAGTTGGATTACCGCAAAATTGTCCCACTTACAAAATGGGAGGGGGATCTGGGGGACTCATTTACTGATGAGCAGTGGAAAGCAGCCTTCCGTTTGGTTAGACAAGCCTCATCTTGCACTAACCACTGGGAACTGTCCCAGAAGATCACCCTGCGATGGTACCTCACCCCATACCGCCTTTCTAAGTTCGTACCAAACTATTCACCCCAGTGCTGGAGGGGGTGTGGCGACGTAGCCCACCTTGTTCATGTGTTTTGGTCTTGCAAGCACCTGACCAGTTTCTGGAACAAGATATTCTCCATAATCTCAGAGATTACTGGGGTGATAACCCGCCCATCTCCAGCACTGGCGATATTGAATATAGGGGTTGAGAGGTTCCCTATAGAAAGTAGCTCCATAGTTACCCACATACTACTGGCCGCCCGCGGCCTGGTGACTAGACGATGGAAATCAGATATTGTGCCCAACTCCTCAGAGGTTATTGCCATGGTCAAAACTAATTCTGTGTATGAGGGCATTCTCGCACGCAAAGCTGGTCGTAGCGCCAGATTTGACCGTGAATGGTCCTTGTGGTCCTCTTGGATCTCGACTAAGGGTTATTAATCTTACTTTGCTGATAATTTGATTTTGGATTACTCTGCTGACCGGTTATTCTTGTTTTTGTTTTTCCTGTTACGTTTAATGGTTATCCCCTAATTTTTACCAGTTCCCTACTTTTTGCTGGATATGGCTGTTGAACACGATGTTATGATGATTTGCAGACAACTCACACACTAGCTTCCCCTCCCCCCTTTTTTTTCCCCTGTTTTCCGAACCTGTGGTCTCCACAACCCTCCCCCCCTCTTCCTACCCCTCCTCCTCCCCCCTCCCTCCCCCCCCCTTTCTCCCTCTCTTTTCTCTTTCTTCCACTCTTATTACGTTTCCTCCCATCCCTTCCTTCCTTGTCTCCCCCCGTCGCTCCCCTCCCCCTACCCTTTCCCTTCCCCCCCCCCTCCCTCCCTTCTTTCTTCATCACTCCTTCTTCCCCTGTCCCCTCCTCCTTTCCCCTCCTTCCCCCTCTCTCCTCTTCCTTCCTTCCTATTTCGCTCCCTCCAACCCTTCCCTTCCGGCCCCCATCCCCTCCTCCCCTCCTCCCCTTACCTCCTTCCCCCTTCCTCCAAAAGAATTGGGGGGCTACACTAACCCAGCTTGTAATGCTAAAATAAATAATACACCTCAGGAAGTACCCCCCATGGTTAACAGAAGATAGACTTAGAACTAAACTTGAGAAACTTAACACAAATAAATCACTGGGATCAGATGGCTTGCACCCGAGGGTTATTAACCACGTCTGGACCGGAAGATTTTCCCCCTTAATGACCAGGCCCTATTTAGCGATTTTGCACTGCATTATATTAACGGACAATTGCGCAGTCGTGCAACCCTGTAGCCAAAAAAAATCTATGTCCTTTTTTTCCCACAAATAGAACTTTATTTTGGTGGTATTTGATCACCTGTACGATTTTTATTTTTTGCACTATAAACAAAAAAAGAGCGAACATTTTGAAAAAAACACAATATTTTTCACATTCATATTTTGACATTCTCAAAAAAAAAATGGCAACGATCTGCGATTTTCTGCGGGACTGCGACATTGCAGCGGACAGATTGGACCCCTAACTGACATTTTTAATATGTTTGGGGGTACCAGTGACATTACTACAGTAATCAGTGCTAAAAATATGCACTGTTACTGTAATAATGACACTGGCAGGGAAGGGGTTAAATGTGACCCTAGGGGAGTGATTTTTTACTGTATTGGGGTTGGACTTGTGAAATGATCACAGAGACATGCGATCCTATATAGCAGGATCACATGAGCTCTGTGTTCATTTCAGGGAGAAGGACGGTTGGCTGTGTTTACATCAGCCAACCGTCTTTCTCTCTCAGAGATTGCAGGTTTCAGGCAGCAATCAGAGCCGCCTGACACCCGCAGTGGCTTCCCCGCTGACGATCGGGGCACGCAATGTGCCGCAGGCAGTGCTCGCGCGCCTCCTAGCGGCCTTCAGGAGAGACCTACGTCGATTTGCCTGTCCGTGCCACCTTGCCCCAGTAAAAAGGCGGCGGGTGGTCTGGAACTGGTTAAAGAACTCAGCCAGGTGATAGCCAGACCGTTATTCTTGATCTTTAAGGATAGTCTACAGATGGGTATGGTGCCAGCTGATTGGAAAAAAGCCAATGTGGTACCAATATTTAAAAAAGGGCCGAGATATATCCCGGGTAACTATAGGCCGGTCAGCCTAACATCAGTAGTCTGCAAGATTTTGGAGGGGATGTTAAGTGACTATATACAAGACTTTAGTCCCCACAAATGCTTACTGTAGATATTAAGGTACGTAGGTATGGGCCATAGGGTGAGTACCTGGATAAAGAACTGGCTCCAGGGGCGAGTCCAGAGGGTGGTGATAAATGGGGAGTACTCGGATTGGGCGGGCGTGGAAAGTGGGTTTGACCAAGGATCTGTCCTGGGACCAATCCTGTTTAATTTATTCATAAACGACCTAGAGGATGGGATAAACAGTACAATCTCTGTATTTGCAGACAATACTAAGCTAAGCAGGGCAATAACTTCTATGCAGGACATTGTAACCTTACAAGCAGACCCGAACAAAATAATGGGGTGGGCAACTACATGGAAAATGAGGTTTAATGTTGAAAAATGTAAGGTAATGCACTTGGGTGTCAGAAACATGAACGCAAGTTACTCACTGGGGAGGAACCTCTGGGTGAATCTAAGATGGAAAAAGACCTGGGGGGTCCTAGTCGACAACAGGCTTGGCAGTGGCATGCAATGCCAAGACGCTGAAAGCAAAGCCAACAGAAAACTGGTATGTATAAAAAGGGGATACACTCCAGAAATAAAGAGATTATTCTCCCACTCTACAAGACTCTGGTCTGGTCACATCTGGAGTATGCTGTCTGGTTCTGGGCACCGGTCCTCAGAACAGATGTGCTCTCAGAACGGATGTGCTGGAACTGGAAAGAGTCTAGAGAAGGGCACCAAAAATAATTAGGGGAATGGAGGACATCAGCTATGAAGAAAGACTACAAGCACTGAACTTATTCTCTCTGGAGAAGAGACGCTTGAGAGGGGATATGATATCAATGTACAAATACTGTACTGGTGACCATAGCATAAGGAACAAACTTTTCAGAGGAAGGGAATTCAATAAGACACGTGGCCACTCACTAAAACTAGAAGAAAAGCGGTTTAACCTTAAACTATGTAAGGGGTTCTTTACTATCAGAGAAGTAAGAATGTGGAATTCTCTTCCACAAACAGTGGTATCAGCAGGGAGCATCGATAGTTTCAAAAAACTATTAGATTGGCACCTTAAAGACCGTAACATAAAGGGTATACAAAATACGGTTAACAGCAAACGCACACACACACACACACACACACACACACATTATGGGTTGAACTGGATGGACTGATGTCTTTTTTCAACCTCACTAACTATGTAACCCCCCACTGCAGTAGGACAAAATAATAGAGCCTGGGACAGACCAAGCATAACATGAGTGGAGCCTGTATAAAGGTCCAGATTCCACCATCAGCCCCAAACCCCCAGACCCACCCCAATGCCCACAGAATTTCAGCCGGTTCAATGTCACTGCAATTGTGCATGTGCATCCCAGGCCTGGGTTGCTGTTGTAGTCTATTGAGCTTCACACTGTATAGCAGGGCATGTTGTGTATTTGGGGAGACCAGGGAAGATGTGTGATCCTCCTGGGCTGTTTACATGATTGGGGAGATGGGATCTTAGTGGGGCAGTCTTGCTGTGCTGCCAGCTTAAAGTAGAACTATAGGCAAAACTTTTTTTTTTTCATTTTGGATAGTACAAAGTAGGATTATAACCCCTGTCAATTTTTTTTTTCCACCATCTGTGTACCATTGCAGAGATTTACCTTCACCTCCTGTCCCATGGCCTACAAATAAAAGAAACTCAATGGGAACCCCTTGGTTACCAGAACTAGTGTCCCCATTGGAAGATTTCCCCTCTATTACTTTTCTAGGGACAACCCAAAGTTTGGGGCTTTCTTTTGCTTTCTCTTTCAATGATAATGGTAAAAAGGACAGATATAGAGGACGAATCTCCTTACCAAGGACATAGAAAGCTATAAAAACTGACCGGTGTTCTAATCCCTCTCCACTCTATACATAACTAAAAAAAGTTTTGCCTTTAGTAACTCCTGCATTGCTGGTATGGCAGCTTGGAAGGACTTCTCCTACTTTCCACTACTTTCTAGAAGATTGGAACATCTTTGTGACAAATTGTACATGTTCCTGACAGGTATATGAATCTGTCACACTCACTGACATGTGGACGCATAGCACACTTCTAAAGACTGTCTGGACCCTTTCTTATGAATTCCAGGGAATTGTTTGTAGGATCACAAGAATTTGAAAGCTGTTACTGACACTTTTTAAATATATGATATTCTCATCTTCATTTGCCAATCCCTTGAACCTGATGTGTGACTCATCCCTGTTCTAATGTCATGCAGTGCAATATCTTCAGGCTTCTTCTTGACATACTATGTCTTTTTTTTTTTAATAAAGCTTTAAACACTAATCCCTTTAGTTGTCATTTTAATTCATTTTCAGATTCTTGTTAGAGGTAACAAACTAGTAATATAAAGCCATGGGAATATGATTCCCATCAAATGGGAGCATAAAAAGCTGAAGTCAAAGAACTGGAATTAGTGGAAAATGCCAATACAAAAACTTAAACATTTAACTTGATATCAGGTCATGCTTCAAAAGACACATATGGTTAAAGACAAGGTATAAACATCAGCAAATGTTGTGCGTGGCCACATTGTGCTTAACTATGGGTTAAAGTACATCTAGTCCCTAACTGAATGACAATTATTTGTGAAAGCACAGTATATCACAAATACTTCAATATAAATTCAATTCATCAACTTAGGATTTCTAGGAGTGGAGTCTGTGTTTGCACAGGGCAATGGCTGTGCAGACATTAGCAAAACTATTCCCTTTGCTACACCCACATGCTCAAGTTGCTGCTCTCCCAGAGCTTTTCTGATGGTGAAACATCCTAGGAGATGTAATTTAAGAGTGCACACTCATCAATACAATTTACTTCCCTGAGTATCAAAACTTACCAACTATCAAAAGTGTCTCATTCTCCCAGACCCTAGATCCATTCTTACCGGAGTCTGATAATTTCACCTTTCTTACAGCCTACATCCAAAATCTTCATTGTCACTGGCCATGTCTGCCCATTGGATCATCATAGGCTTCTATGAGACTGTCTCCAAAGCCTCTAGAGAAGTCAATGGAAAGCAACTTTGCAGGTACAGCCAGCAGTAGGGGGGAAGGAAGGATTGATTAGGGGGCTTGACTGCCAAAATACTTGGAGCAAATATGATATACATGACCTAATGAGGAGAAAAAGAAGTCTTGGGAATGTCGGTTATATTATAGAAAGGTTAAGGAAACAGGCTGTGGTATCAGGACATCTCATATCTTGATAGGTAAAAAGATGAATCATTCAATCTAGCAAGGTGAATAATGGTAATATCAAAGCTGGTTAAAGCCCAAATTAACTTTTAGTTTAAATGAGCTAAACCCATTCCAGGCACAACAAAACAAAAGGTGTGAAAAGTCCTGATACTAGTTTTCTATAGAAAACAGCCACAGCCTGAGTAACAAATTTGACCAATACCAGAGAGAAGGGCCCTTACCTTTTGTAGGGGAGCAGTTGTCTGTCTGCAGTGATACCCACTATAGGTTTGGAATCAAGAAAGTTTATCCCTCTTATAAAAGAGCTGTAGTTCTGACTCTTTGGAGAGGAGAGAGATCTCTACAGAAAAACTACAGCCTCCACAAAAAAAAACAAGTGTCCTGGATAGAAGGGGATATGTTTTTCTACTCAGGCTGTGGCTATTTTGGAAAGAAGACAAACTGTAAGACTTTGCACATCGTATGTTTTGATACACCTGAAATATATAAAGTTGAATTATTCCCATTAATATAATTATCAAACCAGGATGTAAATGTTGAATTTTTCCCAGACAATACTCAATAGTTACAAAACTTAATATTGAGCAGATAGCCCTGTTTTGTTATGTCTATAGTATTTTTCATTTGAATAATATTCAGTTCTGTATCTTTTTTGACCTTTTTACTGTGCCTGTCAGCCACCATTGCCAACTTTTTCCTGAGAACTGATTATTTCTTGTAGCCTAAGGTACTGTCAAAAGTCCAACATGCACAAAGGCTTTCATCTCAATTCCCTTGAAGCTGCAATGCTAATCACATGACCATTTATAGATTGGGGCTGGAGCAGGTAACACTACAGAAACCAAAAAGATGTCATTCAGACTCTTCTCCTTAAAGATGAACAGCATCAATAGCTGCACAAATCAATTAATTCAATTGGCCACAGATGTTTTTACCATACTCACTTTTACAAAAACATCTGCATTATAGATAAACTACATTTATGAGATATAAATACATTTATAGACAACATTGTTTGATGTAATGTCAGTAGGTCTGTTTACAATGAAAAAAACTCAAGGCCTAAGGATACATGGAACGTGTTTTCTCCTACAAAACCTTGTTTTTCTGTAACAAATGCCTTTTACAAAATGTATAAAAGGCAATTAACTACCATAAGAAAGTTGTATCAGCTCAAAGAAAATCATTCTTAATGAATTAAATTTGGAACAAATCATCACTACAATTGCTTTTCAAATAAAAGCAATGTGAATATAAAACTTCCATAATCACTGCTGGATGTACATATCTAAATATCTTTGCAAGGTTAACTTTTCAAGCAATCCTCTCCTGCTGTGCACTACCACAAAATTGAGGATTTGTAATGAAACATTGGAATAAGAATGTGATGAATATGTGCATAATATACTTTACAAGATTATATTTCTTGCAATCGCTAATTTCTCTTAAAGCCAAATTCCTGGAAAATTTAAAAATCCATCCTTGCAGTGGGCTCCCCAACACTGAAAGGGTTAATTCATTGTTTTGTCTAGGAGCAAAGGATTAAGGTGTAATAACTTATGTGACGAAGGTGTGGATGGAACAGAACACGCACGAAGAGCAAGTGAGATTTTAGGGCCCGGAGGCTCAGGGCAGCAATCTAGTACAGCAGAGACTTAGTTCAGAATCACAGGGCACAATCCGGACGGGCAAAGTGAGTAGCAGGCCACCATCAGGTACAGCAAAGTCCAGGGGCACAGGGCAGCAAGTCAGGGACTCACCAGCCAACAGTAGCCTCAGCAGCGGAAGTCCAGGCAGAGTGGCTCGGAAAAGGAGGTCCAGAGGGTAGAGGTCCTTCACAAAGCCATTGCGGGCCCTCAAAGGGCTGTTTGTGCTGACCTCAGATTCAGGGCCACACAGAGAGTAGTTGAAGGAAAAGCAGAGAATAGAGTAAAAGTCCCAGAGTCCAAAAGGCCACACAGAACAAGTCCCAGCAGTGGAGAAAGAAAACAAAGTCTCAGCAGTTCCATGTATTTTCTAGTCTCCTTCTAGTGGAACAGGCAGACAAAAGTTCCCCTCTGTCCATCACTGGGGAAAGCTCCAAAAAAGACTGACACCCTTCTTTGTTATCTGTGTTTTGAATTCAGCCAGAGACCTCACCTCAAATTCAGGTAGTGCCGATGTGTCTGGTCTTTCCTGCCACAGTATAAAATAATTTATGTGATACATACTGAGTGGAGTGCAGCCTTAGGTCCTATCCCTTGTGGGGACACAGGAACTCACAAACCAAATTATGCAGATAAGTTGACTGTTATAAACTGTATTTCGACTACAACCCCTCCACCTTTTTTAAACCATGTACCTGCAAGAGGCCTTCACAGGCCTTGTGCATAGTACATATACCAGTTCCACAGCAGAACCATCCAAATGTTTATATAACTGCTTATTATCTGACGGCCATATGTGTATTGAAACCAGCAGGGCATCATATTGGTATATGGGAATTGTTGGCTTATGGAACCATTTGAACCCCTGTGAGGATAATTTGGTCTATTGACATTATCTCTCCACCAAAATGAACTTGTGTATTTCTCCCTTCCTCTCCTGGGACAATTGGCTTGCAAGTGCCCCCTCTGTCTGAAACTATAACATCAAGGCCGGTGTGGCCTTCCTTTATGTTTCCACCTGTTTTGAGAATTATGGGAGGCTCCCTGAAACAGTGGACTTTTGGTAGGGGCTCCATGAGCCCTTACATAGTTAACAGTTTAAATATTTGACAAATATGCATCTTGCCTTATTTCTGTTATAGGCTTTTGCTCCACTCCTAGAGAGTGGCTCTGGGTCAGACTCCCTCAAAATGTGACATTTAGGATCTCCCAGATCATTCTCCAGCAGAATGTCAGCAGGTAGGCCTGCCATTACCCCAACAGGACAATGTTTTTCCCAAAAAACGTAATCCTGGTGAACCATAGCCCTCAGGATGTGTTTCCTGGCACCCCCCACTAGTTCAATAGAAAAGCCGGGGTCTTTCTTGACCGCTGCAGTTTTCAATACACAGGGATCAACAATCATTAGGTAGATACCTGTGTCATGAAAACTAATAACTTTCCCTCCATCTATGTAGACCTCCTGCAAATGCTGCTGCCTTTTCTTTGGGTAGCTTTGCCTAAGCAGACAAACTCCTTAGACTCCTAGAGGGGTGTCAGTTGCCGTTGGAGACATCCATTAACTTTGGGGTGGTCAGTGGCTGTTTCCTCCTGGCATCAGCTTCACATTGTGCTCAGGGAGAGGGTTTGGGTCTGGGGAGGGTGAAGCTTCCTTGGGCATCTTGCCTGAAAATCCCTGGTTTGTCCACATCCATAGCATTGGCGTTTCATAGACCTGGAGGGCTGAGTTATAGATATGGGGGTGATAGCCAAAGGGGTGGCAGGACTTTAATAGGGTGAGGTGGTGGCATGGCCCTTCAGGGGGTAGACAACACTCACCGTCCCAACTGGTTCAGTCACCGATTGTTTCCATTGTGATCTTATTGTGAGCATTTCATCAGCTAATGCAGCAGCTTTCTCTAAGGTGGCTGGGTTTCTCTACTTCACCCACTCCCTGACCTTGGCTTGACACTTGGCATAAAATTGTGCCTTCAGGAAAGTCTAGATAATCTTCTCAATAGTGAGGGACTTTTCGCCCTCAAGCTAGCGTCGAAAGGCCTGCAACATTTTGTGAGCATTCATCTTGAAGGAGTGCTCTGAGTAACAGGGCAAGTCTTGAAACTGAACCCTGTATGTCTCCGGGGTCAAAGAATAATGTTGCAGCACAGTCTGTTTGACCATATCATAATCTCGATTCCATTGGGAGTCTATTGTCCGGAATGCAGCAGCTGCGCCCCCTTCCAGCAGGCCTACCAATTGGCGCACCCAGTCCACATGAGACACCTCCAGCAATTGGTATAAATGTTCAAAATCTTGGAAGAATACCTTCACATCCCCTGCATCTTTCAAAATGGCTTAAATGCCTTATGGGTCACCCTTGGTAGATCAGGTCCAAAGGCTTGTGAGCTAGGGAGGGAATCTCTTCCTCTGAGGCCTTTCAGGGTTACCCTTTCTTGAGCCCTTCAGATAGCTGCCTGTTTGTAATCCAAGGTGGCTTTGGGACCAAGGATGGTCATCTCCTTCTAATACCAGGTGCTCCAGGGGTTCCTGGGGCGTGGGCCATCTGATCCAGGGAGTCTATTTTCAGGGTGTGGCGCATCCATGGTGTCGGCTCCTTGAAGGACTGCTTCCTCATTAGCAGTTACCTGTTCATTTTTGGAAAGGGCCCTGTAGGTAAGGCCTAGTTCTCGAGCTTTTTCGTGCCAGCCTTTAAAAATCCAATTTCTATATTCGCTACCCTGAGTTCCATTCAGGTTTGGGGGGCTGTTGCTCTCCATCATCCTCTTCAGTTTTCTGATCCCACCACTGCCAACCAGTTTGTGATGGTGATGTAGGTGCAACAGAACACATAGGGAGAGTGAAAGGGATTTCAGGGCCCCTAATAAAGGGGTTCTTTATTTTGGGGGGTTAAAAAATGGAGTCAGATAAGGGAAGGCCACAGGGAAATAATTCCAGCAATGTGAGGGGCATGCAAAAATTTACCGTGGTGGCAATAGGGCACATCAGGGGATAAGTCCAGAGGCACAGGGAAGCAATCTAGTACATCACAACCTTAATCCAGAATCACAGGGCACAATCCGGGCACAGTGAGTAGTAGGCCACCATCTGGTACAACAAAGTCCAGGGGCACAGGGCAGCAATTCAAGAAATCACCAGCCAAGTCCATGCAGAGTGACTGAGAAAAGGAGGTCCAGACGGCAGAGGTCCTGCACAAAGCCATCGCGGGTCCTCGAAGGGCTGTGTGTCCTGGCCTCAATTTAAGGGCCACACAGACAGTAGTTGAAAGAAGAGTAAAAGTCCCAGTGCCCAGAATTCCACACAGGACAACAAGTCCCAGCAGTGCAGAAAGCAAAGGTAGTCTCAGCAGTTCCATGTATTTTGTAGTCTCCTTCTAGGGGAACAGGTAGACAAAAGTTCCCCTGTGTCAATCACTGGGGAAAGCTCTGAACAAGACTGACACCCTTCTTTGTTATGTGCATTTTGAATTCAGCCAGAGACCTCACCTTAAATTCAGGTGGTGCCGACGTGTCTGGCTCTTTCCTGCCCCAGTATAAAATAATGTATGCACTACCTACTGAGTGCTGCCTTAGGTCCTACCCCCTGTGGGGACACAGGAAATCACAAATCAAATTATGCAGATATGTTGACTGTTACAAACTGCATTTTAACTACTGACTGTAAATTTCATAAAACAAAAAGAAGAGAAAAATCCCAATGTTTCAAACCACCATTACAACCTACCCATCTCCTCACTCCAGCAGCCTCCCTCCAGGACTGTGACTGCACCCCCATCCCCCACTAGCTGTTTTGTAAGCTGTGACTGGCCCCTATGACATTAGAGCCTCCAAATGTGCAATACAGGGTTAATACCCCTGAATTGTATGTGATGATACTGAGCCTCTGCCCGCAAAACATAGCTTTGAGCAGAAGAGGAGAGCGCTGGTGTCGCTTAGAGGAGGCATCAGGAAACAGCCTCTTCTGCAATTCCTTAGACATAATCAACAATTAACCCATGCAGTGTGGAAGAGGCACCACTGAAAAGGTTCATTTTTAAGCTTCCTGGAGTTGTGCTTTAAGACTTGTTTCCACCAGATGCATTTTCTTGGCAGCAAAATGCATTGACAAATCTCCTGCCTTTAGTAGAGCTGTTCCTCACCATTGCATAATGTCACATTGCTTTGGAAAAAAAACTTGCATGCTACAAGTTGGGTGTGTTGGTCTGCAGCTTGACATTTAAAGTGGTTGTAAACCTCAGACATGAAATATGAACAAAGCACATTCTTCTATACTGTGTACTTATCTCACTTAAGAGTACTAAGTGTAATTTATGTGGAAGATGGTGTCGCGCTAATCACAGCATAAAAGTTTAACTGACAGCATGAGTCCCATGTGCAACAAAAAGTCCAAATTAATCCAAAGAGGTGCAGAGAGAGGAGGATCCACCACCAAACAGAGTCACTGAATACTCTTACCAGCTACTCAGACGCACCAGGGTCACACAAACACAACAGGTAGGATCCAATAGCCCCAAACACCTCCTGCTGCTGTGGACTGGAATCAACTCCAACGGACCTTTGCTGCACTTAGAAGACACAAACAAAGGATCCCCTCATGGTGCAGTATCTCATTACAATTTTATTAGGGTAAAAAGAGAGCAGCTTACATTAAGGAAGTCGGTTGTCAGCATTCAATATTGGGGTGAGAAGCGATCGTTGGTTTCCCACCAACCATATGGCCGCCGCGTCCCTCGTCTGCGCATGTGCCAGCCGTCAGCCAATTCCGATGTGTTTCGTCATACAGTGACATCGTCAAGGGTGTAAAGTGTAATTTATGCCTGCTGCTTTGTTCCTCTGCTATCAGCATGACTCAATTCTGACAAGTTTTCCTTACACCAATAGAAAAAAAAAAGTGACAGGGGAGGGAACTCCAGCTGATTGACAGCTCTGTTCCTGTGTACTGTGTAAAGGGGGAGGGGTGTCCCTTTCCTCCAATCAGCTCTCAGAGCTCTCCCCACTGAGCAGAGTGTGTAACTTCAGCTCTCTGCCCCCTTTTTTTTCTGACAGCTCAGACAAGCTTTGTAAATTTTGGAGTTTGAACAGATGTAGAGAAGAGAAGTCTGCCGGTAAACATGTACAAATCATGGATTGGGATTATCTCTGTGTATCACCTGAGGCCAATCACTTCACGGAGTATGTGTAAGATTTTACAACAACTTCAAGTCAGTATAAATATAGTCTTTTTAAACTGTCACACAATACTGTACATTTGAATGCTTGGCAATGCATGTCAATGTGCATCCTACTTTGAATGAGTGCTTAAAGGAATAATAAAATTAGACAAGCAAACCAATCTTATCTTTGGTATGCTAGTGCTGAATAAAGTATCTGTGTAGCTAAAAGGTATTTGTCAGATCCTAGATAATACACGTTTGATGGGCTCCATGGTAGAGGGTGACAGGCAGAGACAGAAAGGTAGCTTGACCAATGATAAATTAATTCTGAAAATGAGAGCACACAGCAAAACAATCTCTAAACACAAAACTAAAATAATTAGCACTTACACAATAACCGGTATTTAAAAAGGAGTTATCAAGGCTGCATTTTATCATGAAAAAGAGATCTTTGAACTTTATATAGCTCTTGGAATGATGACTAAAATGTATACTTTTTTGCTTAATTTTTTTCCTTAATAAAATACAACCTTGGAACCTTTGGAAAAAGTATGCAACATGCTTTGCATTTGTCAGTTAACCGGTTGCTGACCACCCTCCGCAGTTATACTGCGGCAGGCAGCCGCTCCTGCGCAAACTGACATAGGTATACATCAGTCATGCACCTGCAGCTAGTAGGCAAACGCCTGCTGCCGCCAGCATGCTCCCACCCCCGCTCATCAGCGGGGACTCCGATGCACAGGGCAGGTGGTTCTGATTGCCGCCTGACACCCGCGGTCTTTCCCCGCTGAGAGAGAAGGATGGTCAGCTGTTGTACACCTGGAATGATCACAGAGCTCCTGTGATCCTTCTCTATAGGAACACAGGTCTCTGTGATCATTTCACAAGCCGCGCCCCCCACAGTTAGAAACACGCCCCTAGGTACACATTTAACCCCTTGATCACAGTGTTAACCCCTTCCCTGCCAGTGTCATTATCACATTAACAGTACATATTTTTAGCACTGATTACTGTAGTAATGTCACTGGTCCCACCAAAAGTGTCAAAAATGTCAGTCAGGAGTCCGATCTGTCGGCCACAATGTCGCAGCCCCACAAAAAAAAATCGCAGATCACCGCCATTACTAGTAAAAAAAAAAAAAAAAACAATAAAAATTACATAAATCTTTCCCATAGTTAGTAGACGCGATAACTTTTGTGCAAACCAATCAAAATACACTTATTGCGATTTTTTATTTTTACCAAAAATATGTAACAGAAAACAAATTGGCCTAAAATGTTAAAAATTTTTGATTTTTACACTTTTTTTTTTTGGGAATGTTGTATAGCAGAATGTAAAAAATACTGTTTTTTTTTTTCAGAATTGTCATATTGTCATTAATTTTTTTTGTTTATAGCGCAGAAAATTTGATGGTGATCAAATACCACCAAAAGAAAAAAAAGGACATCAATTGTATTTAGGTATAGCTTAGCACGACGGCACAATTGTCCGTTAAAGTAACGCAGTGCCGAATCACAAAATATGGCCTGGTCATTGAGGGGGCAAGTCCTTCCAGTCTAGAAGTGGTTAACAACAGTAAACTATAAAAGGACTAACATGTATGTCTTTGTATTTGCAAGAACATGCTTATTAGAAAAAATAAACTCTTTTGTGTCTATGTGTATTTTTCCACAGTAAAATTCTTTTCAGAACAGTCTCAATGTTTAAAAATAATATGACAGTGTAACAAGGAGTTTGAGAGTTTCATTGAGTGGGACACAAAAACTTGCAGCATGATCAAGAATTCCATAGAAAAATTTATTTTAAAGTTAAAAGACATATTGTACAAGTGGGCTAGAAATCTTTACAGAAGCAGAAAATTAATCATACTTGATGTTGGCAGAAAGTAATCTAACACGTAGTGACATTGTGGGTAGGAGCGGACTTGTGAGATCAACAGAGCTGCAGACAATCACCATGTGCTCTCGCGAGCGAGAATTTCAGCTTGACCATCGCAGAAGCATGCATCAATCATTAGAACATAATGAAGTCCCTGGTTTAAAGCTAAATTAATTAATTGTGTATACGCATTTTTACTTTATTATAAGCTAAGTTAAATAAATAGATAGAAAAAGAGAAAGATAGAGGTATATTCCTTGGCTTCGTTCCGCACACATCACCAGATACCTTTCCGCTTGTTGATATTATATATATATATAGACAGACTCATTATTTTTCTCAGATTATCTGGCCATTATGCGTGTTACCATTTTTGGGGAACATTTGCAGTGTCCTGAGTTGCCTCCTCAGTGGGGCTTTTATACCCCCTCTCCCCTTCCATGTGGACCAGATGGCTTACACCCGCCTCAGCCCTGGGTTAGACGGTTGCTTTTGGGGTGGTCTCATTTCCCCTCATGGTCACTGGGTTACCTTAGTTACTGATATGTAAGTAGCTGGATCCCATTTATATTTATATTTTTGGAGTAATTTGTTATTTTCCTCTCTTAGGGCTCTTTCACACGGTCCGCCTCCGTAGGCGGATCCGTGTTGCTCAGCGGGGATCGATCCGCGATCCCCACTGAGCCGGCGGATGACAGCTCTGTCTCCGCTTGCAGAGTGGAGAGGGAGGTGTCTCAGCCCCCGCTGCCCTCTATGGGGGATCGGATGAGAGCGGACCGCCTGTCCGCTCTCATCAGATCCGATCCGATTACTGAATGGATGGAAAAATAGGGTTTCCATCCGTCCAGATTTCACGGACAGGATCGGATGTGGATGGCAGCGGGTGTCAGCGGAGGTGTCTCCGCTGACATCCGCTGCCCCATAGAGCTGCATGGAGGATCCGATCAGATCCGCCTAAAAAACTGACGGGCGGATCTGATCGGATCGCCCGTGTGAAAGAGCCCTTAAATTTGAGATTTTTGTATTCTACTGCAAGTCTATATGTACAGATACAAGTTTTAATTAAGCACCTGATGAGTGGACGGAGAGAGCCACGAAATGCGTAGAGCTCATAGATATGAAGACATACCATTTGAAGACTGACTTGTGTTGTCTATGGTATATCATTTTTATGATATATTTATTTATTATTATAATATGAAATGTCTTTATATATGGAATGTATCCACTTTATGTCAACTCTTCTATTTATTTATGGCTATATTTTATCTGGATTTTAGATAATTGTGTCAATCATTGAATATTCAATAAATTATTAGTCATTATTCTGTGACTTTATACAATCTTGATATTTAGTAAATGTCCTGCCTCACATAAAGTCCCACGACCACTGTTTCTTTTTTAAATAAATAGATAATTTGTGGGTAACTGCTTGTGTATGCATGTGTATGACTAGAGACATTATTTTTTCCTTACAATTTACCCTACATTTAACGCTCTTCCCAACTATTTACATATTTATTCAGTAAAGATACCCTTTTTACTCATTGCCTGTGTAAATTACTATACTTCTTTAAAGATTGCTGTACAAATATTTACTGTAACAAAAATAAAGCATTGGGGACTTGTAAACTGGGATCATATTGATTGTCAGTTGAAGTGGGCTATATTTTTGAGGTCTTTGCTGATTAACCCCTTGGCGCTGGTACCTCCCGGCCCTTTAAGGGGTTTCAGATGCCGGGAGGCAGGGCAAGTTTATGATCATGTGACCTCCCTGATTGGCTGTCATGGCAGTCACATGAATGGAAAGTTCAAGTATCATAACATAGCATGTGTATGGCTAAATTCAGTATATTCTCTATACGTGTTACCATATGTTTACCACTCTGTACACCTTGTTACATGGTACCATATGTTTACCACTCTGTACACCTTGTTACGTGGTACCATATGTTTACCACTCTGTACACCTTGTTACATGGTACCGTATGTTTACCACTCTGTACACCTCGTTACATGGTACCATATGTTTACCACTCTGTACACCTCGTTACATGGTACCATATGTTTACCACTCTGTACACCTTGTTACATGGTACCGTATGTTTACCACTCTGTACACCTTGTTACATGGTACCGTATGTTTACCACTCTGTACACCTCGTTACATGGTACCATATGTTTACCACTCTGTACACCTCGTTACATGGTACCATATGTTTACCACTCCGTACACTTTGTGACATCTTCTATACAGTAAAGATACTCATTTTACCCCTTATTTGAGTAAATGCCTACACTTCCTTGAAGATTGCCATACAACCCAAGACAAATATTCACAAAAGCAAAAAAAGTTCCTTCCTGTTGTCCTTACCAAAGCCTCATTCACAGTAGGCAACTGAAAATTCTGGCTACATTCTTAGCAATATAAAATTAGAGAAATTTTGAGAAAAAATTCAATAGGAAGGAAGATAGATCACCATATCATGTTAATAGGGTGGCAAAGCTAAAACAACAGACCCAAAGATCTTGTTTTTCTTTGCATATATAACAATAATACCAACTCCAAGATACAAGTATTCGGTTTGGCTTTGTCTTTTCAAAAGGTATGTCTTGGTATTATAGCACAAATTCTATATCATGGTTTGCATGTTGTTTGTACAGAAAGTCACTCATACTTATGTATACTATTTGAAGATATCTGACATGTATACTATGTGAATATCCACCTTTTTAATATTATTAATTTTAATAAAAAGCAAAACAACTTAAAATCACATCAAGTTTTTTTTTTTTTTTTTTTAGAGGCTTTATTTGCAAGAGCAATTGGCATATAATTTTTGTCCTCTAACTGGGTTTGTATGCAAACTATACAGGTTTCCTTCCCTGTGGGTATACAAGTTCTTCAAGCTATTTTAACATCTTTGGAATTATACAAGCATGACAATTGGCATTTTTTGTATACTTTTTTTTTATTACATTACACCAGGCAACCTGCCAGACCAATAAAAGTAAAAGAGCTTTACACTAAACGGTTATAGATTTTGTATCATATTGTTGTAAAACTAGTCTGGGCATAATGCCAAAATAAAACTTCCATACATATATAGAGTCATGCATCCTAAGTTTTAAAAGATTGTTTACTAAACACATACTGCATTGTAATTATTGATTGCGTTATTAATATAATAATAATAATATATATATATATATTAATTATATAATATATATATATAAATATAATATATAATAATTACATAAACACTAATGTTAATGTCTATATACACGCACGCATACACATATATATCATATATATATATATATATATATATATATATATACACACATATATATATATATATATATATACAGTGGAGATCGAAAGTTTGGGCACCCCAGGTAAAAATTTGTATTAATGTGCATAAAGAAGTCAAGGAAAGAGGGAAAAATCTCCAAAAGGCATCAAATTACAGATTAGACATTCTTATAATATGTCAACAAAAGTTAGATTTTATTTCCATTATTGACACTTTCAAAATTACAGAAAACAAAAAAATGGCGTCTGCAAAAGTTTAGGCACCCTACAGAATTTATAGCATGCACTGCCCCCTTTGCAAGGCTGAGACCTGCCAGTGTCATGGATTGTTCTCACTCATCGTCTGGGAAGACCAGGTGATGTCAATCTCAAAGGTTTTAAATGCCCAGACTCATCTGACCTTACCCCAACAATCAGCACCATGAGATCTTCTAAGCAGTTGACTAGAAAACTGAAACTGAAAATAGCTGACGCTCACAAAGCTGGAGAAGGCTATAAGAAGATAGCAAAGCATTTTCAGATGTCAATATCCTCTGTTCGGAATGTAATTAGGAAATGGCAGTCATCAGGAACAGTGGAAGTTAAAGCAAGATCTAGAAGACCAAGAAAAATATCAGACAGAACAGCTCCCAGGATTGTGAGAAAAACAATTCAAAACCCACGTTTGACTGCACAATCCCTCCAGAAAGATCTGGCAGACACTGGAGTTGTGGTACACTATTCCACTATAAAGAGATACTTGTACAAATATGGTCTTCATGGAAGAGTCATCAAAAGAAAACCTCTTCTACGTCCTCACCACAAAAATCAGCGTTTGAACTTTGCAAACGAACATATAGACAAGCTGATGCATTTTGGAAACAAGTTTTGTGGAGCGATGAGGTTAAAATTGAACTTTTTGGCCGGAATGAGCAAAGGTACGTTTGGAGAAGAAGGGGCACAGAATTTAATGAAAAGAACCTCTGTCCAACTGTTAAGCATGGGGGTGGATCAATAATGCTTTGGGGTTGTATTGCAGCCAGTGGCACAGGGAACATCTCATGAGTAGAAGGAAAAATGGATTCAATAAAATTTCAGCAAATTTTGGATGGTAACTTGATGCCATCTGTGAAAAAGCTGAAGTTAAAGAGAGGGTGGCTTCTACAAATGGATAATGATCCTAAACACACCTCGAAATCCATGGGGGATTACATCAAGAGGCGTAAACTGAAGGTTTTGCCATGGCCTTCACAATCTCCTGACCTCAACATAATTGAAAATCTATGGATAGACCTTAAAAGAGCAGTGCGTGACAGACAGCCCAGAAATCTCAAAGATTCTTTGTAAGGAAGAATGGGCAAAGATACCTCAAACAAGAATTGAAAGACTCTTGGCTGGCTACAAAAAGCGTTTACAAGCTGTGATACTTGCCAAAGGGGGCAGTACAAGATATTAACTCTGCAGGGTGCCCAAACTTTTGCAGACACCCTTTTTTTGTTTTCTGTTATTTTGAAAGTGTAAATGATGGAAATAAAATCAAACTTTTGTTGACATATTATAAGAATGTCTAATCTGTAATTTGATGCCTTTTGGAGATTTTTGCATCTTTCCTTGGCTTCTTTATGCACATTAATACAAATTTTTACCTGGGTTGCCCAAACTTTCGATCCCCACTGTACATATATAGATGCATACATATATATATATATATATATATATATATATATATATATATATATATATATATATATATATATATATATATATATATATACATACAGTATATATATATATATATATATATATATATATATATATATATATATATATATACATACAGTATATATATATATATATATATATATATATATATATATATATTTATATATTTATATATAATATTTGGTGACAATTTTTTAGAAATATGAAAGATTTTTCTTAAAATTGAAAAATGATGTTCTTGTTTATTTCTATTTCATAGTAGAAATTTACTCCCATAGTCTTTATTTTGAAAAAGGTAATGCAGCAGCATTTCAAGTGTAAATTTTCTTTTACAGTTAGAGGTTTCAGTATAGCAAATATTGTAAACGTAATCAAAGTAATCATTAATTGGTTTGTATTGGCTTGCATAATGAATATTGCGCTCTACCACTTTGGTTTAAATGTATGTGACTACAGCAGACAAAGATAAAAACTGCAGCATTTGTTTAACATTTCATCTTGAGCTACCCCTGCAGTATTTTTCCTATCACTTGAATGATGCCATTATTCAACCCACTTACCCTAAGCCCAGGCTGTCATGAACCTGCTACCAGCCTGTGACTGAATAGTAAAGGAGAAGCAACACAGTGATTACTGTAGATCATTTCTTTGTCACTCTTGCTTTCTTTTCCTATCAGTGTGTTTCTTTTCATAACATGAGCCGATTGGCTCTTTGTACTGCTTCTTCCTCTCCTACTCTGAACTCTGCTATATATAGTCTACAAGTGGCTTATAACAGGTCAATTTTCCAGTACTTACACGGCTTGCTTGCATGTAAAAATAAATTTATAATATAATATTAATTACAGGAGCTGCAATAGTTGTCTTTTATCTGCCTAGATTTCAACTTTAAATTAGATGTACAAATGTTTTGTGCTATCCTTTTTTCTATTTGACCCCCATGAAGAAAATTAAAATGAAAAAGTGTTTATATTATACCCATTACTTTACCTTACCCAATCAGTGGTTGTTACAAAACAGTAGTAAATGGGTAGATGACAAGTGAACCTGTTATTTTATAGGTGGCCATACAACAGGTTTGCTTTAAAGTGCTTGTTAACCCAACACTAATATGTGCCTGCTGTACCATGTACATGTATGAGAAAGTATCCTGTTCTCTTAGGATTGCTTCCTTTATGTAAAATCCCTGGTGCCACTGCTAGTCCCCTTGCTTTCATATTAAAAACTGACCACACTAAGCACGAGAGCACATTGTGGTCAGTTCTCTAGCTATGCTGGGAACTCAGGCTGCTCTCCTCCAATGATCAGATTTGTCCTGACATGCACAGCCATTCACTGGGAAGTTCAGTGTGCTGCTGCTGCTTCTCCCCCCCCCCCCAGCTCTTATGCAGCTGAGACCAGAGGGAATGTGATCACCTAAAAAATATACAGTAGATGTAAAATATTTTAAATACCCTTCTTCCCTTTTTTAAATTGTATATCTATATTTTTATATCTATACAAAAATATTTTGTCTTTCATTTCTATTTTAAATGGAATTGGTTGTTCTACAAAGTGATCATTTACGAATACTTTAAAGTTCATCAGATTACCCAGTATGGCAAAAAAAAGGGGTTTACTGAATAATATTTTTCTAACGGGCAAAGACGCTTACCTAAATGCCTCCTCTACAACTTTACAGTTGGTTTCTAGTAGTTTTCAACACATACAACAGTAGAGATTAATAGATTAACTAGAGTCTACATTACATCCCTTACATACAGTATATAAACAAAGCATATGATATCTACAGTACAGCAAAATCACATGTCAATTCAAAATGATCAGTAGACTGAAAACTATAGATAGATTTTTCAGCTTTCTTTGAAAGGCAAACCGTTCAGTGGTACCAAAGAGATCAACCGGGAATCCAGGCATGAGACATTACCTGCAAGATGTTGAAGATTCTACCAACGGGTGGGAGTAAAAATTGGAGTAGAGGTGGGTGGGACTAGAATGTATTGTGGGCACGTTATAATGATGCCCACAACATGGGCTTGTGGCTGTGAGGAGTTTAGCGCGGCAAGCTTCCCTCCCTCCCTCCCTCCCTCCCTGTCGTAGGCACCTTTATGTGGTTTTGTTACCCTTGTATCAAGGGGGGACTTGGTGTATATCTTTGATGAGCGCTCAAGTTATACGCGCAATTTTAAGTTTGGAGTTTTTTATAAAGTTTAATGAGTTTTATATATTTATTTATTGTATTTATGTCAATAATATATATATATATATATATATATATTTAGTTATTTATTTACCAATAAAGGTGCTGCGGCCATTTCAACACCATATAAGTTGGTTTAAATAACATATATAATTGAGAATACAGCCTACAATCCCATGTACTAATAACGTATATACAAGGTGCTTTTGTTTGTCATTGTTGTGTTGAATTAAAACACACATTTACAGTACATGCATTGCTTTAATACAGTCAAATTATTTTGAATTAGATGTTACAGCACACGTGCCTAACAAAAAATGCACCTGTACCATTTTTTCCAATGCAGCCCACTGCACCACACAGCTCTGCACTGTGGTGCACTATAGAGCAGGTGTGGTAAGAACTATAGAATATGTGCATTAGGGTACCAATGGTAATGCAGTGCAATGCACACACATGTGTCTACGTGAAACTTTGTATGAATTATATTCCATGGGGGAATAAACACTTCATTATTCATATTTTTCCTGAGTGCGGTCACTTTTCTTCGAATTTTGCAATGCACACACACCCATGCCATAACGTGTATTTAAGTAAAGTTAATTTTTCTGTGTGTTACCACAGCACATATATGTAGTGGGCCTTTTCTTTTTTAGCAGCATAATTACTTTAACACCCTTGTTAACCACTTGCTGACCGCCTGCCGTGTATATACTGCGGCAGTGTGGCTCTATTGCATGAAACAATGTACCTGTAGATTGTTTTGTACAATAGCCACTAGATGGCATGATCAAACCACCAGAGGAGCGATCGTGCCATGATTGGCTTATGGGGATGTCAATCAATGGGCCTGGTGGATCCGATGTCCACCGGCCACTCGTGATCATCCCCGGGAGAGGCAGAACGGTGATCTGCCTAAGGTAGATCGTCATTCTGGCAGGGAAGAAGACAAAGATCTTGTGCTCCTGCCAAGCAGGAACAAGGATATCTGTCTTCCTCCAGTCAGAGCAACCCACACACAGTTAGCAAGTATCCTCTAGGGACACACTTAACCCTTTGATGGCCCCTGATGTCAACCCCTTCCCTGCCAGTGTCATTAGTACAGTGACAGTGCATTTTTTGTAGCACTGATCACTGTAATAATGTCACTGGTCCCCAAAAAGTGTCAAAAGTGTCAGTTAGATGTCCAATTTTTCTGCCGCAATGTCGCAGTCCTCTTAAAAATCGCTGATCGCTGCCATTACTATTATTAGTAGAAAAAAATGCTCTAAAAATATTGCATCATTTGTAGACACTATAACTTTTGCGCAAACCAATCAATATGCGCTTATTGGGAATTTTTTTAACAAATATGTAGCAGAATACATATTGGTCTAAATTGATGAAAACATTTAATGTTTTTACATTTTTTTAATTGGCTGTGTTTTGCTGAAAGTATAAAATATATATATATTCTTTTTTAAATTGTCACTCTGTTTTTGTTTATAGCGCAAAAAAATAAAACCCGCAGAGGTGATCAGATACCACCAAAAGAAAGCTCTATTTGTAGGAAAATAAGGACATACATTTTATTTGGGTACCGCGCCGCACGATCGGACTATTGTCAGTTAAAGTAATGCAGTGCTGTATGGCAAAAAATGGCCTGGTCATTTAGGGGGTAAAACCTTCAGGTCCAAAAGTGGTTAATTAGGGAATTTAGAAAACAAAAAATATTGTGCTAAAATTGCTAAATATTGAGACTTACCTATTTCTCGCCAAGTTAAGGCAAAGGCTATTTAAAACCTGTTAATTTAATGCCATTACATAATAATTGCATTTGACATTTTCTTCTCAACAATTCCTGCAATTTTGTCTTGTCAAGAAATGGTAATTTACTATGGTAACTAGAACCTTTCAATAATGACAGCAAGCATCGAGATGTTTGAAAGAGTCTATACTTTACATAACAAAAATAAAGAATGACTAATTTGTCACTGTCATGTCTACACTTTTTAGCATTCCATCTATACTAGTGCTATAAACATCCAAAGGGAAGTTCATATTTTTCAGTTGTGAGTCCAAAAAGGTTTACACTGTGCATATATTGGCATATATTTCCCCTTTTGCAACAGGGCCCACAATCAGAATAGTCAGAATAATCTTGCATCTATTTCTACAAAGAAAAGGACAAATTGGTGCAAGTTTGCAACACATTTTCAATTTTCATGCTTGTTAGCAATACCAGACTAAAATGAAAACTGTTGGGAGTACCAAATGTAAGCATAAAGCAAACCTGGAAACCTAAAAGCAAACAAAAACAAGGTGACTGCAAGTTTGTTAATGAGAACCATTTAGGAATGGACATTTGTATTAATTGGAATCACCTCTCATAATTAGAATTGTGCAGCGTTAACTTTTCAGACACAGCTGCGTCTTGCGCTATTTATCCTGTCTAAATGGAATCGTCATCTCAGCATCAAGCTGTGAAGCCCCCTACAGAGGCTGACTTATCTCCAGAAAATATACATTTTCTAGGCTTCTCCGGAGGGTAAAAACAATTAACACTTTTTAATTTACATTGCTCCTTCTGTTTCTATAACTATACAAAACACACAGAGGGCACGCACTGACCTAGTGCATTATCCTGATACAAATAATTTATTGTATAAAAACACAGTAAGTATTTTACTCACAAAACCATCCAATGTATCAACACGTATAGATACAACAGTCACTAAAGACCCCGTGGTCTGACGTGTTTCGAGGAAATCCTCTTCTTCAGGTGCCTCGAAACGTGTCAGCCCATGGGGTTTTCGGTGACTGTTGTATCTATACGTGTTGATACATTGGATGGAACTTACTGAGATCTATGATGCGCGTTTTACTGTTACTTTTGTGAGTATAATACTTACCATGTTTTTATACAATAAATTATTTGTCTGAGGATAATGCACTAGGTCGGTGTGCCCTCTGTGTGTTTTGCATAGTTTTAGTGTTAGACTTACCCAACTCTTTGAGGGCAGCAAGACCGTGGTTACCCTTTTTCAAAAGTAATGAAGATCTAAGCATATCCATCTGGAGGGGCCATTTTCCTAAGCGCAGGAGGTATTGTGTGTGTTACCTTCTGTTTCTGTATGTGGATGCGGTCACTAATTATTTTAGTTAAAAAAAAAAAGATCAAAGTACCTTTTCCTAATCGATATACAGCTGTCACCTGACCCAGCTCTTTCCCAGCTTGTCTGCAGAAACACATAAGCAGGAGGAACTTCTAGTCCTCTGCTGCTGCTCACAGAGTAAAAATAAATAAATAATATCAATAAACTGTTTTAAATTGGCATACAAGTATATAAAATAAATATTTGGGGGCGTGACCAGAAGCCGACCGCCATGGCTGCATACTAAGCATGCTCTGGGAACCAGCAGCTCTACAGGGTGCATACAGCAACAGGGATCACCAGCATTCACAGTGTCACACACCACCAGAGCTCCGTGACACTAGACAAGATGTCTAAGAGGAGGAAGGAGCGTTTCGCTCCCCGAAAACGAACTGAATTATACCCGACGCCACTCAAGCTGAGTATCCAAGATGGCGCCAGTGGCCACACAGCCTCTCCACTCAGCAGACTGATAACAGACATGCATGCACAGCAAATGAGTGATGGAGCATGGATGCCTCCTCTACCAGGCAGCAGCTCTTCTTCTCCCTTTGTCAGCCCAGCTAAAACAAAATCCAGGCTGTCACATAACACAGATCAAGACAGCGAGGTGAGTGCTTCTCTGCTATCCATCCCTTTCAATGATAATCTACACAATTCGATTGCAACATTCCCCACATCAAACCAACCAGTCTTGGACACAACTCTGAGAGACATGTTACTATCCCTTCAGAGCTCCATTCATTTTGACATTGTCAAAAAATGCACCACTTCACATCCAAACTCTCTTCTGTGGGGGGGGGGGGGGGGGGAAGAATCACCAACATAGAATCTAAAATGGGGGAATTTACCACATCCTTCAGCAATTTAGTAGATGCATACGGAGAGAAAGCAGATGATGTTGAATGTATGAAAGATAAGCTGGCGGATCTTCACATCCAAACTCTCTTCTGTGGGGGGGGGGGGGGGGGGGGGGAAGAATCACCAACATAGAATCTAAAATGGGGGAATTTACCACATCCTTCAGCAATTTAGTAGATGCATACGGAGAGAAAGCAGATGATGTTGAATATATGAAAGATAAGCTGGCGGATCTGGAGGTCTGTCCCAGATGGAACAATATGAAAATAAGAGGGATACCAGAGTCTGTCCAGCCTCATGCTTTGGAAGAATGTTTTATCCAAATAATGGCTGCTTTCCTTCCTGACATCCCTCCAGGAGAACTCTTAGTCGACAGCATCCATCACCTACCTAAGCCACCTAACCTTCCAGAAACCGTACCGAGAGATACCATTGTCCGCATACACTTTTCCCACGTTAAGGAGAATCTGTCTAAATATACCATGATGAAACAGAGAAATGTATCTACAATTTCTAAACCCTTGCTCAATCACCAGATTCCATACGAGTGGAGCCACCCGGTGAAATAAGTAAAGGACAGCAGATCTTTCACCATCTTTCACTCTCTGGATGAGGGTCTCACTCTGCTAAGACAGTGGAACATCCTGGATCCACCCGATGAAATGACCACATGAAGATATAACACCTAAATAATCTATATCCAAGCCCTGGATGAGCTGCTATAGCTCAGCTTGAGAGTTACCCTTTTTTTTTCCCCAGTAAATAGTCGTGGTATTTTTTAGTGCTTTGCTATTTCAAAATTTTTTTTTCCTTTTATTTTCACTAATCTCAGCATTATATCTTGCGATACATTTCTCTCCCTTTATCTTTGTTTTTCTTGTCCACAGTTCTTCAGTTTTAAAGAAACCTGCCGGAAGCCAAAAATTGTTCTTATCTATTCACCTACCTCTCTGCGAGGACATTGCTTCCACAGCTTCTAAACAGTAAATCATATACTATTCTCATACTGTTCTGATATCTTCCCCTACTACAAATCACACTCAGCACAAGCGACGGACTGGCATCAGTATCCTCAACTCCCCACTACACAAGACCTGTGCTCATTCCCTTACAATTTCCAAAATCACCAATATGCCTTTCAGAATCCCCTCTCTCAATGTCAAAGGCTTAAATCACCCTGGAAAAAGATATTCTCTTTGGTCTGAAGCCCACAAACTCTAGTGCGATATCCTATGCCTCCAAGAGACTCATCTTAGCCAGATCAAAGCTCCCAAAATATGCCACAGGAGCTTTCCATCTATCTTCTCAGCAAACGCACCCACCAAATGGAAAGGACTGCTAATAGCGATCGGAGATACAGTGGTCTTTAAGTTGATTAGCTCCACTTGCAATTCCCATTGTCGATACTCGATACATAATCCTAGTTTGTGAGATCAATACCATAACATTCACCATAGCAAACGTTTATGCCCCTAACACTGGACAGCTCTTATTCATCCTCAAGGTATGGACAAAAGTTAACAAGATCAAGCAAGGTTGAGAAATTCTATGTGGGGAATTTAACACTGCTCCAAATGCATCTATTGATATTAAAGAACCCTTACCAAAAAAAAAACCCCGCTTCTCTGCTCTCCCTGCTTTCCTACATGTAAATTACCTTTTTGACATATGGAAATGTCAGCATTCCCTAGAAAGAGATTTCACCTTCTTCTACAAACCCCATTGCACATACTCGAGAATAGATCTGTTCTTAGGAGAACAAACCCTACTGCGGGTTCTGAGTTCGGAAATTAATACTATTACATGGTCGGACCACGCACCTATCTCAATTCTTTTGGGTGACTCAAGTGACAAGCCTCCTATGTCCAACTAGCACAATGACCCCCAACTAATGGCTATCCCTGCCAACACCAACATCATCCGTAATCATCTAAAAGACTTCTTCAAGATTAACGTAGACTCGGTCTCTGATCCTTCTTTTCTGTGGGCCACTCACAAGGCCTACATCCAAGGCATCTTAATCAAAATCAGTTCACAATCTAAACATCAAAGCACTCAGCAGCTGAATGAATTTTTAGACACGATTCATAACCTAGACCAACTTAATAAAACAAATCCTACACCAGTCACTAGCAACAAAATCTATTAAGCTAGAAATAATCTCAGATCTCTTTTAATCGCAAAACATGCTAAAACACTACTAAAATGACACACTTATTTCTACACTGCTGGCAATAGAGCTGGTAAATTATTAGCAGCTCAACTAAAACAGCATAAGACTTAACAAAAATCCCCTACATACATCCCCCTTCCCATGGCGGTAAAATGCATCATCCAAAGGATAGTGCAGCTAGTGAAACAACCTACAGATAAAAGTATATCTAACTTCTTGGAGTCTTTGAACCTACCTAAATTGTTTGAAGAACAACTAACAATTCTTAATGCCCCGTTCTTGTCCAAAGAAATCATACAAGCCATAACCAAACTTCCTAACGGCAAAGCCCTAGGCCCTGACGGCTTCTCAGCTGAATATTATACATTGTTACTCTAGCCCCACATATGTGTCAAACATTCAACACTGTTGTGTCCTCTGGCAAATTCCAAAAAGAACTGTTGTCTGCTAACTTTGTGACCCTTCCCAAACCAGGGAAGGAGCTAGTTGCACCACAAAATTTCTGCCCCATTTCAATATTAAACACCGACCTCCAATTATATGCGAAAATAGTGGCTTAGCGATTGGCCCCAATCATGCCCCAACTCGTTCCCCCGGACCAGGTAGGCTTTACCCTGGGTAGACAGGCACCGGATGCCACCCAAAAAATTACCAATCTAATATACTCCGCTGAATCCAACAATACCCTAACTATGTTTGTTACGCTTGACACCGAAAAAGTATTTGATAGGATTCACTGGGGTTACCTCCAGCAAACCTTTTCCAAATTTGGCTTTCAAGGAAACATAATGACTGCAATTTTGGCTTTGTACTTCAACCCAACAGCCCAAGTGATCTCAGATGGGGCCCTCTCAGAATCATGTATCATTTCCAATGGTACAAGACAAGGGTGCTCCCTATCAGCCCTAATTTTCACATTCATGATGAAGCCACTAGCTCACAAAATATGCTGCCACGAGGGCATCTCAGGCATCCACATTGTAGACCAGGAACACAGGATTATGCTTTTTGCTTCTTCCCTGCCAGCAGTCTATGAAGTACTAAAACTGTTTAACACATGCTAATTTTATAAGGTGTAAACAATTCTAAGGCCAACATTTTGAGTGTATGGGGTACCGCAAGAGATTAAAAAATCCCTCCAATCAAATTTTACCTTCCAATGGGTTACCTCTTTCATGCCTTATCTAGGAATTTCCTTAACTTCTCTTGTCTCCAATTTGTATTCAAGTAACTACATCCCCTTCCTAAACACCTGCAAACAAGATCTCCAACAATTCAGCAAGCAGTATTTGTCATGGGCAGGTAGGGTGGTTGCTTCTAAAATGATTACTCTCCCGAAATTACTTTACTTATTCAGGGCATTACCAATAGACGTTCCGGCAACTTTCTTTAACACTCTTAAGCAACTACTTAAATCTTGTCTGATCATAAGACATAAAAGAGCAGGAGATATGGGATTTCCTGACATAAAAGGCTACTTTACAGCAGTGGTATTAGACCAAATCAGACACTGGTTCACTCCTTCATCCGGTAAACAATGGAGACATGTAGAGCAAACCTTTATCTCCAAAGGCGACCTAGGTACTATGCTCCTAGCACACATAATTCCTACTACCTCCAAAGTACCCCAAAAAATAAACCACCCAACAATTTCCGCTACCCTGTCAGCGTAGTGTACATTACACACAGATGCGTCTGTACAATTATCTGATACATGCGTACCGATCCCTCTTGAAATCCCTAACTTGTCACTTAAATATTTGTCAACCCTTAGACAGAAACCCCGGCAGCGTTCCTATAGGATGACGAAATTCTCCCTTTCTCAACGATTCAGGCTAAATACAGTTTAACCCTCCCCACAATGCATATTCACATATATACAAATCACCTCATATCTTCACAAAAATGAGTCCCCGCAAATTTATCTACCTGCAAAGGTGTAAAACCTTCCTGTCATCTAACTCACTTAAGTTAAAAGGCATCACATTACTTTATGATACATTACAAGCAAAGGGCACATTTGTTAAAGATTCAGCCCTTATAAGAAGGGAGAGAGACCTAAAGACCTAGTTTTCGGAGCTCCAATGGCGTCAAGCTATTTACTACAACTACAGGGCCTCAAAATGTATTAACTATTGGGAATTATCACAGAAATTTCATCACAGATGGTACGTAACCTCCGTCCAAATGTATACATTTGCCAATCTGGATGACAACACATGTTGGAAAAGGTGCTCCCAAATAGGTTCATTACCCCATTTACTTTGGGCCCCCATATAGCTCCCTTCTGGAAAAGAGTTTTCATTCTTATCTGAGTCACTGAAGTTTTTACAAATCCTTCCCCATCACTAGCAATTCTATTCATAAGAATATAACTTTTCCCGCTAATTACCAGAACTTTAGTTATTTATGAATATTCTGTTTTCAGCTAGATTACTAATCATGCGCAAATGGAGACGATCCATAGTACCCAACCTCTCTATTGTAATTTCCCAGCTAAATATGTCCAAAGAATATGAACTCTGTTTTGCCCTTTTGTTTTGGCACATACAAAACATTCCATAACACTTGGGAATTATGGCTCAAATTTCAGTCAGGTCACAAGTAACTTCTTTTTACCTGCGTCCAATCTATTAATGCAGGTCATCCCTTTCGCAGCCTGTTCGCAATATTGTTGTATTGAAAATACGTTACTCTATATTTTTTATATGCTTCGGTTTCAAATGTGTATTCTGTTCCTTAAATATGTACACGCATTGCAGTGCCTGTACTGTGAACCTTATCCAAAAATGTATTAAAAAAATTATACACCATAAAAATAAATTTTTATTATTTTGTGGAAATACCATGGCGTGGGCAGTTTTCTGCTAGTCACAGGCTGTGTCATAAAATAAGAGGGAGGTGAAGCCCCCAATAATCTACAGGTTATATCCCGCCCACATCATGTTTAGATGGTTAGTGGGCATGGAGGAGGAGGGAGGGAGAGGTCTGTCTTTTACCGCTGTGTATACGTCCACATCTGTGACTCTATAGTCACATGGGATGGTCAGATGTGATAGGAAGGAAATGCTCAGCATAGAAACTCACTGAAAACTAAGTATGTGCTGAGTTGCCACCACAGTTGCAAAATCCCTAGCTGAATTGGGGACATGAACAGAAGGTGGAGATAAAGAACAGCAGGACAAACAGGTTGTTTGCAGAATGCAGAAAAAGAATCTCTTGACTGAGTAAGTATGAACAGCATGTAATACAGCATTTCTTGATAGTTTTTTTGTGATGTGGGTTTAGTGATCCTAACAACAACTTAAGAATTTTTTCAACGTAATCCCAACATTCTTATTGTTATATGACATTTTTTTCTGAGTGTATTTTATCAGCACAGAGCTCCTTGTAGGACACAGGGCAATCTTTGTGAGGCCTTATTACCTGACAGGGAGAGAACATTAGTAAATAGTAAAAACTTAAGGTGATAATAAACCTCTTGTAAACTTCTTCCTATTTTTCCTCTAGCTCAGTGAAAGAAGCTATACAAACATTTTCCCTGAATCTTGCACCAAACACTTATATTTCTCTTTTAGAAAGATTTCCACTCTGTTTCCCCCTCTACTGATCTTACTATGATGATTTGGGGAGTGTGCACCCTATAAGAGGATTTGATCTGATGCATCAAGTCTACATATTTATTTAGTCCATGTATATTGGCTATAATGGGCAGAAGACCATGCCAGAAGCATACAAGTCGGGGTTATTATGCTGGGCCTCTAGGAAGAACCTGCGGGGGAGCATATATATATTTGTTCATTCAAATTTGACTCTCAGCTATCTGACTCCATGGGCCAACTTTCCAGGCACCCATTCTGATATGATTTAAATCCTTTTTCCACAGGATTTTGTTGCACATTTTTTAATAGGTTGTCGAGTCTTTCCTCAACCTTCCCCAATCCCTTAGCTTGGGACTGGCATGCAGAATATAAAAACACATGGCATAGCCTTTCTACACACATACTAGCGCTATTTTTAGAACAGGAGCCAATTAACCCACCAGCATGTCTTTGGAAAGCTGGAGGAAACCAGAGTACCTGGAGGAAACCCCTGTGAACATAGGGAGAACATTAAAACCCCAGGCAGCATAGCCACCCTTAAATGGACAGGTATATAAGGTATAAGGAATATAAGGTATTCTGCTACATTAAGATAATGCTGCACTTTTATAACAATTTCAAATGTAGAAATTCTAAATATTACAAATGCCCATTTGTCCTGTGCTTGTTCTTCTAAAGCCTCATACACGTGAAAAACCTTCTGTGTGAAGCAGCCTCCCCAGCACCCCCTAATAATTTCATGAGCCCTATCTCTGTACAGCAATGTCCACAATCCCTCGGCCATTCGGGACTCTCCCTCCTGATTGACTAAGACACAGCAGTGGCACCAATGGCTCCCGTGGCTGTCAATCAAAGTCAGTTAGCCAATCAGGAGTGAGAGGGGGAGGGGCCAAACGACAGCTCTGTGTCTGAATGGACACTTGGCTCGGGTGCCCCATAGCAAGCTGCCTGCTGTGGGGGCACTCAACAGGAGGGAGGGGCCAGGTGCAGCAACGAGGGACCTGAGAACAGGAGGATCCGGGCTGCCCTGTGCAAAACCAACTGCACAGAGGAGTATAACATGTTTGTTATTTTTTTTATTATTTTTTTAAACGAGACTTTACAATCACTTTAAAGATTATTGTACAGAGGAATTTTTCTCAGACTCAGTGCTCTGGATGATCCCTCTAACCCAATCATTAAACAATCCAGAGAGAGCTCCTTAGCATCCAATAGTGGAGCACATGACAGATTGGATATAAACCGGGCATATGGTACATAAGCAAATTGCATCTTTTACAATAAAAAAAAATCAAGAACTGTTAATTTACACAATGGTAGCCAAACAAAACTGTGAGAACAACATCTGTTTCCATGGACTTTGCTACTGCTATGTTCAGATGGATTTTATACATTGTAATTAAAATAAACGCATGATACTGGAAGATTTCTGCAAGCAAAGCCAGTTTTAGTTATTGCTAAGCTCTAGGTATTTTGTAATTATTACATCATAAAGTAATTATCTAAAAGGAAAGCTAAAATATTTCTTAGGAAATTTTATTTATAGCTTGAACCCTTCTATAGTATGAAAGACACTGTCATTTGTCTTTACCGAAAAAAATGCAAGAGAAATAATAATTTGTAAAGTTTATAACAACAAGTAAAAAATCAGATTGTTATATTTTAGTAACAACAGTACTTATTGATGTGTGTTATAGCACCTTCTCTTTGCTGTATACAGAACAACCCCAATAGTATCTCGGTTGAAATGGGCCAAAGCATAGAACTTTGAACTAGGTTCTGGCTTTTGCAGTTTTAACAGCAAACCAGCATAAAAGTTTGCAATCTAAATGTGAGAATTTAGTGGAATATGACTACCAGACATTATTTTAAATCTGGAAGCATGGTGAAACTTTAAGGCCTCTTGCACACGATACTCCTGTTTGAGCATCTCACGGCTTGAAAGAGCTCAGTACAGCTTTTTGAGCTAAAATACAGCGCATAAATTGTAATGTGCCTATGAACACAGGCGCGTAAACAAGCGCTGTGCATTCTTCATTAAGAACAAAATAGAAAAATCTGCATTTTTGGTCAGTAATTTAAGCCTCAATGCGCGCAAATACTCGCGAATACTTGTGAATATTCGCAAATACTCGCAAATACATACAAAAAAAGGTCTGGAAAAAGTAGATGCTCAAACAGGAGTATTGTGTGCAAGAGGCCTAACGGTGCAATAGCATGATGGATTTCCCAGGAAGTACATTACATCAGATAGCTATTATGTTGCTTATGTAATAAACCAGAGTGACTGAAAATACCTTAACCACTTGCCGACTGCCGCACGACTATTTACGTCAGCAGTCAGCCCCTCACAGGCAGAGCGACATAGGGCTACGTCGCTAGCCTGTAAGGGTTTTGGGAGCGAGTGCGCGCCGCCGGATGCACGCTCCCACTCCCGCCCGGTCACGGACCCCCCCGCGCATGTGCCCGGAGGACCCGATGTCCACCGGGCACTCGCGATCGTCCGTGACAGCGGGAGAAAGGCAGGCGGCTAGTGTAAACAAAGCCGCCTGTCAGTTCTCCCTGTGTAAGAATGGTGATCAAACGGTTCTACTATGTAGGACCATTTATCATTGTTCTTACACATCAAGCCACAGCCAATCACAGTTAGAAACACGCCCCTAGGACAAACTTAACCCCTCCCTCTCCAATACAGTTAACTCCTTCACTGCCAGTGTAATTTTTACAGTAACAGTGCATATGTTTAGCACTGATTACTGTAGTAATGTCACTGGTAACCCTAAAAGTGTCAAAAATGTCAGTCAAGGGTCCGATCTGTCCGCCCCAATGTCGCAGTCCCGCAAAAAAAAAATCGCAGATCGCCGCCATTACGCGTTAAAAAAAAACAACAAAAATGACAAAAATCTTTCCCTTTGTTAGTAAACGCAATAACTTTTGTGCAAACCAATCAAAATACGCTTTTCGTGATTTTTTCTACCAAACATATGGTAAAAAAAAAATTGAATAAAAAGAAATATTCAGCGCTGGACTCTTGTACACACCACTAATAAATGGACCAGCAGCTAAGCACTCAAGGGCAATATCTCCAAAACACCTTCTGAATACATAATAGAAAAATAGTGCAGCGCAATCCTAGTGGTAAAATTATAAAATCATGCAGAGTCCCAGTGTTAATAGGTGTCCATATAAACAGATAAAAGTCTCCAGTGTAAAGTGGTCCTAGGGCAATTCCATAAGGTGCTTGTCTCCACGAGTGCTCATGCAATCCCACCACCTGTTCACACTGCCGCTCACCTTAACAAAGAGACCCTACAGGGTCAACCAGCATTTCATCTCAAAATCAAAGCATCCTCACACTTTCTTCCTTAAGCGTAGTAAATGATTACACCTCCGATGCACTGTCAACTCCTCAAACAATGTTACCAATATGTGTAGGAGACAAGAAAAAAACGATCTAATGCTCTCTGTATGCAATCAAGCACTCTTTAATCCATATAAGAAAACAACTCACATTTTTGAAGAAAATAACAGCGCATATCTGCAGAGTTTGCAAGCAGGCGTGCATCAGGTCCACCAACCCGGAAGAGTGAGAGGCGGCCGCGGGTCACGTGACATCCCTCGTACGCGTTACGTCCGTGAAAATAAGCAGGACTTCTTCAGCAAGGGTCACGTACCATACTGCGGACCCGTCTTTTATGACAATATGATCTGCCCACCTCCTGTCTTCAATTAACTAATCAGTATGATTCCAAATGGAAACAGGAAACAGGAAGTGATGTACACAGGAAGTGATGTACACAGGAAGTGATGTACACAGGAAGTGATGTAAACTAAGGGCAGGAAGTAAACACTGCATGACCCTTAAGCCAGGACCAGCCTGTATTCTTATATGCAGTGTGTACGGGCAATTTAAAAACTTTCCACAAGAACCAGCTTGTGGAAATACATTAAATACAATTTAATAAATATACTATGCCCAAATTTAAAATAATACATCTTCCCATAATCCAAAGGATTCAATGGGTGGTAATCGTCATTGTGACTCCGGCTAAATCTCAACTCTCCACTAGATGGCGTATCTGAGCATTGCCTAATCATAAATGTGAACAATAAGTGACATATACACAATAATGCACATAAAATTATTAAAATTACTAAATATAAACCGCAATGTGAATACTATAAAAGACAAAGAACAAAGCAATAAATACATTCCCTATAAAATATAAGAATATGGGAACATTAAAAAGGCAAAAAATATCTCATCGGTCAGAAATAAAACAGTTGAGATCAAACTCAACATTGAGTCCTAATGGCGTTAAAACTTTACATTCAAAAATCCAATAAGACTCCCGTTGACTCAACTGTCTAATAAAATTCCCACCTCTCCAGTGTGGGTGGACTCTCTCTATTCCCCAGAATTGCAACCCACTGGGATTTTTTTGATGGAATTTTTTAAAATGTCTTGAGACACTATGCGTTTCTAAACCTTTACGGATATTAGTGATATGCTCGCCCACTCTGACGTGTAAAGCACGAGAGGTACGTCCTATGTACTGAAGGCGGCATTCACACTGTAACATGTACACCACCCCTTGCGTTTTACAGGTGATCAGATTTTTGATGTTATATGATTTATTAGTAGCAGTAGCTACAAATTCTTTTCGTTTCTTTAGGTTCTTCTTGCAGCTCTTACAGGTAGCACATTTCCCACATGTATAGGTGCCAGAAAGAAAAGAAAAAATATGATTCTCCCTGATACGAGGTGGGTCAACAACCCCAGGCGCGATTTTATCTCGCAGTGAAGGGGCCTTCCGGTAGATAAACTTAGGGAATTCTGTCAGATGGGGTCCTAGAATTTTGTCCTCTTTAAGGATAGGCCAATACTTTTTAACAATACGTTCTACTTTTTTGTAGTGTATATTGTAATCAAAAATTATTCTGTAACCTGGATCCACTGGATTAATTTTGTCTCCATTCAGGAGAGTATCGCGGTTACTCCTTATTTCTGGTACGTCCTATACAGAAGTTTGAACTTCTGTTTAAACAGGAATTATTTCTGGTACGACCATCGCTACTACCTCCAAACAAGGGGAGTAGCGATGGGGGCCAAGTTTGCTCCCAGTGTGGCCAATCTTTTCATGGCCCACTGGGAGGAAGAGGCTGTATTTGGCACCCTACCACAGGAACTTATTTGTTACAGACGTTATATTGATGATATTTTTATGGTATGGGAAGGAGACATGGCAGATCTGCAAACATTTATGGATAGGTTGAATAGTAACACCAAAAATATCACTTTAACATGGAATTTGGAGAAGGAAAAGATTGCCTTTCTCGATCTTGAGATTTATAAACACGAAGGCGCCTTGAGAACAAGGAATTTTTTCAAGCCTACTGATAGGAATGCATTTATCCCCTTGGATAGTTGTCACCACCAGATGTGGCTTTGCAACATTCCAAGGGGACAATTCACTAGATTAAGACGCAATTGCGCTTCGGATAGTGACTATCAAGTACAATCAAAGGTTTTGGAAAAGCGTTTTCTTGAGAAAGGATACAAAAAGGACCCCATTAGAAAAGAATTGGAGGATGTGGGAAGGAGTAACCGCGATACTCTCCTGAATGGAGACAAAATTAATCCAGTGGATCCAGGTTACAGAATAATTTTTGATTACAATATACACTACAAAAAAGTAGAACGTATTGTTAAAAAGTATTGGCCTATCCTTAAAGAGGACAAAATTCTAGGACCCCATCTGACAGAATTCCCTAAGTTTATCTACCGGAAGGCCCCTTCACTGCGAGATAAAATCGCGCCTGGGGTTGTTGACCCACCTCGTATCAGGGAGAATCATATTTTTTCTTTTCTTTCTGGCACCTATACATGTGGGAAATGTGCTACCTGTAAGAGCTGCAAGAAGAACCTAAAGAAACGAAAAGAATTTGTAGCTACTGCTACTAATAAATCATATAACATCAAAAATCTGATCACCTGTAAAACGCAAGGGGTGGTGTACATGTTACAGTGTGAATGCCGCCTTCAGTACATAGGACGTACCTCTCGTGCTTTACACGTCAGAGTGGGCGAGCATATCACTAATATCCGTAAAGGTTTAGAAACGCATAGTGTCTCAAGACATTTTAAAAAATTCCATCAAAAAAATCCCAGTGGGTTGCAATTCTGGGGAATAGAGAGAGTCCACCCACACTGGAGAGGTGGGAATTTTATTAGACAGTTGAGTCAACGGGAGTCTTATTGGATTTTTGAATGTAAAGTTTTAACGCCATTAGGACTCAATGTTGAGTTTGATCTCAACTGTTTTATTTCTGACCGATGAGATATTTTTTGCCTTTTTAATGTTCCCATATTCTTATATTTTATAGGGAATGTATTTATTGCTTTGTTCTTTGTCTTTTATAGTATTCACATTGCGGTTTATATTTAGTAATTTTAATAATTTTATGTGCATTATTGTGTATATGTCACTTATTGTTCACATTTATGATTAGGCAATGCTCAGATACGCCATCTAGTGGAGAGTTGAGATTTAGCCGGAGTCACAATGACGATTACCACCCATTGAATCCTTTGGATTATGGGAAGATGTATTATTTTAAATTTGGGCATAGTATATTTATTAAATTGTATTTAATGTATTTCCACAAGCTGGTTCTTGTGGAAAGTTTTTAAATTGCCCGTACACACTGCATATAAGAATACAGGCTGGTCCTGGCTTAAGGGTCATGCAGTGTTTACTTCCTGCCCTTAGTTTACATCACTTCCTGTGTACATCACTTCCTGTGTACATCACTTCCTGTGTACATCACTTCCTGTGTACATCACTTCCTGTTTCCTGTTTCCATTTGGAATCATACTGATTAGTTAATTGAAGACAGGAGGTGGGCAGATCATATTGTCATAAAAGACGGGTCCGCAGTATGGTACGTGACCCTTGCTGAAGAAGTCCTGCTTATTTTCACGGACGTAACGCGTACGAGGGATGTCACGTGACCCGCGGCCGCCTCTCACTCTTCCGGGTTGGTGGACCTGATGCACGCCTGCTTGCAAACTCTGCAGATATGCGCTGTTATTTTCTTCAAAAATGTGAGTTGTTTTCTTATATGGATTAAAGAGTGCTTGATTGCATACAGAGAGCATTAGATCGTTTTTTTCTTGTCTCCTACACATATTGGTAACATTGTTTGAGGAGCTGACAGTGCATCGGAGGTGTAATCATTTACTACGCTTAAGGAAGAAAGTGTGAGGATGCTTTGATTTTGAGATGAAATGCTGGTTGACCCTGTAGGGTCTCTTTGTTAAGGTGAGCGGCAGTGTGAACAGGTGGTGGGATTGCATGAGCACTCGTGGAGACAAGCACCTTATGGAATTGCCCTAGGACCACTTTACACTGGAGACTTTTATCTGTTTATATGGACACCTATTAACACTGGGACTCTGCATGATTTTATAATTTTACCACTAGGATTGCGCTGCACTATTTTTCTATTATAAAAAAAAAAAAAATTGGCCTAAAATGTTAAAAATTTAGATTTTTAAATTTTTTTTTGGGGGGGGGGGATTTCATATAAAAAATGTGAAAAATATTGTTATTTTTGCAAAATTGACGCTCTTTTTTTGTTTATAGAGCATGATCAAAAAATCGCACAGGTGATCAAATACCACCAAAAGAAAGCTCTGTTTGTGGGAAAAAAAGGACGCCAAATTCGTTTAGGTAAAGCGTCGCACGACTGCGCAATTGTCCGTTAAAATCACGCAGTGCCGAATCACAAAATAGGCCCTGGTCAGGAAGGGGGTAAAATCTTCCGGGGCTTAAGTGGTTAACCCTTTGCAAATAAGCATACCATATTTTGGTAGACACAGCTCAATATACATTTAATACTGGTCTTTGCTTCTTGCTGTTTATAACACCATGTTTACAGTATTCCTCTTCACCGTCCTAAAAAAAAAAAAACGGTGTACCAGATCACTGAAACTGAAAGCATCAAATTTATCAATATGTCAGGAAAGAAAACTGAGAGATGAAAGAGAGTAGGAGATAGTATTGGCATATAAGCCTGGTACACACTATCAGTTTTTTTTGTGCAACCCAGCGGGCTGAAGGAAAAAAAATCTGAGCTCGGGAAACGATCCTGTACTAACTATCCAATGTTAGGACAGCGATCTCCCCTGCTGAGTTATTGTGTTCTGACCCCCCCCCCCCCCCACAACAACACTCTGGTCAGTGCTCTCAGCTCTGGAGCCGATGGACAGACCTATTTCGGTCATGCCCCTCGACAGAAGCTGGACGTTCGGCGGGCTTCTGTGGCACCAGCTGCCGTACACAAGAGCCGAATATTCACCCGTGTGTATGGCCCTTTAGAAGGTTTTAAAACCCAAACCTACTCACTGTGTACACAGTAATAAATGCCACAGTCCTTGGACCCAAAAGATATTCTTTATTTACTGTGCCACAAGCAAGGGTCTAACAAACATGCACAAGCCATTGCACATTAATTTTTATACAGTAAAACTTTTCCCCTACATACAATATGCTTTTCTGCACACAGCATACCTTGAAGAAGAACTTCAGTGTAGTCAGTGACTAGTTAGAAAGCAGCCTCTGTTGTACAACGCAAACAGTGCAACAGTCAGGAATATGAAATACACAGTATAGGATATATAGTGCAGGAATTAGAGTGCATAATGCACAGCACACAGGTGGTGGGGTACATAACGCACTGTATGCAAGTGGGGTACAGATCTCTCCTAATTACGACTCATCCCTCTTGCCGGCAATGTTTTGGGGGGTTGAGTTGGACTTCTTACTTTCTCTTATCTATGCCCTTAAACAGTAACTGAATAAAAGCAAGTTTTACCAAATGGATTAGGAAATTTTGCCCACATTTAAGGCCTGTTTATGATTGTCTCTTTTTCTACAGTAAAGCACCTGCATTTTACTGCAGGGAATGAATTTGAAATAGAAATGCCAATCTTTTCCAAGGGTCTGGTTCAAATCTTTATACTGCAGTTTATTATTATTATTGTTTTTATTATGTGTCTTCAAGGTAATGCCAACTTTTGGCGACCACATGAATAGTTTTTCTTCAGAATGGCCTAGCCTCAGTTTGTATTTTAAGTTTTTGTAATGGCATATTCATAATTTCTGTGACTATCAACACCTCAATTAACAAATCCCTCCAAGAACAAAGCGTCTATGACATTTGCTGATGCCAAAATGGATCTGAGAGAGATTACACTATTTTTTCTACCTCCCGTGTTTCATAATTCAGAATACATTAAATGATAAATGGCAACTTGGAAAGGTAATCTTCTCATTTATTGGAACAAACTCCTGGTCAGACCATGCCCTGATCTCCAGGTAATCTCCTCACTCACATCTCTAATGGTCTGAATCGCCTTTGGTGCCTTAACATCTACTGCATTTGCTGGTGCCTCCTCAAAGTGACCAACAAATAGATGACGCTTAGAGGCAATTCTTTGGATTGAACTATATGAATAATATTGAGAGTAATACTGTAAAACTCTTACAAGACATATATTAGAGGTGTACTTATCAAAATCACTTCCTATGTAAAGAGACAAAGGACACTGCCGATTGATCAAATCCTTGGCTCGATACAGTTATAATCCTCAATTCTAGCAGACAGAGAATGCCCGAGAAAATTATAAATCATAAATACAAGCTAAAACATACAATAGCTGAATATTATGTTTCAAGCAACAATGCGGGTGCACACCTAGCCTAAAGCAAAATTAAGGTCTTCACTATGACCCACATTGTCCTTAGACACTAGTTTATCAACCCTTCTTCCAGCCTCTTTAGGATCGCCTTCAAATATAAACAGCTTTCTGTCTGTCATTAACTTACCTTCCCCTTCTCCAGAGCATTGTGACAGAGATGCCCCCTCTCTCCTGGGATATTTCCATTAAATATGGAACCGCTTGCCGGACATTTTAGATCTAATCCAAATATATCTGGGATAACCCTGGAAGGAAATTCCCACAAAATAAGTCTATTTGAGGATGTTGTCATGCTGACGCTCACCAACCCTTATAAACCCCTGTACGTTATACAAGAAGTTCTATCTAAATTTGGTAAAGCCTCTTGTTTCAAACTCAATGCAACCAGGTAGCTGTCACCAAAATATTTGCCCCCATTGGAAGATTTACCCTTTCCTTTTGTTCTGATGGCAGCTCTAGAATTGTGGATTTTGCATCGTTTTCTGTCCAAAATTGACACTTTAACACCTGTAGTCATATATTTCCCAATTTTGTAGAGAAAAAGAAAGCAACGCCCGCATCAGGGAGAATGCATTAACCACTTTACCACCGGAGCATTTTGCTGTCTTACGTCCAGGCCACTTTTTGCGATTCGGCACTGTGCAACTTTAACTGACAATTGCGCAGACATGCAACGCCGTACCCAAATGAAATTGGCGTCCTTTTTTTCCCACAAACAGAGCTTTCTTTTGGTGGTATTTGATCACCTGTGCGATTTTTACTTTTTGCGCTATAAACAAAAAAAGAGCAAAAATTTTGAAAAAATTATATTTTTCACATTCCCCCCCAAAAAATGTAAAAAATCTAAATTTTTTATCATTTTTGGCCAATTTGTTTTCTGCTACATATTTTTGGTAAAAAAAATCACAATAAGCGTATTTTGATCAGTTTGCGCAAAAGTTATTGGGTTTACTAACTAAGGGAAAGATTTCTGTCATTTTTGGTGTTTTTTTTTCAACGAGTAATGGCGGCGATCTGCGATTTTTTTTTGCGGGACTGCGACATTGCGGACAGATCGGACCCTTGACTGACATTTTTGACACTTTTGGGGGTACCAGTGACATTCAGTGACATTGCTACAGTAATCAGTGCTATAAATATGCACTGTTACTGTAAAAATGACACTGGCAGGGAAGGGGTTAATTTTATTGGAGAGGGAGGGGTTAATGTATGCCTGGTGCTTACTGACGTGTGTGGGGGGAGGTGACTGAGTGAAACAGGGACAGATCGCAGGTTCAGCTATGCTGAACCCTGCAATCTGACCCTGCCTGTCACTTAGGAGATCCGCCCGCTTTGTTTACACAAGCGGGCGGATCTCCACACTCGATTCCCCGACGATCGGGGAAGAGCGCCGGTGATCACCGCCACTCCTCCCCTGGCCCGACTCCCGCTGTGACTGAAAACAGCAGGAGCGATCCTCCGGTGGCGCGTGCGCCCCGCCCACAATGGGAGGAGTCCAGCGACGTAGGTGTACGTTGCTGGACGATAACGAGCCACATTGCCGCAGTAGCAGCAATGTGAGCGGGGGTAAAGCGGTTAAAGTAAAAATGTTGAGTCTTTAGAACCACCATAAGTCCTCTTTCACATGATATTTTAGTCTCAGCAGAATTGAGTGCATTCACAGGTTCACGCAGAGAGTTGCAACCACTAAATCTGTACAAAAAAACGACAGGTTGACAGCGGCTGCAGCTTTCCACCGGTGTTTCAAAGTTATTGCACATCGAGTGATTACCTGTGGTTAGAGAAAGATAATTGCCCCTGGATGTACGCTGTTTGTTTTTCCTCCAGGGGTGATCATAAGTCCCTAACTGCAGGTAATTGCTCCATGTGCATTAAAATACCATGTAAATGAGGCCTAATAGTTTACCAAATCTTTTTTTTTATTTTAAAATCTAGAATACAGTAATATTTTTATTCCAACATCCTCACACACCCACCAATACTTACCATCCAAATGCATTTTTAAGATGTGTGGAAAATGAGAAAGAATGCTTTATAAAACAGAACATCCAGAATATAGCTAGAGCTAAATTTTATAAATAATACAGGTAGAATGAAGTATATGATACTTTTTTTATCATAATGTCTGTAGCAAATGTCCTAGAAAATTAAAACCCTGATCTTAGCATTAAGTGATAATTATCTAACAAAAGGAGCTATGCAAAAGCAGCTTAGAAGAAGGTAAATTAAGTCTTTGGCACTTGTGGTATTAACCCATTGTACTTTAGAGAAGCTGAGCTAAACAATGAATTAAGACTGCATTTACTGAGTGCAGTGTCTTCTTCACAGCAGCTAAAGATCTATTTGCTGGATAACCACATTCTGTTCCATTATAAATAAAACCTTTAAAGCTTAACTGTTAGTCAAATGTAGCATTTTTAATGGGATGAGCTCCAGAGGCCATATTTATTATCACACTGGTTAGGAACTTATTTTACATAATGCTGATTTTTATTTTCTTTGTAGAAAAAGGCAAGTATAACGTTTTCACAGAATAACAAATGTTAAGGGTAAGATCCAACCAAACAGAAAAATACACAGATGAAATGTATATTTCTGAACTTCCTTAAAGCTAAACGTCAATTAGCAATAAAATATTATGTTCATGTACCCTCCGGATAGAAATGTTTGTTAGTTTAGTGCAGTGGTTCTTAACCTTGTTGGAGGTACTGAACCCCACCAGTTTCATATGCGCATTCACCGAACCCTTCTTAATTGAAAAAAATAAAATATGATTTTTTCCAAATTCAAAACATAGGTATATATTTAGGTATATATTTATACATAGGTGCACAAAATGAAAAAAAAAAAAAAAAAAAAAAGAGGCTCCATAGCTCAGGGGTTAGAGCACTGGTCTTGTAAACCAGGGGTCGCGAGTTCAAATCTCGCTGGGGCCTCCCTGCAAGAGTTGCCGACTGTATCTCAAAGAACAAAACCATTAAGAACAAAGAACAAAACCATTAAAACATGGGGTGTCAGGAGGGCACACCATGGGGTGTCAGGAGAGAACACACTGAGGGGGGAGGTGTTGGGAGGGCATACTATGGGGTATCAGGAGGGCACACACTGGGGGGGCTGAGAAGACATTCCATGGGGTGTCAAGAGGGAACACACTTTGGGGAGGTGTTGGGAGAGCATTCCATGGGGTATCAGGAGGGCACACACCAAGGGGTATTCACAATGCTTTATTGAGCTAAATGAAAAGGACATGCATTTCCATCTGTCAGCTAACAGCACCTCTATGCTAAGCTGCAGTAACTCAGCAGATGTAGCATAGAGGTCCTTGTAAACGAATCCACCATGTACAGCTAGCTGAGCCTACCTCCAGGAACATTCACTCGGCTCCCTCTGCTCATCTGTTCACACTTCCCTCTTCCAGGCGGGCGCGATCTCCGTGGTCAGGTACATCCCCATTCCGCCCACTCACGCAGCAAGCAGCCTGCAGGAGATAGGCTGGAAACCTGCTGGGGGAGGTACAGGGGGCGGAGTGTCAAGTGTCTATGTGTAATGGCTGTGAGTTGTCCCGACTGCAGCTCTGATTTCCCGGGGTGCGCTCGGCCTCACAATCAGTAATATTTTCTCGGGGGGAGCAATTGCCCCTTTGTCCCCCCCGCCGAACCCCGGAGAGTGACTCACCGAACCCCTGGGGTTCGATCGAACCCAGGTTAAGAACCACTGGTTTAGAGTATATAGGGGTTATAGCATAAATGCAGGGCATTTTTACAGCAGGGACGAGGGGGAACGCAGTCACCTCCAGCACTGAATGTATGTAATGGCAGAAGGTGCTGCGGTATGCTGGCGGGCCCATTGATACTTGCTGATGGGGAATCTATTGCTGCTAGGGGGGAGAGCTATTGTTGAGGGAGAGTTATATTGTTGCTGGGGTTGCTGGGGGGGGTCAGGTGTTGCTGGGTGGGATCTACTGTTGAGACAGAGGTCTATTGTTGCTGGCTGCTGGGAGATCTACTGTTGGCTGGTAGGGGTTGGACAACAATAGGTCTCCCAGCAGCCAATTCTGGCTGGTAGGGGACTATTGTTCTTGAGTGGATCTGTTGTTGCAGGGGGTCTATTGTTGCTCAGGGGATTCATTGTTGCTTGGGGGACTATTGTTGCAGGTTGCAGGGGATATATTTTACTGCATTTCTTATTATCATTGCCAAATTCCATACATATTACTTAGCACAGCAAAATTATACTTGATACTGTTTTCTCTAAAAGGGGCGGTATTGGGAGGTGGGTAGGGAGTGGGACCAAAGGATGGAACTTGGAGATGGGTAGGGGGCAGAGACAAGGATTACTTGAAAGAGAGAAGTACCTGTATGTATTCTCTGAGAAAAAAAAGTCCTGTGTAGAAGAATAGTTACACCTTTCCTCACTTCCAAAGGCAACCTTCCCACCATACGACTGGCCCGATGAAGTTACTTAAAAGATTTGTAATTCTGTCCAGCCAGCTATATGATCTGGGCAACCCTGTCAGACAGCATAAATAGGTAAGTGACTTCACTTTTGTCCACTGTAGCTAGGCAGAACAGACTTGCCACCAAACTGATGACTAGGCAACAAAGGGGTAGTAGCAATTTAATAGTCATTACACTCACCAGATGACAAAAAGGAAAGAATTCCTGAAAAACTAATTCAGTCACATCATTTGCAGGGTAACTGCAAAATATATATACAGGAGTATTTATATATATATATATATATATATATATATATATATATATATATATATATATATATATATATATATATATATATATATGTACATGCAGTATCTCACAAAAGTGTGTACACCCCTCACATTTTTGCAAATATTTTATTATATCTTATTATGTTACAACACTGAAGAAATGAAACTTTGCTACAATGTAAAGTAGTGAGTGTACAGCTTGTATAACAGTGTAAATTTGCTGTCCCTTCAAAATAACTCAACACACAGCCATTAGTGTCTAAACCGCTGGCAACAAAAGTGAGTACACCCCTAAGTATCAATGTCCAAATTGGGCCCAATTTTCCCTCCCTGGTGTCATGTGACTCATTAGTCTCAGGTATGAATGGGGAGCAGGTGTGTTAAATTTGGTGTTATCGCTCTCACTCTCATACTGGTCACTGGAAGTTCAACATGACACCTCATGGCAAAAAAAACTTCCTGAGGATCTGAAAAAAAGAATTGTTGCTCTACAGAAAGATGGCCTAGGCTTTAAGAAGATTGCTAAGACCCTGAAACTGAGCTGCAGCACGGTGGCCAAGACCATACATCGGTTTAACAGAATAGGTTCCATTCAGAACAGGCCTAACCATGGTCGACCAAAGAAGTTAAGTGCACATGCTCAGCGTCATATCCAGAGGTTGTCTTTGGGAAATAGACGTATGAGTGCTGCCAGCATTGTTGCAGAGGTTGAAGGAGTGGGGGTCAGCCTATCAGTGCTCAGACCATACGTTGCACACACCATCAAATTGGTCTGCATGGCTGTCATCCCAGAAGGAAGCCTCTTCTAAAGATGATGCACAAGAAAGCCCCCAAACAGTTTGCTGAAGACAAGCAGATTAAGGACATGGATTACCGGAACCATGTCCAGTGGTCTGATGAGACCAAGATAAATATATTTGGTTCAAATGGTGTAAAGCATGTGCAGCGCCAACCAGTTGAGGAGTACAAAGACAAGTGCGTCTTGCATACAGTCAAGCATGTTGGTGGGAGTGTCATGGTCTGGGGCTGCATGAGTGCTGCTGGCACTGGAGAGCTACAGTTCATTGAGGGAACCATGAATTCCAACATGTACTGTGACATACTGAAGCAGAGCGTGATCCCCTCCCTTCAGAGATTGGGCAGCAGGGCAGTATTCCAACATGGCAACGACCCCAAACACACCTCCAAGACGACCACTGCCTTGCTAAAGAAGCAGAGGGTAAAGGTGATGGACTGGCCAAGCATGTCTCCAGACCTAAACCCTGTTGAGAGTCTGTGGGGCATCCTCAAATGGAAGGTGGAGGAGTGCAAGGCCTCTAACATCCACCAGCTCTGTGATGTCATCGTGGAGGAGTAAAAAAGAAGAACTCCAGTGGCAACCTGTGAAGCTCAAGTGAACTCCATGCCCAAGAGAGTTGAGGCAGTGCCGAGAAAAATAATGGTGGCCACACAAAATATTGACACTTCTCTTAGTGGTGTACTCATTTTTTTTCCAGCAGTTTAGACATTAATGGCTGTGCGTTGAGTTATTTTGAGGGGACAGCAAATTTACACTGTAATACAAGCTGTACACTCACTACTTTACATTGTAGCAAAGTGTCAATTCTTCAGTGTTGTCACATGAAAAGATATAATAAAATATTTACAAAAATGCGAGGGGTGTACTCACTTTCATAAGATAATGTATATATTTTTGTTCTTGGGTTTAGGTACACTTTAAAAGGTATGTAGAGTAGTTTTGTGTACATTTTCTTTATTTATGATGATCAAGACTAAAGAAAACAAAAAAATAAAAGTTTACTTACCTCATGTACATATTAAGTGTTCAATCCAGCCATCAAGTAGAGCTTGCCACATGTGCAAAAAAATATCTGCTGTTTACAAAGCTCAGTAGCTCAACTTTAAATACAAGTAAATGAGTCAATAAAGTGAATTGTTGCAACTGCAATTATTGTCTGAGATTTTTTCCAGGTTTTGTCTGTGACTTTAATCAGATAAAGCGAGCTTTAAGGCTGCTTACTGCTAAGCTGTTTCTCTGGGTCTAGCAACCCATAGAGCTTTGTGAATTATTTTTATATAGTAAATACTTATTTGTAGTAAAAAGAATGTGTGCAAAAAAAAGTCCAGCAAAGTGGCAATTAGAGAATTGAGAAGTCACAGAGAGTAATTGGACATGCTGGAAAACCTTTTCTCAACATGATGGTATTCCCATTAATAGTTGTCACTAGAGGTGTCTGTAGCACAGATCCCGTCTCTCTCTATCTCTACCATCTCTATCTCTCTATCTATGGTAAAATTCTACCTGTCCACCTCCTATAATGTCTATGGTGTGCTATAAAGTGAACCTATGGCCAAGCTAAGGACATTCAAGTATTTTAAATGCCCTAAAGACGCTTTTACAGCGAACCATGTAGAGGCGGGTACTGCGCATGCCAGCTTCCAGGTACGTTGTGACGTGAAGTCCGGTTTCTGGGTTTTGGAACGTACACCGGCTCCAGTGAGCGGATCAGCAGTGATAATGGTGGAAATAGGCTGTGTGTATTGGTGCTGAGATACTGGGCACCAGTAAATGTAAGTGCATACATTTTAAACTTTATGTATACATTTTACTTTTAATAAATATTGCACAAAGTGAGTATTTCTTTTCTTAGGCTGATTAAACACTATCCAGGAGAATACTGAGGAAAATCACCCGTTAGAAGGAAGAAACAACTATTCACCAGATCAGATGAAGGTTTATCCCAGGTCTACATTATAGTGCTACATGACCACCTTAAACAAGAGGTCACATAAATTGTGGTGAGTGCATTGGTGTGTCACATGTGGTGGGGCACAGCAGTGCCTAATTAAATAGTGAAAGGATGAAAGCTCAGAACACTTTTTCACACTTGTTGTGTGGTACAATGTTTCTATATGTTACACAATTTTTCTACATATTTTATATGCTTTATGTCTTTTTAATAAGTGTGGCATTACACTGTATTTAAAGTTTTAATTGTGAGCGCTGAACTTTTCATTTTATATTTAACTATTTTTCCCAAGTCATCCTCCAGGACGGTCACATGAGAGATGGCTCCTCCTCCTACAGGAAACACAAGCATAGTTAAGTTTAAAAGGCCGCCTCCCAGGCTGCCCCTCAGTTCTTGTGTTTCCTGTCCTGCTTATGCAAGCATGGTCCCTAAAACATCCCCTGTTTGTTATTTTATTTCCCTTATCCTGGGCAGGCGTCCTGGGATACCTCCTCTTTCAACCAGCTTGGGCCGATAAGACTATCAGGCAGGCTGGTGCCAGTAATAGGGGCGAAGGAGGAGGACTTCCTAGGGGGAGGAGGGGGTCAGGAAGATACCCCCTTCTCTCTCTTCCTTATTGAGGCAGACACTCAGCTGGAGACCTGAGGCCAGGGGATTTCCAGAAATACTGCCTTAATAGCTTACCTTGCTCCAAAGGGACCGAGGAGAAGCCGACCTAAGAGGGGACCATGCGGCCAGCCGGAGGCCGCTCTGAGCCGCACGCCATTCCCCGGAGTAAGGTCTTTTTCCACGCTGGGCTCCCGGTGGAGTAACCAGCGCACTATGCAGCAGCCAGCGTCGCCGCTGTCGCGGCGGAAGTGACGCATCTAAAATGGCGCTGCCACCGGAAGTAGGGCGGCGGCCATTTTAAAAGTGGGCAAAAGCGCAGGAAATGAGGGAAAAGCGCCAAACGAGTCCCTGGCGGGAAATTTGGGTTTAAAAAGGCGCCAATTCACTCATGCAAGCGGGCTATACCCTGTCACGTCAGGCTGCTGCAGGACTCCTTCCCTCCAGGCGGTCCTAATGGCGGAGGACCAGTCCCTACTACCAGAGGCGGTTGCTTGTGGCCCCAGCCTGAGTATGGTAAGTGGAGGGAAGAGAAACTGCAGGGGGCAACTCCATCACCCACACCGGGGTCCCCCCCCCCCTCCCCCGGAAAAAAAAAAAAAAAAATTTTCTACGGAGGGGAAGCCTCTTGGTTTCTCCAAGGGGGGGGAGTAGGGGGAGTCGGTGGTAGGCCCTTTTTTAAGGGTAAAAGGGTGCGGGTGTAGGCACTCCGGAAGGACGAGCTATAATGGGTTTTCTCTCTCTCTCTGCTCTCTTCCTTCTACAGCTCAAACCCGCAGAGACTATGGACACATCGGCGAAGCCTAAGAAGAAACACTGCCGCATCTGCGGGATAAAAATCCCAACGGATTCAAGCAAACTACTATGCCCCAAGTGCATTAAGAAAGTGGTTAGTGAAGAATCCAAGCCGCTGGGGAAAGATTTCCTTGATTTCAAGAAAGAAGTCACATCCACACTAAAGTCACTACAGTCCTCCATAGAGGGGATGAAACAGGCAGACCAACCTTCCACGTCGGGATACCGCGTAAGAACGACAAGGATCCAAACGGTCACTAGGCCAGTAGAAGAAGCCTCAGATTCAGACTCCCAAGATGAGGAAGGAGAACTCCTCGGGGAGACAGCTCAGATTCAGAAGGGCATGACAGCGGGGTTCAAGAAAAGGTGACTAGACACCTATTCCCAACGGAAGAGACGGAGGAACTTCTAAAAGCAATATACGTAACAGAAGACCTACAAGAAGAAGAAGAAACAAGATCGGTAAGAGACCGACTATACAGAGGACTTCAGGTGCCGAAGACTCGTACCTTCCCAGTCCACCATTCCCTGGAAGGGATCATCAAGAAGGAATGGGAAAGTCCTGAAAACAAACTGTTCTTCCCGAAGGCTATGAAAAAGAGATTCCCATTTGACGATGCAGTAGAAGTTTGGGCCAAATGCCCAAAAATCGACGCTCCACTAGCCAAAGTGTCAAAAAAGTCGGACCTGTCTTTCGAAGATATGGGCCACTTAAAAGATCCGATGGATAAGAAGATCGACGTGACACTTCGGAGGGCCTATGAGGCCGGGGCAGCATCCTTTCAGCCTAGTATGGCCAATACCTGCGTGGCTAGGAATGTGTCCTTTTGGCTGGAACAGCTAAGGGGTCAGCTAGAAAGGATACCGGGGAGCGAAGAGGCACAGGATTCCCTCCTCTTGATAGAGAAAGGGGTGGCCTATATGGCAGATGCAGCAGCAGAAGGAGTACGAATTGCAGCCAGAACTACGGGCCTAGTAAATTCAGCAAGAAGAGCCCTCTGGCTCAAAACCTGGGAGGGGGACTACGCATCTAGAAATAAGTTATGCGGTATCCCCTTCGATGGGAAGCTACTTTTTGGCCAGGAACTGGATAAGGTCCTGGAAAGGTCAGCGGACAAATCAAAAGGATTCCCCGCCAAGAAGAAGGAAAAACAAAAGAGGTTTTTTCGTCGCACGAGAAGCGACACACAACCCAAGGGGGGAAAACCCAATATCCAGAGGAAATGGATATACAATAAAGGCAAGGGTAGACCAAACAACCCCTTCCCAAATAACAGCAGCAACGTCAGCAAGCCACAGTGACGCCAGACGGCCGGTAGGGGGGAAACTGAGATTCTTCTCCCTCCAATGGGAAGAATTCTGCACCAATCGTTTCATAGTAAATATCATCAAGGAAGGGTACAAGATAGAGTTTGTGACAAACCCTCCTCACAAATTTCGGGTAACCTCCCTACCAGGAACATCACCGGCAAAGGAAGATTGGGAAATGTCCATATCAAACCTACTACAAGAGGAGGTAATAAAGGAAATACCCTTAGCGCATCAAGGGGAGGGGTTTTTTTCCAGAGTCTTTTTAAGGCCAAAACCTTCAGGCAAGCATCGCCTGATTCTGAACCTCAAGGACCTCAACCGAAGAGTAAAGTACAGGAGGTTCAAGATGGAGTCCATCTTCTCAGTGAGGTCACTACTTCCCGAAGATGCCTTCTTAGTAACATTAGATCTTCAAGACGCTTACTTACATGTGCCCATACACATAAAACATCAGAAGTTTCTGAGGTTCGCAACCAAGCTGGGATCAAAGGTACGTCTATTCCAATTCCAGGCACTCCCATTTGGAATCTCCTCGGCACCAAGAATCTTCACCAAGATCATGGCAGAGGTGGTTCAGGTGCTCCGAGTAAAAGGGGTCCAGATTATTCCATACTTGGACGATTTCCTGGTATACGGCAAATCGGAGGCAGAAGTGTTGGGAAATCTCAAAACGACAGAGGACTTCCTAACATCCCTGGGGTGGGTGATCAACACCCAGAAATCAAACAGAGTCCCTTCACAAGAAACTGTGTTCCTGGGTTACCGAATCAACACGGTGACACAAAAAATCCTGTTACCAGAGAGCAAGATTGTGAAGCTTCAAGAAGCTACGAGACGCCTAATAGATTTACGCCGGATATCAAGAAGAGAAACTATGGTGGTCCTAGGCCTCATGTCATCAGCCATCCCTGCAGTGCAGTGGGCTCAGTTTCACATGAGACCCCTACAGAGACATCTTTTGAGTCACTGGAGCGGGAAGACCTCAGAACTGGACGATTTAATAAAGATCCCACCAGCGGTAAAAAAGTCACTAACCTGGTGGCTAAGAGAGGGTTTACTATCTCAAGGGAGACTCTGGATGCCTACAGTACAGGTCAGGATAACCACAGACGCAAGCCTCTTTGGCTGGGGAGCCCACATAGGACACCAGGTGAGACAAGGAACCTGGTGCCACTCTGGGGAGGAAGTATCCTCAAACATGAGGGAACTGGCGGCCGTAAGAGAGGCACTGCTAGGATTCCAACAAGAGGCAAAAGGGAAACATGTCCAAATCCAGTCGGACAACATGACAACAGTTTCTTACATCAACCACCAAGGTGGTACACGCTCAAAGCACCTGATGAGAATAGCGCAGGACATCCTATCAGAAGCGGAAGCAAACCTCTTATCCATTTCGGCAGTGCACATAAAGGGATCAGTAAATGTACTGGCAGATCTACTGAGCCGGAAGCACCTGGACCCAGCAGAGTGGGAACTAAATCAGCAGGTTTTCAATCTGCTGGTACAGAAGTGGGGCTCACCAGAGGTGGACCTGTTCGCCACAGCGAACAACAGGAAAGTAAGGTCATTCTTTTCCCTACACAAGGAAAGAGACGCACTGGGCATAGATGCCCTAGCATTTTCCTGGAACTTTCGCCTGGCGTATGTGTTTCCCCCGATACAACTGATTCCGAGGACAATCAGGAAAATCCGTCAAGAGCGGACGAGGGTAATCCTAGTGGCACCTTTCTGGCCAAAACGAGCATGGTTCACCCCACTGTGGAAAATGGCGGAAGAGGAACCCTGGATGTTGCCAGCTCAGGAAAACCTTCTGGCCCAAAAGGGAGCACATCACCCTTCCAGTCAGACGTTACAACTAGCAGCATGGATCCTGAACGGAGCATACTATTAAATAAAGGACTCTCTACAAGGGTCACGGAAGTACTACTCCAGAGCAGAAAACCCGTAACCAGGAGGATCTACAACAAGATATGGAAGACGTACAGACTTAAGATGGAGTCCAGCAACAAAAATCTAAAAGACATTAGCACGGTGCTAGAATTTTTCCTAGACGGAGCAGACAAGGGTCTGGCTGTAAATACCCTTAAAGTACAGGCAGCAGCTCTATCGATTTTTCTGGAAAAACCTATAGGAGAAGATCCTTTAGTGAAGAGATTCTTCAAATCCATACAAAGATCCAGGCCTTGCAAAAATCTTAGCTTGGCCCCATGGGACCTAACACTGGTACTACAGGCACTCACAAAAGCCCCTTTCGAACCATTGGAAGAATCTAACTTGAAGAATCTTACTCTGAAAGCGGCATTTCTCGTGGCAATTACATCTGCCAGAAGGGTGAGTGACCTTCAGGCTCTCTCCATGAAGGAGCCTTTCCTAAAGATCTTTCCGGACAAACTAATCTTGAGGACGGATCCTCTTTTTCTTCCGAAGGTATCATCCGATTTCCATCGGACACAAGAAGTAGTCCTTCCATCATTCTGTCAAAATCCAACCTCACCAGGTGAGGAAGTCTTTTCTACCCTGGATGTCAAGAGGTGTATCTTGCATTACATAGAAGCCACCAGGGAAATCAGAAAATCGGCTAACCTATTTGTCCTTTTTGGAGGTACTCAGAAAGGTGAAGCAGCCTCTAAATCATCCATAGCCAGATGGATCAGGATGGCTATCCACACCGCCTACACAGGACAAAACAAAAGTCTGCCAGCCGGCATCAAGGCACATTCCACCCGAGCAATATCTACATCTTGGGCAGAAAAGGCTGGGGCCACAGCAGAGCAAATCTGCAAAGCAGCCACTTGGTCAAATGATTTGACATTTGTCAAACATTACAGGGTCGACCTGGTCTCCGCCCAGGATCTATCCTTCGGTCGCAAAGTGCTCCAGGCAGTAGTCCCACCCTAGGTATGCATCGTTGGGGTCTCATGTGACCGTCCTGGAGGATGACTTGGGAAAGAATAAGTTATTACCTGATAACTCCCTTTCCAGGAATCCTCCAGGACGGTGGACCCCCACCCTATTAACAAATTGTATGCTTAGAAATTATAGTTTGAGCTAGTCGCTTAAGCAGGCCAGTTCATCTTTTTACAACTGAGGGGCAGCCTGGGAGGCGGCCTTTTAAACTTAACTATGCTTGTGTTTCCTGTAGGAGGAGGAGCCATCTCTCATGTGACCGTCCTGGAGGATTCCTGGAAAGGGAGTTATCAGGTAATAACTTATTCTTTATGTGGCATTCTCAATGTCTTAGCTCACCCTGCTCCCCCTCTCAGCAGTGCTTTGGAGCATTACTAGCTCCTAGTCTCCAGAGTTGTATAAAGTACTCAAAACCCATACTTGAGTAAAAGTACAAGTGCTCTATCAAAAAGTGACTTGAGTAGAAGTGGAAGTGCTCGATCAAAAAGTGACTTGAGTAGAAGTACTAAAGTATTCAAAATTTTTTGTACTTAAGTATTGCAAGTGTTTTTTTTAAAAAAATTTGCTACTCAAGTACTGAAAGTAAAAGTACACGTACTGTGTTATGTAGTTATTAAAGAAAGAAGTCAAAAGTTAATTAAAGTTAAAGTTATTAAAAAAAGAAGTCAAAAGTCAAAAATACACATGACATTATACACCTTTTTTTGAGCTTCATGAAACCTGCCATCTACTGTTCTGGCAGTGGTCATTTTTATAATAGTAACGAGTAACTATGCAGCACAAAAAAAAAAAAATATATCGGAGTAGAAGTATTGAAATCATTGAAAAAATGTAGTGAAGTAAAAGTGGAAGTAGGAGAAAAAAATTCTACTCTAGGAAAGTACAGATACCGCCTTTCGGTACTTAAGTACAGTAGTGAAGTAGTTCTACTTAGATACTATTAGGCTTGTGACGGTATCAGATTTTCATGCTGCGATTAATTGATTAAGGTTTTGCCACGGTATACGGTATTATCACGGTATTCTATTATTAAATTTAAATTATTAAATTTCCACCTCACTTCAATTTCATTGCTGAATTTAGGGGCTTTGGTTCACTTATGCACATTATTATATAGTCAGTCAGTACAGACTCTGAACCAGGCCTAAAATAGGTCATCAAGCAGTGTCTGGCCTAACTGGTGATAACTGGTCCTGGCGCTCGGCTCCGATCCGATGGCCTGGTCATTAAGAGGGCAAATCCTTGTGGTCAAGAAGTGGTTAAACCTGAAGGAGGTGTTGTTTATAAATGACTTTACTATTGCTTTAGGCCTGGTTCACATGTATGCGGGTTGGTGGTTCACATGTATGCGGGTTGGTGGTTCACATGTATGCGGGTTGGCGGCCCACAATTGCACAGGCATAGCAGCCCATTGATTTGAACGGGCTGCTATGCCCTCATTTTCCGCAGAAAAAAGGTGCATGCAGCATTTTTTTAAAATTTAGTGGCCTTGAAATCCATCCTGCTTTTGCACCATGCGACTAACCTGCAGTTCCTGCTCTGGCAAGCTTTCTGCATTTTCTGTAGACACTGCTTGATGGCTATATAATAATGTAATGTGGGCTGCTATGCGTGTGTGTGTATATATATATATATAATATATATATATATATATATATATATATATATATATATATATATATATATATATATATATATATATATATATATATATATATATATATATATATATATATATATATATATATATATATTTATTAGAGCTGCACGATTCTGGCCAAAATGAGAATCACGATTTTTTAGCTTGGAATAAAGATCACGATTCTCTCACGATTCTCTGTGTAACAAAAAAAAAAAAATTGGGATAACTTTACTGTTACGTTTTTTTTTTTTTTTTTTTATTCATTAAAGTCTAATCATTGCGTTTGAAAGACTGCTGCGCAAATACAGTGTGACATAAAATATTACAACAATCGCCATTTTATTCTGTAGGGTCTCTGCTAAAAAAATATATAAAATGTTTGGGGGTTCTAAGTACTTTTCTAGCAAAAAAAAAAACTGATTTTAACTTGCAAGCAACAAGTGTCAGAGAAAGGTCTAGTCTTTAAGAGGTTAAACTTCCTTTCTCCCTGGCAGAGGGAAGGAAAAGATACAATGTAATCATTTTTGTTTATAGTTAGGAGACTTTGCTGATAGGCATTAGCTGTGTGAGTGAATGAGTCATCCAGCTCACTGAAATGTATCAATTCACAAGTCAGGCAGACTTGACAGAGAAACTCGGTATTTTAAAAATGCCACAATAACAATACCGTGGCTATGCAATACCGCGATATATCGAATTACCGAAAACCGGCATATGTCTAGATACTATACATCTCTGCTAGTCTCTAATGTAAACACACAGCAGAAGTTTTAAAAGGGTGAGCAAGATGTGCTGACTTGAATTAATTCAGTGCTTGTACTGCAAACTTTGAGGAGGAATTGTTCCAATATACCCACAGCTACAGAGGTCACAGAGGGCTTGTTTTAAAGCTAATTTATTGTGGTTTTAATATATAAATATTTGAATGTCTAAAGCCTGAGCAAAGGTTCACTTTAAGGGCAAGAAATGTATGACACAAGGAAGGAGAGGCAGATTTTATTAGGTGATGATAATGAACTAATTTGCATGCGATTTAATCTTACTGTGCAACTATGAAATTAATAAAGAAACACTTAGCAGTAAGAAGAACATCAATATGCGACTTGAATGATTTAGGCTGCTTCTAGCTCTGCAAATTATGCTGTCATTAAAAATAGCTATGTGATGTTATAGCGTACATGTACATACATAAATGTGCGCTATTACAGAAAAATGAAACACAGGATAATGGGATTTGCAGCAATACCAGGTTTCTCAGCATGGAAACCCCACTGTCAGAGAACAAGATAATTATCACCTTGGGTTGATGAGTGCATTTGTTTTCACAACTATTTTCAGATTCTTTACAAGCTAATTTCTAGATGTGTTAATTCTTAGCTGTATTTTTGTATTGCAATTACTTCACAATACCTTCTTAAAGGATAAGTTCACTTTTACAAAAAAAATAATAAATGCACATTTTTTGCTGGTAAAAAAAATATGCATTTATTATTTATTTCATTAGGGACCTGCAAAGCATTGCACCCACGATCAGCAGATCTTGGGCATAATGGCACTGTCTGTGTAACTGTCTACCCCTTACCGCAGATACGGCCTGGCAGTTACACTCTGAAAGGAAGCTCAATGAACTACCTAGAGCAGTGATGGCGAACCTTGGCACCCCAGATGTTTTGGAACTACATTTCCCATCATGCTCATGCACTCTGCAGTGCATCATGGGAAATGTAGTTCCAAAACATCTGGAGTGCCAAGGTTTGCCATCACTGACCTAGAGTGATCAAAAAAGCCCTGTTCATTGAGAGCTACAAGCTGACAGCTGCAAAGGCTGTTGAGACTTGTAGTTTTCCCATTCACAAAACATTGTGAATGGATGATGCATTTTTTTTTTGATTGTGAGCGCGGGGGGGGGGGGGATAAGATCCCCTGCACGCTGTCAAAACAGAGTTTAGGGACTAATGCATTCTGAATAAAAGGTGAGCTTATACTTTGCAACACATATATTTCTCATGTTAAAGCTAAACTTCTGGCTACATATTTAGAGGTTTATGGCATTCATTCTTAGATATTTGACCATTTGTAACACCAAAAATATTTCATGAAAGCCTCATTTACTTAACCACTTGCCGACCGCTCCGCCGCAGATATACTTCGGCAGGCTGGTTCGGTTGAGCAAACTGACGTATAGGTAGGTCGGTTCTTTTAGGATGCATGGGTGGATGCCTTCTGGTCCAGGCGCTTTATCCACCCTTATTCTGTCTAAATATTTCTGGACCATATTACTTTTGAGCCATTGTGGATCATTTGGGGCTGTGTCAATACCGTCCTCATTATGGTCATGAGCTCCCCCATGCTCCTTTGTATATACAGAGCTGAAGAAAGTATTTCATATATTTGACTTCTCTTTGTCCCCAGTCACCCACTCCTGATTATTTTGTAAAGGGCATACATGCTCAGACCTGACCTTTTTACTGTTAATATATTTGAAGAATTTTTTGGGGTTTGTCCTACTATGTTTTGCAATCTATTCCATCTCTGTCTCTACTACACATATATTCCATCTCCGTCTCTACTACACATATATTCCATCTCTGTCTCTACTACACATATATTCCATCTCCGTCTCTACTACACATATATTCCATCTCCGTCTCTACTACACATACATTCCATCTCCGTCTCTACTACACATATATTCCATCTCTGTCTCTACTACACATATATTCCATCTCTGTCTCTACTACACATATATTCCATCTCTGTCTCTACTACACATATATTCCATCTCTGTCTCTACTACACATATATTCCATCTCCGTCTCTACTACACATATATTCCATCTCCGTCTCTACTACACATATATTCCATCTCCGTCTCTACTACACATACATTCCATCTCCGTCTCTACTACACATATATTCCATCTCCGTCTCTACTACACATATATTCCATCTCCGTCTCTACTACACATATATTCCATCTCCGTCTCTACAACACATATATTCCATCTCCGTCTCTACTACACATATATTCCATCTCCATCTCTACTACACATATATTCCATCTCCGTCTCTACTACACATATATTCCATCTCCGTCTCTACTACACATATATTCCATCTCCGTCTCTACTACACATATATTCCATCTCCATCTCTACTACACATATATTCCATCTCCGTCTCTACTACACATATATTCCATCTCCGTCTCTACTACACATATATTCCATCTCCGTCTCTACTACACATATATTCCATCTCCGTCTCTACTACACATATATACCATCTCCGTCTCTACTACACATATATTCCATCTCCGTCTCTACTACACATATATTCCATCTCCATCCCTACTACACATATATTCCATCTCTGTCTCTGCTACACATATATTCCATCTCTGTCTCTACTACACATATATTCCATCTCCGTCTCTACTACACATATATTCCATCTCCGTCTCTACTACACATATATTCCATCTCCGTCTCTACTACACATATATTCCATCTCCGTCTCTACTACACATATATTCCATCTCCATCTCTACTACACATATATTCCATCTCCATCTCTACTACACATATATTCCATCTCTACTACACATATATTCCATCTCTACTACACATATATTCCATCTCCGTCTCTACTACACATATATTCCATCTCCATCTCTACTACACATATATTCCATCTCCGTCTCTACTACACATATATTCCATCTCTGTCTCTACTACACATATATTCCATCTCCGTCTCTACTACACATATATTCCATCTCTACTACATATATATTCCATTTCGTAAATATAATCAACTCTCCTACACCATTCCCTGACTGTAGGGACTTCAGATTCTAACCATCTTTTTGGGATCGTCCCCTTCGCAGCATTAAGTAGATTTGACAGTATTGAATTTCTATACGTTTTGTTTTTACCTATTCATTTTTTGAAATAAGCAAACCTAGGGGTCATCCTCAAGTTCCTCACCTATAATTTGGTTAATGAAATGTTGTTTAACCTTAACCAATATACACGTATTTTGGGGCATTCCCACCATATATGAAACATTGATCCTAACACCTGACACTCCCTCCAGCACCAACTGGATTTGTCAGGTTGACAATACTGCGCCCTGACCGGTGAAAAATACCATCTCAAGAGGCATTTATAGTTCATAGATGAGCTATAGGGTTTATGTGCATGACCACAAGGTGGCCGTACTGCGTGCATGAGCGTACAGAACCATGTTGCGCCAATGCGGTAGTACTTGCATGTTTAGGCAAGTACTGGCATATACCAAAATACACTAGCATCCTGTAATTGCTTTCTATAGGCAGCTGCATGCAGCAATTGTGGCTGCAGGGGAAGAATATTTGCAGATTCTTAATGTTCGTGCATACTGTATGGCTTTCATGTGCCCATGTGTATGAATCCTTATGCTGAACTCAGATCTAGCAGCTATTAGAGCTGTTTCAACTGCCAATATTGTATTTCTGTCCATCCAGTCATCAGATTTACTCTGCCTGCCATAGACCACAGCCCTGTTTGACAGGGGTGTAGACCTGACTATTCTTTGCTGCAATTAGGTAAAGCAGTCCATCGATTATGTGATTTTCTTCACTTTCGCCCTAGGTGGAAGGAAAGAAAGTTGCTTGAATAAATCCCTCCTGCAGCACATGTTAAAAATCAGACAGGTCAGTTGTGCCCAAGCTGATCCATAAATGTATAAAATCTCGGGTGGTCCCGATTTGATCCATCTATGGCCGGATAGCTTGTGACTGAACAGTGAAGTAGCATGCTGCATATACCAATGAGCTCATATATTTGTCACTCTGTTCCTCTCAGCATGTTCCTTTTTAGCACATGAGCACTAAAGCACAACTGACTGGCTCCTTGTGCTGCTGCTTCCTGTTACATGTCAGCCATGCTGTACAGGGGATCACAAGAGGCTAATACTATATTCAGGTACATACACTGCTTACATTAAATGATGTATTAATGAACACAGAGCTGCATTAGCTTGCGTCATTTTTATCTTTATGGAGGTCAGCTTTAAAGCGGAGTTCCACCCTGGGACATTTTTTTTAATAAAAATACCCCCGGGACAGTCAGGGCTAGTGCATTCCACAATGGCTAGCCTCTGATCTGTCCTGGGTCGCACTTACCTGCAAGAAGAAATACTTACCTTGAAAATGTATTGTCCAGCGCTGCCATCTCAGGTGTGGGCAGCTTGAAGCCAGCGCGATCCTCTTCTGTGTCCTCTTCCGTCTTCTTCGGTCCCACGATGCACTGCACCGGCCCCGCCGTCACTTCCGGTGCGGCAGCGTCATCCCTGCACAGCTTCTGGGCATGCCCAGAAGCTGTTTTGCAAGGTATGACGGCGCCTGCAGCGGAACTGACGTTGGGGCTGGTGCAGGCACATTGATTCCTGGGAGCGATGACGTTCAGCTCCCAGGAATCATTGCATGCCAGGAAGTGACGACTCGCCGCGGCCGCCGAGGGGAGGAAGAGGAAGTAAGGCAAGTATATTTTCTTCTAAACAAGGTAAGTAAAAAAAAAAAAAAATTGCGATTATCCATTTGTTTTTCAGGTGACCCAGAGCGAGAAGATGGAGGTAAGTTTAATTTTAGGGTGGAACTCCACTTTAAGTGTATGTATAGCATGTTAAAGTGTTACTAAATTCACAACAGAAAAAACAGTCTGCATATGCAGTAAAACATGCTTGTTATACTCACTGTGAAACCTAAGGGGTTAATCCTGTGCATTGTGTAAAAAAGCTGTTTATTTCTGTGTTCTCTGATCCTCCCTTCTTGCATTGTCCCAAAAACATCTTCGGATAAGACAGAGTTAGTGCATTCAGTCTGCACATGCTCAGTTTGGTGTGTATTGCTACAGAGGTTTTTTTTTTTTTTTTTGTTGGGAGAGTGCATGTGATCAGCACAGGGCCAATCAGCACTGTCAAGAACAGAGGGTCAGGGGTCCTGAATCTTTATAGGACAATGGTGAGAGAATGGGAGATTAGACTACAGCGGTGTTATCTGTCTGCTGTAGGCCTCAGACAAGGGCAGATATCAATGGTTCTGACTCTGGTAGGCTCCCTTCATCTGTGTTACTGATCCTCCAGAGGCTCTTTTATAAGACACTCCAGCTGATTATAGCACAATGATGTCATGAAGTACAATCCAGGGACAGGAGCCCTGCATTTTATGTGAGGGCAGTGAGGGCTCACCCACAACGTGGATAGAAATAAAGCCCTGGATTCTGCTGAAGAGAGAGACAAGGTAAGTATTACACCTTAATCCTCCTTATTGTCTAAAAGGGATGGGGGCAGCTGAAAAGGGTAGCTGTTTATGTATTTCTGGAGTTGGGACTTAAAGTTTATGTAAACCTTCAGCTTGTAAAACAACCCATTCCGTTTAAAATATAAATGGAAGGGAAAACAGTTATGTATACAAATAAAAAGAATTTATGTATACAAACATTTTATGTCTACAAATAAAAAACATTAATACCTCTTTTCCCCTTTATATAAGTGACCACATACCCTCTGTTCTCAGCTGCAAAAGAAGGTCAGTAGGGGGAAACAGCAGCACACTGGTCACCCCAGTGAATAAATGTGCAGGGGGGGGGGGGCATGTCAGAGGTCAGAACAAGTCTGAAGGGGAGGAGGCTGAGTTTCCAGCACGGCCAGAAAACTGACCACGCTGAGCTCTCATGCCTAGTTTGGTCAGTTTTAATAGGAAAGCAGAGGGACTGGCAGGGACACCAGGTATTTGACACAAAAGAAGCAATACAAAGAGAACAAGATACTGTTTCATACAAGTACATGGTATAGCAGGCACATATCAGGAAAATGAAATATTGGGTTGACATATTCTTTAAAGTGTTACTAAACCCAGGGCCCTGCATTCAGTATATTTGGTCTCCTAGAACATCAAAATGCAATTATTTTAGTAAATATAAACTGCTAAATACCTTTTATCATCAGCAGTATACAGCAGCCTTGTGACTTCTATCAATGTCTGGCTGAGCAATGGTTAAAGCGTGAAGAAGGAGTTTTCATTCTCCTCTGTCTGTCCTATTAGGCTGCATGACCCCCTGACCCTCTGTCTGGACACTGCTGATTGGCCCTGTACTGATCCCATGCACTCTTCCCCCCAAAAAAGGAAAAGATTCCCTAGCATTGTACACCAAACTGAGCATGTTCAGAGTGCCCCCAAGGCTCTGTACTATCAGCAGATGTATTGGGGACAGTAAAAGGAGGGGAGGGTCAGAGAAGACAGGATCAAACAGCCTTTGTACACAATGTGAGGGATTAACCCCTTAGGTTCCACAGTGAGTATGACTTTACAGCATATACACACTGATTTTACTGTGTGTTTACAACAGCAGACCGCCATTCTCTCTCCAATGTTTTTTAACTTTATGCACTCTACGCATAAGGGTAAAAACCTTCTGTGTGCAGCAGCCCTCTCAGCCCCCCTAATACTAACCGGAGTCCCCTATCGATCCAGCGATATCCACGAGAGCCTTGCCTCTCTTGGGACTTGCACTCCTGATTGGCTATTGGCAGCAGCATGAGCCATTGGCTCCCGCTGCTGTTATTCAGAGCCAATGAGCCAATCAGGAGACAGAGGGGGTGGGCCAAGCCGCAGCTCCATGTGTGAAAGGACACACAGAGCAGCAGCTTGACTTGGGTGCCCATGTAGCAAGCTGCTTGCTGGGGGGGCACTGGACAGGAGGGAGGGGCCATGAGTGCCAGCATGGGACCTGAGAAAAGGAGGATTGGGTAGGGAGTGCGCCTGCTTGGGTGCCCCCGTAGCAAGCTGCTTGCTGGGGGGGCACTGGACAGGAGGGAGGGGCCAGGAGTGCCAGCATGGGACCCGAGAAAAGGAGGATTGGGTCGGGAGTGCGCCTACTTGGGTGCCCCCGTCGCAAGCTGCTTGCTGGGGGGCACTGGACAGGAGGGAGGGGCCAGGAGTGCCAGCATGGGACCTGAGAAGAGGAGGATTGGGGCCATTATGTGCAAAACCACTACACAAAGCAGGTAAGTATAACATGTTTGTTATTTTAATGAAGGGGAAAAAATGTAAGCTTTACAATCATATTAAAACATATTCTGATTTATCTGTGAACTAATTGTACAGTATTTTTTCTTAACTTTGAAGACAGAATCATGCACAACTCCACGCTAGCCCTGTCTATCTGTAAGGAAGCCTTGATCAATTCACCAAGTGTTTTCTAAAACAAGAATTAACAGCCAAGAATATTGGGTCCCAAAGAGAAATCTTTATTAATTGAAAGGTTATGTCCACCCAATATTTTTTCTTAGTTTTTAGAGTGGTGAAGAGTTTGATTTTACTGCTATCCCGGCTTTGTTATAGAGGTTCACCTTCACTTCTCCCTACATTACTAGGCAGGAGATAAGGAGATACAGACCACATTTTTTTTCTTTTATTAGAGTAGGGTAAAGCTAGGGCCCCTGTCCATTTTTTAGCGTTGTCTGTATCCCTGTTGCAGATTTTCCCCTACTGCTTGCCTAATGAAACAGTTGTCAGTAGGACAGAAAGTGTTATCTGAGGCTATCCCCTGACAGCAGTAAAAACTTGTCATGAATTTTAATCATTCCACATTCCATCTGAAACTAGAAAAAAAAAAAACTTGACTTGACATACACTTTAAAGCTCCATTCACATTTGTGCAACTTGTCATGGGACATAAAAGTTGCATAACAAGTCCCAGCTTATTCTTTTCAATGGAACCCGTTCATTTTGGTGTGACTTAAAGTCGTAGTGGCTTAGAAAAGGCGCCTGCTCTGTTGTCGCTATAGAATCCATGGACTGCGATCCTCTCTCTACGGCCAACCTACTTTGGCTAAAACCCTCCCAATGCCGTCCTATTACTAACCCATTTACCCGACACAGCCTGCTCATCTGGGATAGACTCAAAGCTTGATTCTCCCTCCAATCTCCCTCTCTCCTCACAACCCCTTACTAATCCTTCTTTCACCCCGGCCTGGTCTTCCCCTTTAGCATTTGCCACCTGGTCTAGGGCTGGCCTACTCTGAGCGTACCAATTCTACTCTTCCGCGGCTTTCAAACCTTTTCCTTCACTTAGTGAAGCACATAACCCCCCCCCCCTCTGAACTCTTCCGATACCTGCAGATAAAACATTTCCTCACCCCGTACGCCCCCTCTGACCCAAAACTTTTCCTTCTTTGAGCAAACCTGCAAATCAGACCCGCAAAAAAATGTGGCGTAATCTCTGACCTATACTCCCATCTCCTTAACTCTGCCTCATCTAACATCTAATCCCTCTATGTCTGTTGACAAGTGGGGAAGAGACCTCACCCTCTCCCTTGACAACACAGATTGGGCACATATTTGGCAGGCAACCAAATCCTCTACACCTAATATCGTGGCTCTAGAAACGAACTACAGAGTACTCACTAGATGGTACCTGGTCTCTTCCAGAATACATAAATTTCTCCTACATTACTCGCCTCAGTGCTTCCGAGGATGCAATGATACGGGCACACACATACACATTTGGTGGGACTGCCCTATAGTGCAATCCTTCTGGTCTGAAATTTTTCAGATCCTCTCAAAATTATTTGACACTCCCTTGCCCCCTGATCCTACTATAGCCCTCTTGAATCATAAACCCAACTCCCTGACACACCGCCAATTTAAGCTTCTTCTCCAAGTCACTACTTCAGCCAAGCAAACTATAGCCAAGGCCTGGAAAACTCCCTCTCTGTGCATACTTTTGGCTAAACACAGAACCCCACAAGCTATGATTCACGCTAAACTAGAGGCTGTCCTTCAAGATACCGCTCACAAATTCGAGAAGCTATGGAATCCTTGGATAACTTATTTCCTACCCCCTGGCCTGGATATTACCGTGCTGCACCCATAAACTACCTATTAACCTCCATATTCCCAATGAATCTGTCATCATGTCAGTCCCTCCCCTAGGGGGGATCCCCTCATATTAAGCCCATATTAAGCCCCTACGTCCCCCCTTTTTTTATCTGTCTCCCCCCTTTTTTTTCCTCTCTCTTTCTCCACTCTCTACAGCTACCCTCAATATGCCTCCCTATCTCCCACAATTAACAGTCTCCCAGATCTCTTTTGCTCTTTGGTATTGTCCCCCGTTGGGGTGCCAAACAGCTACTGCAACTTTTATGTTGTGAGTGGGAGATGACCACTACGCTGCCACCCCTCATGCATGTTACACTCTAATCCACTTCTGATACTCTTTATCCTCAGTTGCATTTTGTTGTTTGCTGTTTTTTGTCTCTTTACCCCCATAACTTCACTTATATTGTAAAATATTATATTTTCCATGCCTACGGTACCTACCGATTCTAATTATGTCTTGTACCATACTTTGTATCGTTGTTTTATACCCTTTGTTATCTTTCAATAAAAAAATTGAACAAGAAAAGGTGCCTGCACCTGACTGCATTGATGGATACTGATGAGGCTGCATTGATGGGCACTGGTGAGGCTGCATTGATGGGCACTGGTGAGGCTGCCTTGAACTTGATAGGCACTGATCAGGCTGCATTGATGGGCACTGATCAGGCTGCATTGATGGGCACTGATCAGGCTGCATTGATGGGCACTGATCAGACTGCATTGATGGGCACTGATCAGACTGCATTGATGGGCACTGATGAGGCTGCACTGATGGGCACTGGAGAGGCTGCATTTATGCGTTATTTTTGTTAAACCTCCTTTGTTGCGATTAACATTAAATTATGTTACCACATTGTATCTTATTTGTCTTGCTTCATAACGTCAATATCTGTTATAAAACCAGGTGGGCATGGATAGTGAGCTGATTGGGTGGTTTAAAGGGCCACTTGACTGGACATGCCCCCCCAGGCCTAAGGCTGCCAGCCCTCCCCTGGATAGAGATAAGTAGCCCTCACAGAGCTTTACAATAGATTGAAAATATTCTTCATCTGACGGATGACTGAGCATTCCCTATTCACCTTTTGACCATAATTTCACTTTGTCAGCTAAGTAAGAAAGGAACATTGCCACAGGTCAGGTGGAGCAGCATGGGCAAATCTTTCATCACCTGCTTGGTGTGAGACCTAAAGAGGAAGTAAACTGATTTAAAAAAACAGTTACATTCCCGGCATGCCGGAAATGCTAGCTGTCACATTGGTTGTGCTCTCAACCAAACCGTCAAACCATACAATGGCTGATGTCATAACCGATCACATGTGCATCATCATGGCAGTTGAAGATTAAACAGAGGCCAAGATGGCAGCTTCTTTGGCTGAAAATGATAGGAGGGTTTACTTCCATGTTAAAGCGGAGTTCCAGCCATTTGACTCACCTGTCCAATGGTCCAGCGATGCGGCCGCCCGAAGCCTCGATCCTCTCCCTCTGCGCCGGCATCACTGCTGTGGGCACCCGGCTGTTACAGTTTGCGGCTTCACAGCCGGGTACCCACTGCGCATGCGCGAGTCGCGCTGCGCGCCGTGATTGGCCGGCAATCTTCTGGGACCTCTGACGTGTCCCAGAAGATTGCAGGGAGGGAGGGGGAGAGGAGAACTTCCGCTCAGGGCGCCGCGGCGCTCCGAGCGGAAGTGGGAGCGGGTACCTGTCAAAACTAGTTACCCGCTCCCCCCCCCAAAAAAATGACATGCCAAATGTGGCATGTCAGGGGGGTAGGAACACCTAAAGCGGAAGTTCCACTTTTGGGTGGAACTCCGCTTTAATATAAAACAGGAAAAAATCCACACTAGGTCAAGTAAAAGAACAAAAAAGGTAAGCCGCCACTTAACCAACTATGATACCAGCTGTAAATGATCTATATAAATAAGATGTGGTGCTAAATCCTAATAGTGCAATCTAGAATAATCATATGGTAAATACTGTGGTATAAAAACAACTGAACATGCCGTGAATAAATTATGAGCAAAATAGAACATTGAAAAAAAAAACAATCATATGAAAGTGATATAATGAAATCAGTGCAAAATCCAGTGTTAGGTGAACTTAAAAAAGTCCATTCAATGAAAAAGTAATTTTCAATATTAAACAAGAGTGTCCAGAAAGAGCAAAAAAAGTGTATAAGTAATGTTGCTTGATGAAATCCACCACCAAGCACCAAAACTTAGCATACGCTTCTTACTAGATAATATGGACCATAAATTATAATGGTCATAAAAGCACAAAATAACCCGGTATCCGAGATAGGCGGTGGCTGCTCAGCAGCAGCTGCAAATGGATCCGGGAATAAAAATAAATGAACAAGCATAGTGAAGCTTGCTAACATTTAAGTCCTTTATTTAAAATATATAAGAAGTACCTTCGATGAGTTGTAAACAGGCACAAACGAGTCAAACACCAGCAGACTGTCAGCTCATGAGAAAGGAAAGTGTGCGACTTTGGAGACACACTAATGTGAATGGAGCCTAATGCCCCGTACACACGTGCAGATCGTCGGCCGAACGATCGGCCGTCTTTTGTCCCCGGGCTGTCGTGTCTGTTGAAAAGTGCAAAAGACTGCACAAGAATTTTGTCCGCCGACTACAGCCGATTGCAGAAGTAATGTCATGTGATGGTTAACTTTCCCTGTGTTTTTTCTTTTCTGAGCATGCCCAGTCTTGCAAATCTGCTGTCTGTCGGCCGAATTCTGTATTGACTGGCAAACAATCGGCCGCTCTGGTGTCGGCATACAAAAATTTTAATGCTTGCACGACAGATTCTTTTCGCCTGAAAGTGCGCTGTCGGCTGTCGGAAGCATCATACTAACAAGCCGAAAATCGGCCGATCGGTCGTCGGCCGAATCTTTTCGGCCGACAATCTGCACGTTTGTACGGGCCTTTACTTGATAATATGAATAATAATGATATCTAGGGTTGCACTAGTACCGGTCTTTCAGTTAAGTACTCGCTGATACAGAGTACCGATACATTGATTAGCGTCAATACAAAAAAAATTGGCACAAGTCGCACTGCAAAGAATCATGTGGGATTGGAACAGGAATGCAGTGTGATTTGTGTCCGAATCATATGCAATTTCCCCCACTGCTCCTGTGTGTGTTTATAAAAAGGAGCTGTTTAAAAAATGTTAGAACCCACAGTACATCTGTCTACATGCAAATAATCTAGGTAGGTGTCCTGATCCGCGGATATTAGCATATCAGGGCCTCTGGAGGTGCTCACAGGGCTGGAGGAGAAGTTCCGGTGTAACGTGAGAATTACCTACCCCGTGAGAAAAACCTGCCCTCGTCACTTCCGGCCAGGAACAGCTGAGCAGCGCAGCAGTGTGCATGCTCACAGCCCCGGATACCTAATGGGACAACAGAGGAGCTGACTAGCGCGCATGCGCACTAGTATGGAAATATGTCGGTGTACCTTGAATAAAGTCTACCCACGCCGAGGTTACATAAAACAGCTGGGCTGCATTATGAGTCATCTCCGCTCCTGTCCGTGTCACTTCCCTGATCTGGGCTAGTAAATATAAAAGCGGCTCTCGGCTCCGTGATTTATGTTTTCATACAGCCGCCGCCGCTTTTATATTTACTTGCCGAGAGCAGGGAAGTGACAGGGACAAGAGTGAAGATCACTCGTATTGCAGCACAGTTATTTTAATGTAACCGCCGCATTACACACAGTGCCGTGAACCGGAAGTGACGAGGGGTAGGTTTTTCTCACGGGTAGGTAATTCTCACGGAACACCGGGACACCGTGGGTATAGGGCGGAAGTGATGTCATCTTGGGGGCAGACCTCCAGCCATATGAGCACCTCCAGTGGCCTGTGCATGCAGGCTCTATGTACTGTGAGTCCTAACCATTTTTAAACTTCCCACTAGGTGGCGCTTTAATCATTTTTTATATACACACACGCACAAGAGAGGTGGAGGAAATCACATGCGATTTGAACAGGAATCACATCACATTCCTGTTCAAATCGCATGCGATTCTTTGCAGCGCGATTGGCACCCATTCATTTTGTTCATTATATACTGCAAAGTATCAGTATTAGGAGCATTTGACCAATACTTGCCCAAATGCTTGGTATCGGCACCTATTCCGATATCGGTATCAATGCATGCCTAATGATAACAATTATAATAATAGTTTCAATAAAAAAGAATAGATTGCAATGGAGTGCTGACATCATCCTTTACCAAAATCTGAAATTTAACTTTTCACTTGGGCCACTGACATTCACATAGTTGCCATATAACTGACTGCGGAGCGCAGTGAAGTATGTCCTGGCAATTTCTCAGTGTCTGCCCTCAGCTGACCTTCTGTCTTTTTCCATGCAACCTGCTAGCCCTCTTTGCACTGCTTTGTAGCCACTCCTGACACTTCTTTTATTCCTTACCGTCAGTTATACTTCCCCTCTACATTATATGTTTTAAATACATTTTTCTTCTCTTCTATTACCCTTCTTCATCATTATACATAAGTAATACATGAATACGCTTGCAAAATGCAAATCTGTTCTATTTATCTCCTAGTTACAGTGCTATCTAAACCATATGTCATTCTATTTGTATGTGAAAAAAAAGTGTAAAAAAAAAGTTAATATGAACCTGACGTTTATATAGTGTGGTTTAATCAGTGCAGTGTAATCAGTATAAATATGTCGCAGTTGTTCTGAAAATGTCATGTTTTATAAGCCAGTGTCATATATTAGCGCAGATAATCTGCATTGGTGTCCTTGAACAGACATCACATATATTGTTTTAAAGTCACTTATGAATTAATTAGCTATTGGAAAAACAAACATAGCTTGGCTGTGAGTATTAATAACCTATGCTAATAATGTCTTCTATTTTCCGAAAGTGAAATATGCAAGATGGTAATTATCATTTTTTCCTTCTGGCATGGTACCCATACAATTATAAACACTGTATGCCTATAAAACACTGTCAAATGTGTAGAATGGATAGTGTTGACCCTATATATACAAGGACAGCTTCTCTCCGTTCTTTTAAGTGACATTTCATAAATCACTACTTGATGTTTAGGGAATCTTTCAACATGACCTTGTTCACCCAACACACAATGGCCTGTTTTACAGTTTTCCCCAGTTTTCCCCAAAGGGAGTGGAGTCGACATCTCCACACACCAACAATTTCTCAAGGACCACAGCCATGTTCACGTATATATATATATATATATATATATATAATGTATACAGTTGGTTTGGGCTGCTCATTCGCAAGAATTACGTATATATATTCCGGAGAAAAGGTAAGTAAAACCTCTTCCAGCATCCAGCGATCTTCCTAGCGCTACCCCGAGTGTGGCTCGGGGTTACCGCTTTTGGCTCTAAAATCTAACCCCGAGTCACACTCGGGAATACCGCTAGGAAGGTTAATAATACATTCAATTATAAGCACAGGTTTGCTTTTTGAGGAACTGTAAAATAAATTAAAGTAGAACTAAATCGAAAGGTTTTTTTTTTTTTTTTCATTTTGGATAGAGTAAGGAAGACTTATAACCCCTGTTAGTTTTATGTTTGCCATTTGTGTCCCAATGATGAGATTTACCTTCATTTCCTGTCCCATAACCAAAACAGGAAGTGAGAAGAAATCCCTCTAAAGTGAGGGAATCTATGATTGTTTCCAGAACTACAGTGGGGAAAAAATTATTTGATCCCCTGCAGATTTTGTAAGTTTGCCTACTTGCAAAGGTCTATAATTATTAACATGGGTGTATTTTAAATGATAGAGGCAGAATATCAACCAAAAATCCTGAAAAAATACATGATACAAATGTTATAAATAGAGCTGCAGTTCAGTGAGTAAAACAAGTAGTTGATCCCCAAGCAAATCGTGACTTAATACTTGGTAGGGAAACCCTTGTTGGCTAGCGCAGAGGTAAGAAGTTTTTTTTATAGTTAGTGACCAGGTTTGCACACATCTCAGGAGGGATTTTAGTCCACTCTTCTTTACAGATCTTCTCTAAATCCTTAATGTTTCTGTCGCTTGGCAACTAAGTTTAATCTCCCTCCATACATTTTCTATAGGATTAAGGTCCGGAGACTGGCTAGGCCACTCCATGACCTTAATGTGCTTCCTCTTGAGACACTCCTTTGTTGCCTTGGAGGTATGTTTTGGGTCATTGTCATGCTTAACCACATTACCACCAGAGGATTTTGCTGTCTTACATCCAGGCCACTTTTTGCGATTCGGCACTATGCGACTTTAACTGACAATTGCGCGGTCGTGCGACGCCATACCCAAACTAAATTTACGTCCTTTTTTTCCCACAAACAGAGCTTTCTTTTGGTCGTATTTGATCACCTGTGTGAGTTTTTGACTTTTTGCGCTATAAACAAAAAAAGAGCGTAAATTTTGAAAAAATAACAATATTTTTCACATTTTTTATATGAAATTCCCCCCAAAAAAATGTAAAAATCTAATTTTTTTTAAATTTTTGGCCAATTTGTTTTCTGCTACCTAAGTTTGGTAAAAAAAAAATCACAATAAGCGTATTTTGATTGGTTTGCGCAAAAGTTATTGCATTTACTAACTAAGGGAAAGATTTCTGTCATTTTTGGTGTTTTTTTTTTTAACGAGTAATGGTGGCGATCTGCGATTTTTTTTACGGGACTGCGACATTGCGGCGGACAGATCGGACCCTTGACTGACATTTTTGACACTTTTGGGGGTACCAGTGACATTACTACAGTAATCAGTGCTATAAATATGCACTGTAAGGGCTCTTTCACACGGGCGGTCCGATCAGATCCGCCTGTCAGTTTTTTAGGCGGATCTGATCGGATCCTCCATGCAGCTCTATGGGGCAGCGGGTGTCAGCGGAGGTCACCTCCGCTGACACCCGCTGCCATCCGCATCCGATCCTGTGCTGAAATCTGGACGGATGGAAACCCTATTTTTCCATCCGTTCAGTAATCGGAGCGGAGCGGATCTGATGAGAGCGGACAAGTGGTCCGCTCTCCTCCGATCCCCCATAGAGGGCAGCGGGTGCTGAGACACCTCCCTCTCCGCTCTGCAAGCGGAGACGGAGCTGTCATCCGCCCGGCTCAGCGGGGATCGCGGATCGATCCCCGCTGAGCAACACGGATCCGCCTGCGGAGGCGGACCGTGTGAAAGAAGCCTTACTGTTAAAATGACACTGGCAGGGAAGGGGTTAATTTTATTGGAGAGGGAGGGGTTAATGTATGCCTGGTGCTTACTAACGTGTGTGGGGGGAGGTGACTGAGTGACACAGGGACAGATCGCATGTTTAGCTATGCTGAACCCTGCAAACTGTCACTGTCTGTCACTTAGGAGATCCGCCCGCTTTGTTTACACAAGCGGGCGGATCTCCAAACTCGATTCCCCGACGATCGGGGAAGAGCGGCGGTGATCACCGCTGCTCCTCCCCTGGCCCGACTCCCGCTGTGACTGAATACAGTGGGAGCGAGCCTCCGGCGGCGAGCGTGCGCCGCCCACAAGGGGAGGAGTCCAGTGACGTAGGTCTACGTTGATGGACGGGAACTAACCCCTTTGCCGCAGTAGAGCTCGAGTGAGCGGTCGGCAAGTGGTTAAAGACCCATCCACGACCCATCTGCTCATGCAAGAATTTACAATACATGGCCCCGTTCATTGGCCCCTCAATGCAGCAAAGTCTGCCTGTACCTTTAGCAGAGAAACAGCCCTGAAGCATCATGTTTCCACCGCCGTGGTTGACTGTAGGGATGGTGTTTTTAGGGTCATATTTAGCATTATTTGTATCAAGGTCTTTCTGGATTTTTGGTTGATATTCTGTCTCTATCATTTAAAATATACCTATGATAAAAATTATAGAACCTTCATTTCTTTGTAGGTGGGAAAATGTAAAAAATCTACAGGGGATTAAATAATTATTTTCCCCACTGTAGTGTCCTCATTGGAAGATTTCCCCAGTATTACTTTTCTGGGAACAACCCAAAATCCAAGTTTTTCCTTTACTTTAATTTTCAATGATAATGGTAAACAGAATAAATAGAGAGGGTGAATCTTCCTAACGTGGGGCACTGACAGCAATAAAAACTTGTTAAATTTTCTAATCCCTCTTTATTATGTTTAAAAGTAAAAAAAAAAAAGTGTTGCCTTTAGTTATACTTTAATTAATGAAATACAGTCACATTACACAGGAGCGAGTATTCTAAAATGTGGCTTCTATGTCAACTATGAAATGGTGGATTTTCTGTAAACTCTAATTGGAGTCACAGTGACCTGTAGTAAGCCAGATTTCTAGGGTGAAGTCCTATGCCAAAATCTCCCAGAGTAGGCAACATCGTGAAAGTTGGTAGTTGAGTAGAAGCCCCCCATCACAGTGGTGCTTTGTGAGGTAGTTGCTAGTTAAGTTCAGTTCAATAGACAGTTATAAAAGATTTGTAATAATTTTGACCTTACTGTTATTGTACTGAGGCTTATTAGCTTGTTTAAAAGAACCTGTCCTAACAGAGGAGTGTATAGCACCCTCCTAAGTAGATGCTAGGATAGTTAGATAGCTGTAAGATTGTGTTCTTGATAGGCAAATCTATAAAGAAGAAATATGGCTCTATTTGAAAATATTACTAAAAGAAAATGCTAAGTATTGGACTGTATTTGGTACTGGTACCAAAAGAGGAACGGCCACATCCGTAGTAATATAAAATAACAATATTACAAAAATATAAAAAAAACATTCATAAATTCATAAAAAATCATATGTATTTATGCTCTCTTTGGACAACATTCGCCATACTATAAAAGACCAACATGTCTTTGCTATATGTTTCAAGAGGTTGACGTGTTTCGCATTTAGTCGCTTCCTTAGGACCTCAATATCTTGGTAGTAAAGAGATTTGGCCTATCCAAGAGAGAAAGTACAGTAATCAATATATTTACACATATCAGAGATCTAGGCAATATGCTGTGTCCCCTGTATCAACTTAAGTATCATCCTATGAGCATTGCACGTTGATGGTACAACATGCAGTGTGGACAGAATATATTGCATGGTGTGACAAAGTGACATGTATGGCGTTTACATATACGGTCCTATATACATGTGCTATTTGGCTGTAAACAGATTTAATTTAAAGTTCACTATGCAATGCGATGAGTCTGTATTGCCTTTTTCTTGATATAAACATATTCAGACGGTCAATGATTACCGTACTTCCTCTCTTGGACAGGACAAATTTCTTTGCTGCCAAGATATTGAGGTCCTGAAGGAGTGACTAAATGTGAAACGAGTTGACCTCTTGGAACATATAGCAATGTGTTGGTGTTTTATTGTATGACAAATGTTGTCCAATGAGAGCATAAATACATGATTTTATAATTTTTTTTATATTTTTGTAATAAATATTGTTATTTTATACTACTAAGGATGTGGCCATTCCTCTTTTGGTACCAGTAAAGTCCAATACTTTAATGTTTTCTTTTAGCGATAGGCAAATCTAGTTGCTGTACTGTAGGCAGCATGGCTGCAATTATTTAGTAGGCAAAGCATTTTCTGCTCATTATACCCGGTAAAGCTGTAATCTGTTAGTTAGGTCCAAGAGGTGTTTTACAAGTCAGCAAGTGTACACAAATCGAATAGCCTTAAAACAAAACTAAACTCTCTCAATCAAAATAAAGAAGAACTTTACCCATAAGGCCCCGTTCACACTGGGGCGATCCGACTTCCCGGGGCGACCTCCGAGGTCGCGGCTGGCACGGACTTCATAACATTGAAGTCTATGACGGTCGCTCCGGGTCGCCCCAAAGAAGCTCCGGACCCTTTTTCTAAGTCGGAGCGACTTGTGTCGCTCCTATTAGAACGGGTCCGCAGCTTCCCTATGGAAGGCGACCTACGGCGACCTGTGAGGCGACCAGGTCGCCTCACAGGTCGCCCCAGTGTGAACGGGGGCTAACAGTTTGATAACAATTAATGTTAATCTTAAACAAAAGAACATACATTCCACATTATAAATCATGCTACCAAAATTCATGCGTGCTGTAAATTGTCTCCAGCATTACTCCTGTTTCTTGTTGCTGGAGGCTGCCATGTTGTTGAAGCCCAGAGCAGGCCTTTCCTTATTGAAAACTCTCCCCCTGTCCTTGGTCTAAAAAAACAATGTAAATTTCTGAACATAAAATATGTGCACTCCCAGCCATGATTGTATGTCTTGGCTCAGCTAGAGAGAAAGGCTGACAGAAGCCTCACAGTGTTGAAGTTCATAGCACTGCCTCACCCAAGGGAGAATGGAGAGACACGATAAGAGGGTATCCTTGTAAGTTTAACTGTTATGTCCAATCACTTCTGCTTTTCTTTCCTCCCTTCCCTATCTGTATTCTCTATTCCTTCAACAAAGTTTGTGTCATTCATTTTGCTTCCTCCCAGTAGTAAATCTTGAGGCGGTCAGCATATCAGCCTTTAGTGACTCATTGATTATCGGCACAGTGCAGAGAATACAGGACAAGTGAGGCTGTGCAGAGCAGAATTAGACAGTACCTTACTAGATTTTAAACATTAAATGCACTTATTTTTTATGTTTTACATACAGTTTTTGAATTTGCAGGCATAGCTAACACAGCAGAGGGATTCAATGGCTCCAGCTGCTGCCTTTATGTCCAGTGAGGCTTGCTAGAGACCAGCAATGAATCAAGATCAGACTCAGGAAAGTATTTGTGGATGCTCAGGGGGAGGGGGGGGGGGATCAGCTGATTACAGAACACTTTTTGAAAAATAAAAACCCCAATATTAGGGAAAAGTGCTGCCTTACATCCTCAATAGTGAATAATGTGTGCACAAACAGAATCACAAAATCCAAAAATAATAATATCATATAATGATTCAAAATACAAGTCCCATTAAACAATATTGTCTGGACTGTGGAGAGTGCTCTGTGCCACTCCAAATTACTTTGTACATCAACACTGGTGTTGATTATGTGCTTCAAAATTGTGTGCTCCACTTGTGGTGCCTCTAAAACAGTGGTGCTCAATTCCGGTCCTCGGGACCCACCAACAGGCCAGGTTTGCAAGATAACTAAATTACATCACAGGTGATCTCATTTGCTGCTCAGTGATTGCAGTATTCTAGTCTGCATCCCCCAAGGTAATACTTAAAATCTGGCCTGTTAGTGGGTCCCGAGGACCGGAATTGAGAACCACTGCTCTAAAAGACCCACAGTGCCCCAGTTACACACAACATTCAGCAGAAGAACTTCACCCTTTGTGTTACCAAGCCAGTCAAAATGTTCTCAGTAAGGCCCAGACTTCGATATGCCCAGCCCTCTTGTTACTCCACCATCCCGTTTTCTTGTGTACCTTTAGTACCTCGTAATATGGATCAGGCCATATGCACCTCCTACATAAAGGAGAGGGATGGGGGGCTTCAATTCATTAAAAAACTGCTTTACCGTATGCAGAATTTAAAATAAATACACTTACATATTAAACCACGCCAATAGCTATTTTGAAACCAAGAAACATTGCTCCCAATATGGCTGCTGTGCTCTCCAAGTGGATATGAGAGAATGCATTAAAGTAAAAACAACCAATTTAAAGTGTACAAAATTGCTAGAATTTTATGATGGATGAAACTCTGTATGGTTCTTCTACCATTAAACCTTTTTGTCTTCCTGATAACTTTTTGTATAATATGCACTGGCTGTCGTGCATGCACAGTACAGTAAACAATCATAGCTTCGATAGTTGAATAAACCACCATTCACACTGGTGCAATTTAATAGGCGACTTGAGTCACACATTATCGCACGACAATGAAAATCACATTATTTTCATAGGTGCCCATTCAAATTAATGCAACTCAGCATGGTGCAATTTTGGAAAAGGTTCCTGTACTACTTTGGTGTGATTCCAGCACAAGTTTGACCCCATAAGAGGAAAAGGGAAGGCTGTAATAAGCCCCCTTTTCCTCATGGGAGAGTGGCTGGAAAAGAAAATAGGTTTATGAGGTAATATTTCCCTCCTTTTTTCCTCAGGTAAAAAGGGAGGGAGATTTAGGGTATCCTGAGGGAACAGCTGTAGTGGGCGTAACTTTGCAGGGGTCAGAGCACCTATAGGAATAGGTTTAGTGTGAAAGAGGGGCTCGCCTCAGAGGGGCTCATTCGCCTCAGAAGACTCTGCGGTGTGAGTTCCCTATCCCCCCTCCCTTGTCGCGGCTGTTATTATGTGGTGGGTCACCTTTGCTATAGCAAAGGGGGAAGGTTTTTTACATTTGAGTGGAAGTTATGGTTTTACCTCTAATTTTATTTATCCAGCCTGAGCCGTGGTGGCTAGGCTGTTGAGAGTGTTGATGTTTTATTATATATTTATTGAAAGTTTTAAAACCAGTAATAAACAGCCGCGGCCGATAATTTTTCCAAAAATACAGGTGTCTGCTTTTTATTTTAGGTTAAGTTTTAATAATAAGAAATCCTGCCTACTGTCCCATAGTTTATACAAACTACTTCAAAGTGGCATCCAAGTTTCACTACATAATAGCACTGAAAGTCAAATGGCAGCAGTGTAAACCTAGCCTAAAGCGAATACTGGGATTATGTAACTGCTGTTTGCATGTACAGGAGGTATATCATCGGTGGCCAACCAATGGCTTAAAAAAGAAGACTTCAAACGCAGATCAAGAGAGGATGGCAGCAGTGGCAATGAAGCAATGAGAAAGCTCAGACCCTGTACATCTGAAGGTGGGCAAACCAGGACGTATGTCTAGCACATTATGCTATGAGCTTTGGGAATGCTGTGTGGATGCAATTCAACTTTAACTAAGAAATCCAGCAACATTTTTTATTTTGGAGAGATCGGAAAGGATTTTTACTGTTTTCCCTGGTGAAAAACATTTACTCTGCCTCCTTGGTAGTGACACAGGCAGCAATAACAGCATAACAGAAGTCCTTTTACCACACTATAGAAACAGTGCTTTAATTGCTACAGACCAACCAATTGGTGCAAAGCACCTATCTCCTGCACTCTGAGTAGGGTGATCTTCTAACCACCTCAGCCACAATCATGCAGCTGCTGAGAACTTTCGAATTGGCCTCACTGGATAACTTCAGCCTTGCAGCCCCTTACAAGACCAGGGTAGTCTAAGACCACTGAAAACGAAAAAACATACACAAGGGTGCACCGACCTAGTGCATTATCCTCTAAAAAAGGTTTATTCAAATAAAAGGTATAAAAATACTCACAAACGAGTTCTTGGTAAAAGCATATCAAATAGGTACGTTGTCATCAGCATCAAGATTAAAGGATGTAACGTCCCCTGAAGCTGGAAAGGCTTACGCGTTTCGAGGCTTGGCCTCTTCCTCAGAGCCTTAATAGCCTTTTCATAGCTAATCTCTTAAACAAAAGAACATACATCCCACATGATAAATTATGCTACCAAAATTCATGTGTGCTGTAAATTGTCTCCAGCATTACTCCTGTTTCTTCTTGCTGGAGGCTGCCATGTTGTTAAAGCCCAGAGCAGGCCTTTCCTTATTGAAAACTTTCCCCCTCCTTTTCTTGATGTTGATGACAACGTACCTATTTGATATGCTTTTACCAAGAACTTGTTTGTGAGTATTTTTATACCTTTTATTTGAATAAACCTTTTTTAGAGGATAATGCACTAGGCCGTTGCGCCCTTGTGTTTGTTTTTTCATTTTCAGTGCTTTAATTGCTGCCTGTGATGTAATTGAAGAAAATCTGCACATCTCTTGTACTAGTAACCTTGATGGAGAAACTAGAAAAAAAAAACTAAATCTGTCCTTTGCCCCCTGTATTAAAAATTTACATTTTTTTTTTTACCCTCTTTTAATTTATTTGTATTTTATTTTAAAGAATTGTTATGAACATTTATATTTTTCTATATGCTCAAACAGGAAAAAAAAATAAATAAACTGCAGCTAAAGAAAATTCTACCTTGCACCTATTCTTTAGGTTACTAAATTATGCCTGTTATGCATCCACTGATCATTATTAAGATATTTTTGAAAAAAATATCAACAGCCTAGTTTTATGTTATAAATGACTATGACCTCTAGTAGTTTTCTAAGCTGCCATGGCTTTCACTGCTGTAGCCCATTGTTTAAATACCAATGCTAAATAAAGATGCCTGTTTTCTATACTTGACAGGAGGAAGAATGATGGCATGTAACAAATGTTAGCACATAATTTTCTATGTTTTAAACATAGTTAAGTAATCACATATAGTTGCACCCGTTGTTGCAGTCACATGTATGTTCCAAGCTTCTTTGTTTCGCTGCTTTCTCACAACAATGCTTTTAAAAATAAGTTCAGATGCTTATTCTGGTAATGTTTAGGTTCATAACGCCACATTTCCTTTAAGGATGAGTTCAAATTCACATCATTTAGCAGGTACAAAATGTGCATTTATTATTATTTTACACTGCAGCCTGTAAAGTATTGCAATGCCACGATCCTGTAGACTCTTATGCCTCGTACACACGCATCGATTATTGGTCGGGAATTTTCGGGCAATGTCCGATCGGCCGATTTTCGGCTTGTTAGTATGATGCTTTCGACAACCGACTCCGACTTTTCGGCCGAAAAAATCTGGTGTGCAGGCTATAAAATTTTTGTTGGCCGTCAACACAACGGCCGACTTTCCGTCAGTGAGTACAGATTTCTGCAGACAAAAATCTGATGAGCAAGACTGGGCATGCTCAGAGAAGAAAAAACACAAAGAAAGCAAACCAACACATGACATCACTTCTGAAGTAGATTTTTGTTGGCCGAGAAAATTTGTGTGCAGTCTAGGCACATTCCAACCAACAAAACACCACTCTGGACAAAAGTGGGACGATCGGTCAGCCAACAATCGTTGCGTGTGTACGAGGCATCAGTCAGCTGTCTGCCCATACTTCAGGTACATGCAGTCATTTACTGAAGAGCAGGAAGAATCATTGAACCACGAGGGCGATCAACAGTGCCCTCACAGTTCATTGAGACCTACAAGCTGTCTGCTGCTGTGGGAGATGGTAGTTGTAGTTCATTTATTCACAGATCTCTGTGAATAAATGACATGGCTCTGTGGGTGGTGCAACTTTGCTGTTTTTAAATTGTGACAGCGGCTGTGGGGAAAGGTTTCCCTGACCACTGTCACAATGAGGGATTGGGGGGGGGGGGGTGGGGTGGGAGTTGGTGTTGGCAGGTGCATTATTGTAACATTGTTTTTTCAATCAGCACTTATCATTGTGGGAACACAATTTATATTTGCAGCAGCTTAGAGGTTAATTTAAATAAGGTCAATGTATTTTATATATCACTTTGGTAGCACCATTTTTCTTTATTTTGCACACATTATTGTAACATGTTACACCCTAAATGCAGGTGTGAGATGTAACATCTTACGACGGTGAACATATCCTTTAAAGCAGGACAAATAAACAAATGATCACCTTCATGGCTCTTTCCCATGCTAAAAATATATTTATCGTGGATTTCAAATCTCCACCAAGCTTCACTATAGCCTGCTGGGAAAACTGAGGATTCCAATCTTGCGAGATTTTGTTCCTGCACTGCACACCCTGCAAATTCCCATAAGATTTAGGATCCTCAACTTTTTCAGGAGTCTGTGGGGAGGCTTCACTGATAGGAACAGGGAAAGGCAAGGGGTGGGGGGTGATATTAGGCACCTTCTCCCATCCAAAAGAAAGCACTATTTCCCATTTTAAATTAAAGTGAAACTCCAGTAAAATAAAAAAAAAAAAATGACACTTGTTTTGAACCAATAGGGCAGTGATGGTGAACATCATGGGAAATGTAGTTCCAAAACATCTGGAGTGCCAAGGTTCACCATTACTGCAATAGGGTATCTCTAATGGCTGATGCAGTGTTAGATACAACTCTTTCAGTAATCCCCGCAACTACTGTAATCGCCAAACTTCTGTCTCTAATACAGTTATGAAGAATGTCATTCACGCTCCCCTTTCCCCCATTTATAAAATGTTTTTTATTCTTTCCAGAGAATACAAGGCATTCTGTGACTGGACAGGTAGAGGAGAATTGGATAAACATTAAGACCTCCCCTTGTTCAACCACAGATTATCTTGTATTCTGTGAAAAAATACAAGACGTTTTATGAATGGAGGAAGAGAGAGAGCGGGTAGTGCTTTTCTTAACTGTAAGGGATGAAACAGGCATTTACAACACCAGAAGTTTGTTGACTACAGTAGTTTGCAGGAATGAATGAAAGTGTGAGTTTTACCTAACACTGCAGCATCCACACATTAAACTCCCATCATTATAGGCAATATATTGGTTTATAGCAAATGTCAAAACATATATTTTTCCTACAGTTCCACTTTAAAGCGTATATGTAGCCAAAAGCTATTTCGAATTTTGGATAGAGTAGAGAAGGTTTAGAACTGTCAAGTTTTTTGTGTTGTATGTATCCCTGGTAGATGCACCCTTTATGTTTGACCTGGTAACCATTGTCACTGAGATGGAAAGTGATGGGAAGTTCAAAATTGTTACAGATGTCACCAAAACAAATGGTGAGAGAAAATCTTCCAATGGTGACACCTGTTTAACAGTGGAAGTCCTCTCCCTTTTTTCAGAGATTTCAGTTGACTTCACGTTATGTCCCTGGGTCAAAAGTGAAGGGCAATTCAGCCATCTTACAGAATCTAAGGGCTAGTAAGCTGTAATATAATTTGTTTTTGGATGTAGATGAGTTTTCAGTTCTGCTAAGGTTTTCCACTGAATCTATTTAGCCTTTGGGGACTATATACATGTCTTTTTAGGAGGCCATCTAAGCCAGAGACGTAGCTTTAAGCTTGTGAGCCCCTATGCAAAAGTTAACTTGGCGCCTCCCCACTATCACTTGCTGCTTCCACCATGTGCCAAGATACTCCTGGTGGGCTTGTATGTAAAATAGGAAACCTAAAGGGCCCAGCCTGATTTCCAGAGTAACATAAAAGCCCACTGCTTTCACCCAGAAGCGCAGAGTGTGGCCTACCTGCCACCACGTTGTGTGCACATGCATTGTTGTTAAAGGCTGAGCATGGCGGGAGAAGCTGTACTTGCAGGGCCATCTTACCGAATGGGCATGCTGGGCAGTTGCCCAGGGGCCCAACTTGCCCGGCAACCCAGCCCCAGCCAAGCATTAGTCCTGATTCTTGTGTGCATTCCGCTGCCGAACTTAGCAGGTGGCAAGCGCCTGCCGGCCCTGCCCTGCTGTCAGGCCACCTGGACCATGGAGGGGGAGCCCACAACTGCAGGAATGCCAGTCCACCTCCACGGAAACAGGCACACACAGGACAGTTGAGTCTGACTCCCTCCCGTGTGTTCACTGGACCCAGCCGCCGAACTTGGAAGCTGTCATTAGCCTGGCACAGCTGTACCATTAAATATCGCCTTATCGATAATTTGCATTTTACTCTCGTGGGTGATTGTGAAGGTGGTGCCCCAGTGCACTGCATTGCCCGGGGCCCTTTAATGCTCTTAAGATGGCACTGTGTACTTGGTTGGTTGGAGGGACTAAACAGAGTATGCCACTGGGGAAAAGGGCTTGCCCCTTCACCTTGTTTAGGTGAAACTAGAATCTCAGAGTGTCTGGGCGAACCCTTGCCTAGGCCTTCTGATTTTCCCCGAATCTAGGGTGACGCAACAAGCATTTTTCCCCAGTGACAAAGTTGTAAAACCCAATGTGACAGGAAGGCTGCACAGGCACCCTGGAACATAGGCGGGGTCACCATTGCAACCCCTGGGTCCCCTCAAGCTCTGCCAATGACCTAAGCCCTCTCTGCACCAGGCTGTCCTCAGTGCAGCTGGAATCCTCCCATCAATTACTTTTAGTGCATGTACATATGCATTTGCCCGTTTTACTGTGCGCAATGCAAGGCGTCTGAATTGGAATAGACATGTTTTGCACTACTCTCTGCAAACAGCAGGGTTTGACAGCTTCTTAGGTTGCTGTCTACACCTTTCCTTATAAGTTCTTTAAGAAAAGCATTCACAATTATTCAGTTGGCACTGCATTATATGGTATTAGTTATATGACTGATAGGAGCATCATTTTAAACATTCACCAATGCATAAAACATAGCACATCATCAAAGTACACCATTTACAGTATGCTGCAAAATCTCTTTTGGTCAGCCTTTGACGCTCACAATATAAATGCATATAATGTATATGTAAGTTACTAATTTGTTACATGTATGAACTGTCCTTTCCTGTTGCAGACAGTTTATACACTTTCTTCACAGGTAAGCTTTTGCTCTACTTGCAAAAAAACTGGGAAACTAGGAGCTGTGCTTTATATCATTAAAACGCTGCCAGGTCAAAGGCCTCTCACCATATCATTTGTTCTCAGGAGTCTAGCTCCACCTGGGCAGCCAGAAGCTTTTGTGCAGGAGCCACATGGTGCCCCAGACAGGGATGAGGTGCTGGCAGGGCACTGTCTGGATTACTGGAAGACTGGGTCAGAAGACCAGACACGTTCATGCTGCCTATATCAAGCACTAAAATTGTTGAGTTACTTGGGTTGTGGACCTTTACACATTGTGGTGCCAATAATTCTGACTGGCATCCTATGTTGCTGCTATAGCTGGAAATGACCTGCATTGCAGCACCTTGCAACACACAATTTCTGGAACTCCAGAAATTATCTTCATTGCCAACTTGGATTTGTCCAGCTTGGCAGGATGTAATTATCCATATCCCATATCTAATGGGCCACTAATAACCACTGTAGTAGCCCATGCTACGTATAGCTGCAATCTTGGGTCCTACTCAAGCACTGCACACTAAACACAGGGGGTGGCTTGCTCAGCACCCCTATAACTCAGAGAATGTCTTTTTTTTTCTATGAATACAAGGAGTTTTCTGATTGGATGGGGTATATTTTGATGTAATTTGCCCCTCATCGTCCAATCAGAAAATGCCTTGTATTCATTGAAAAAATGCAAGGTGTTTTCAGAATGGTGTCGGTGCCAAGCCCTTGTGGACCCCTTGTGTTCAGTGTACAGAGGGGAAAACACTTGAGCAGCACCCAGAATATTGCAGCTTTCACTGTAGGAAGTGCAGAATCCTACAGTGGTTTTCAGCATCCCCAGTGGCCTTCCATATATGAATTATTACATCATGCAAAACTGGTCCAATGAAAGCTGGCAATAAAGATAATTCTTCTTTGCCAAAAGATGCATTGCCTTGCTAGGCCATGCAAGGAAACCATAATGAAGGGATTCCCAAACTACGGCCCTGCAGTTGTTCAGGAACTATAATTCCCATCATGCCTAGTCATGTATATGAATGTCAGAGTTTTACAATGCCTCATGGGATGTGTAGTTCTGCAACAGCTGCAGGGCCATAGTTTGGGAATCCCTGACATAATGCATAGTATACAGGTGTAATTATGTAATGCAGAGTGAAGAAGGCCAACAAACTGACAAATATTGCTGTTACCTACATGGTTGGCTGTTATTCATACAAATTTCACTTACAAAAACAAATATATATCTAGGTATTGATAAAGTTACTGAGACATCTTAGTCCAACTGATTTTGCATCCTTTCTCTATCATTCACTTAGATTAGATTATAGAAAGAACTATTCAATCTGGTTACAGCAACTCTTTTCAAAACTATTCAAAACTTTTCACAAGTCACCCCATCACACTCAGAAAAGTTAACCAAACTCGTTAGTCACTTTTTTCACTCGCCGACCGAACTACAGGGAAAGCAGTCCATTCTTATTACAATCAATACTTCTACTAAGTTTCACAAGTCAACGTAGCTGTCACTTATCTGTAACTGAAACAAACACCGATCAGCACACATTTTCAGCCTGGAATCTAAAAAAGCCACATACCACAAATAGTCACAGACACATTAGACAACGAATGAATGAAAATGCCCGCTGTGTCATTGTAAAAGCAAACTTATATATTGATCTAGGCTGCTGCATGCTGTCTCTGCCTAATGAACTGATGCTGGAAGAATAGAGAAGAAGTCTGTTACCCTCCATCTGCCCGGCAGTGAGTATATTCTGGCTGCTGCTCATTGATGTTTCTGGCCGTTGAAGGTGACTTTTGCTTGCTTCGCCTAAGGGCTCCCCAAATGATATCCCGGTCCCTGGGGAAATCAGTGCGGGTGCTCACTGCACAAGTGAATAATTTACAGGTGTCTGGTGTCAGTGTCCCTGTCTCCACCCTGGCTTTGCTCTGTCCTGCTGCTGCAGCTGCTGCCTTGCTGCTTCTCTCCAATAGCAAAGCAGGGCATCTATTAATACAAATACCAGCTGGCCCTTATCCAGTCTGTACAGAATGGGAGGATAAAAAGTCCAGACCAGATGGCCAAGAGGGAGGGACGGCAACACTTAAAGCTGCAATACACAAACACAGTACTGACCTATGTTACGCTGACAAGTCTTTATGTTGGAATTCTTTTCAGATTGCTGTCTGCATTACTGTACTTGGCAAGTGTCTGGGATTATTTCTTAGGCGAACACTATTGTGTGTGTGTGTATATATATATATATATATATATATATTTTATATATATAAATATATATATATATACACACGCACATGTATTACTGGAATTAGTATTAAGCATATGGATTTCTTTTTCTATTTCACATGCCTTTTTATTTTTTATTTATCACTTTTACTTGCAGACTGGGCTATCTAGCAGAAGTGACAGTGACAGGGGTACTGTAGCAATTATGTTTTTTTTTTATTATTATTATTACAGTTAACCACTTAAGCCCCGGAAGATTTTACCCCCATCTTGACCAGGGGGTTTTTTGCGATTTTTTACTGCGTGAATTTAACGGATAATTGCGCGGTCGTGCGACGCTGTACCTAAACGAATTTCACGTCCTTTTTTCCCCACAAACAGAGCTTTCTTTTGGTGGTATTTGATCACCTGTGCGATTTTTTGATCATGCACCATAAACAAAAAAAGAGCGTAATTTTTGCAAAAATAACAATATTTTTCACTTTTTTTTATATGAAATTCCCCCCAAAAAAATGTAAAAATCTAAATTTTTTAACATTTTCAGCCAAATTGTTTTATGCTACATATGTTTGGTAAAAAAAATCGCAAAAAGCGATTGCACAAAAAAGTTATCGCGTTTACTAACAAAGGGAAAGATTTTTGTCATTTTTGGTGTTTTTTTTTTTAACGAGTAATGGCGGCAATCTGCGATTTTTTTTGCGGTACTGCGACATTGTGGCGGACAGATCGGAACCTGGACTGACATTTTTGACACTTTTGGCTGGACCAGTGACATTACTGCAGTAATCAGTGCTATACATATGCACTGTTACTGTAAAAATGACACTGGCAGGGAAGGGGCTAACTGTATTGGAGAGGGAGGGGTTAAGTGTGTCCTAGGGGCATGATTATAACTGTGATGGGACATGTCTCCTATTGTAAAAACAGAGATCAACGGTTCTACACAGTATCGGGTCACACGCCTGGACTCCTCTGTGAACGAGCCGAGGCGGGCGCGCGCCTCAGCGGGCGCACGCTTGCCCGCTATTGGCTCAAAACCCGGTGACAGGCAAGTGACGTAGATCTACGTCACTCTGCCTGGCCGGAGCTGACTGCCGCAGTAAATATACTGCAGTCGGCAACCGGTTAATATATACAATATATATATTATAGTTTAACTTTAAAAATGCTATAATGTCGAAGCTTGCCTCCACTTCTGTCACTTCTGCTATATAGCCCAGTCTGCAAGTAAAAGTGATAAAAATGTGATCTCGTTGTGATGGTCGCTACGGTCTTCGCCCTCTCACTCCCATTGGGTTCGGTACTCTATGTCAGGGGTCCTCAACTCCGGTCCTCGGGACCCACTAACAGGCCAGATTTTAAGTATTACCTTGGGGAGATGCAGACTAGAATACTGCAAACACTGAGCAGCAAATGAGATCACCTGTGATGTAATTTAGTTATCTTGCAAACCTGGCCTGTTAGTGGGCCCTGAGGACCGGAGTTGAGGACCACTGCTCTATGTGATGAAGTGCCGGTGTTCTCATCCCATTTTCCCTCTTTCCAATTTGCATTTACAGGAGCGATGGGGAATATGTACAGGTATACTTCTTTGCCTTCATACTCTATGGTTGAATATTCGCGATAGCTTATGGAGCGAAGTTATGTAAGAGGTGCGCTCATCGAAATATATTTATAGGCTACATCTATACTATTTTTTGAGCTCAGATGTGTTGTTTGTATGTTGGTATACTTTTTTTTTATGTTTGACAGTGTTGGAAACATGTAATGTTTATCACATTTTCAATAAAAATTATTGTAAAAGAAAGAAAATGATAAAAAAAATAAATAAAAAGGCATGCAATATAAAAAAAAAAAAAGAAATCCATACGCTTAAAGAGGTTGTAAACCCCCAAAATGTTTTTTTCTTTTTGCAACCTGAAAGAGAAACACATAATGAGCTAGTATGCACCGCATACTAGCTCATTATGAAATGCTTACCTTAGAACGAGCCCCGCCGTGCCTTCCGCTTACCTGTATGACGGGATCTCAGCATCCAGCCATCTAAATGGCCGCAGCCGCGGTGACGTCACTCCCGTGCACGCACGCGGGAGCCGAAGGTCACGGCATGGGGCTCTGAAGAAACCGCACCAGCGTCGGTTCCTTCAGAGCGCATGCGCCAGTGACGTCACTGGCTGCATGTAGGTAGATATCTCCTAAACGGTACATGTTTAGGAGATATTTACAGTACCTATAGGTAAGCCTTATCATAGGCTTACCTATAGGTACAACTTGCAGAGGAGGGTTTACTTCCTCTTTAATAATAATTCCTGTAATACATACTGTGTATGTATATATATATATATACACACACACACACACACTATATTCCCAAACGTATTTGGCCGCCTACCTTTACACACTCATGAACTTTAATAGCATCCTGGTCTTAGTCCGTAGGGTTCAATATTGAGTTAGCCCACTGTTTGCAGCTATAACAGCTTCAACTCATATGGGAAGGCTGTCCACAAGGTTTTGGAGTGTTTCTATGGGAATGTTTGACTATTCTTCCAGAAGCGCATTTGTGAGGTCAAGCACTGATGTGGATGAGAAGGCCTGGCTCGCAGTCTCTGCTCTGATTCATCCCAAAGGTGTTCTATCGGATAGAGGTCAGGACTCTGTGCAGGCCAGTCAAGTTCCTCCACACTAAACTCGCTCATCCATGTCTTTATGGACCTTGCCTTGTGCACTGGTGCGCAGTCATGTTGAAACAGGAAGGAGCCACCCCCAAACTGTTCCCATTAAGTTGGGTGCATAAAATTGTTCAAAATGTCTTTGTATGCTGACACCTTAAGAGTTCTCTTCACTGGAACTAAAGGGCCAAGCCAAACCCCTGAAAAACAACTCCACCTCATAATCCGCCCTCCACCAAATGATTTGGACCAGTGCATAAAGCAAAGCCCATAAAAACATGGATGAGTGAATTTTGGGTGGCGGAACTTGACTGGCCTACTCAGAGTCTTGACCTCAACCCGATAGAACACCATTAGGATGAATTAGAGCAGAGATTGTGAGTCAGGCCTTCTCGTCCAACATCAGTGCCTGACCTCACAAATGCACTTTTGGAAGAATGGTAAAATGTTCCCATAGACACACTCCTAAACCTTGTGGACAGCCTTCCCAGAAGAGTTAAAGCTGTTATAGCTGAAAACGGTGGGCCAACTCAGTATTGAACCCTACTGACTAAGATAACCTTTTTTGGTTCAGATGGTGTCAAGTGTGTGTGGCAGCAACCAGGTGAGGAGTACAAAGACAAATGTGTCTTGCCTACAGTCAAGCATGGTGGTGGGAGTGTCATGGTCTGGGGTTGCATGAGTGCTGCCGGCACTAGGGAGCTACAGTTCATTGAGAGAACCATGAATGCCAACATGTACTGTGACATACTGAAGCAGAGCATGATCCCCTCCCTTTGGAGACTGGGTCGAAGGGCAGTATTCCAACATGATAACGACCCCAAATACACCTCGACCCCTGCCTTGCTAAAGAAGCTGAGGGTAAAGGTGATGGACTGGCCAAGCTTGTCTCCAGATCTAAATCCTATTAAACATCTGTGGGGAATCCTCAAACAGAAGGTGGAGGAGCGCAAGGTCTCTAACATCCACCAGCTCCGTGATGTCTTCATGGAGGAGTGGAAGAGGACTCCAGTGGCAACCTTTGAAGCTCTGGTGAACTTCATGCCCAAGAGGGTTAAGGCAGTGCTGGAAAATAATGGTGGCCACACAAAATATTGACACTTTGGGCCCAATTTGGACATTTTCACTTAGGGGTTTACTCACTTTTGTTGCCAGCAGTTTAGACATTAATGGCTGTGTGTTGAGTTATTTTGAGGGGACAGCAAATCGACACTGTTATACAAGATGTTGTCACATGAAAAGATATAATAAAATATTTACAAAAATGTGAGGGGTGTCCCAGATATGCATTATACTATACTATATAGTATAATATTTATATATTAAATATATATATATATATATATATATATATATATACAAATCTGCAAGTAAAAGTGATAATATATATCTATATATAAATAAAGGGTGACTGCTAAGGCACCCTCGACAATATTATAGTTTACCCCAGCCCTCTTCATTGATACCTTTGCTGGTCAGCTTGGCCTCCATGTTAGGCCTCATTCACACAGGCACTGAGTCCTGTAGTTTGTGAATGGGTCATGTGTTTATGCGGCTTGAGTCACCAGGTGCTGGCAGCCAATAAAGGCGTATAGGGGACACGGTGGCTGCACAGACACAGACGCTTGTCCTAATTTGAAAGATGTGCAGGGGTGGGTGAGCAGCCCAAGATGCAGACAGTTTGCTGTCAGGTCCGGTCAGCCACATTCACATGCATGTAATATTTGGCGAGGGTAGGGGGGCTGTGTCCATGCAGGCGCTGCATCCCCATACACTTAGGCCTCGCTCAAGCTGATATTGTCATACCTGTGTTTATATGCATTTCATGGACTTCCTTAACACATATAAATCCGCGTAATACGTTTTCAGTGCTGCTATTTACACTGTATGTTTACCTCCAATAGGTGTGGTCAGTTTAGCTGTTTTTAGAGTAAATAAAATTCTATGCGATCTGATTAGACATACTAAATGCTACTAAATGCATATAAATATGTGTGGACACATTTAACTGTGGTTTAGCAAATCTAATTGCACCTAAACTCAGCTAAAAGCTGGAACATCTAAAAGCAGGAAAAGTGATCTGGGAAGCATAAAAGTTGTTTATACTTCTCAGATCACGTCTTTTGCATTTGGAAAAGCTAAATGAAGGAGTGCCAGTGTGAACAAAGCCTTACATGGGCTGCCTGTACCTGGCGGATCAAGCTGCATAAACACACAGCTCATTCACAGACTTCAGGCCTCAGCACGCATGTGAACAAGGACTAAATGTGGAGTAAATAGAAATATTTGCATGTAAAAAGAAAGAAAAAAAAAAGAATTAATAAATCAAACACTATTGGTTTAACATTCATTTATAAAACGTCAATATTTGTAAATGAAATGATGCAATGGTTAACAGTGACACAATGGTGTAACCACTATCTGTCAGTTTAATGTTAGATTAGATCAGTTGCCAATTATTCTGATTGACTCTGTGCCTTGCTGTGTATGGTCATGTTGAAATGCAGAAATAGAAGGCAATTGTGCTTATTCATAAGGAAAATTTCACAAGTATTACTGTATTGCTGTCAGTGTTTTAAAATACCGTTGCCAGTCAGAAGAAATATGAATGTTCTATTGTAACAGATTACAATGACATATTTTACACTGTTTCTTTTCAAGAAATACTAACTAGGGAAGAGAAGAAGCAAATCATAATGAATTAAATGAACATGTAAAAAAAATTAATATATTGCAGGACTTAGTACTCTAAGCCAGTTAATCAAAGCTGTTTGTTTTTTTTTTTTTAGCTCACAATCTATTGAATATCACCTGTTGAGCTCATCAATTTTTACAGTTAGAATGCCACTTCCTCTTTTATGATGAGAATGCTCAATGCACAGGGGGATATTTATCAAAACTGTCTCATTGTTTGCAGTATATAATCTGTCACTTCTTTAATTTTAAGGCAAGATAGGGACACATTTATTTTCTTTACTTCATTTGCGTACTATTTTAGCCACTGTTGAAAATAAATATCTCTACATGTGTTTAATAAGTGCTCATTAGCTCCCTTCAATTTTGTGACGTTCTGAGGTTGACTTTCATGGCTAAATAAGTGCTCTCAGTTGTGACACAGCTGAGAAATAGATGTACAACGTAATGTAAGCAATCAGCAGCTGCTTCTAAGCCAGGCATGGGAGAAGGGGTGGGCAGGGGGGGGCAATAGTATACTGCAGGGATGGGGGCACCGCCGTTCGGATTATATGCCTGACAGGTGTAGTGACAGACGCATCACTACTCCTGTCAGCCAAGCACTGGGAGCAGTGAGGAGAGCAGTAGAGAGCCAGTTTAGTGCTTGCGTTGACTCCACTCTTAACAACAACTCTCCTATTGACAAGCAGATGACTACTGGGGGTAGGATCCCCTAAGCTCGCACATAATAGGGGGGAGGGCGCAGTTTGTATCATTGCCCTGGGTGCTGGGAAAGAAAACCTACTGAAATATGTCTTTGTTGTAATCTTTCAGTATCATTGATACTTATTAACTTTAGATTAACTCCTTAATGCTGCTTTAGGTGGGCTTTAATGCCCAGGAGGTGATGTGTCTTCTGCGTTATGTTACTGCTGAGATTGACTCTCATAGCGGCCACATAATCAGAAGCCCCTTCCATTGGTTCCCGATCAGAAGCCTTGACGAGAGTGTTCCATGACTGCGCACTGAGCGTGCTTTCAGCACACGGACCTCATGGTGCCATGGATGCATATGTGTAGTGGGTGCACATAAAGCCCACCTTTATTGCTGCATTATGTTATCATTTATTCATTTTTTTTTATAGCAGAAGAAACATTCAGTACTAGGCCTCTTCTGAAATTGCAGATTCTAACATGTGTTCAAAAAGTAAAAAAAAATTCCTCTAGAGGCAAAGTGGTTATACAAACTTTTGTTAAGGGCTGTACACACAATAAAAAAATCGGAAGTAAAATTTCGTCCGAAGAACGATCTGCCGGTTTCCGGATCGTTAGTATAGTGCTTTCAATAACCGAATATGAATTTTTTTATGATAAAAGCTGAATGTGAAAATTTTGATCGTACGTGAACACAACATCCAATTTTCATTTAATTAGCACAGTTTTTGTCCAAAAAAAAGAGCAAGACTACGCAGGCACGGATCTAATATATACAAAACAATTCAACACGTTACATCATGTCTGAAGTAGAATTCTGTCATACGAGAATTTTCATATGAAAATAACCTCTTCACTTTCGATATGAGACTAGCAACAACAAAAAACTGACGAAAATTCGTCCAATATTCTGATAGTGTGTACGAGGCTTTAGCTATGAATGAAGCCCACTATTGTTTTGTAGTTTGCAAGGAGGAAAGTAAGAATCCTTTTTTTTGGGCTATAAGTGTACCTAAAACCTCCAAACCATTATATATATATTTTTTTTTTAAAACAGAGGCCTTGTGGAATAAAAAGATAGTAGTTGCAATTTTTTTTTTTGGCGCACAGTATTCGTTCAGCTGTTTATCAAATCTATAATTTCCAGAAAAAAATACACTAATATGAATTTTTTTGCACACAAACACTCATTTTTCTGTAGAAAATAAAAGATGAGATAGTGTAGAGTAAATGTGTCAGGCCTCATAACTGTGTGCACCTATTAAATGTAAAATAAAATGACAGTATCAAAAATTATCAGTAGGCAGCCGAGGCGGACGTATTTGCGAGGAGCTCCGATCATCCTCACTCAATCCTCTGCCATCCTCGATAGAATCAGCCTGGTGAGCCTGCATATCCACCCTACCCTAACTTCAGCCCACTGTCAGTATTTTGTGCTCGGCCAACTGGTTCAGCTGCAGTAATCCGGCCGCCATCTTGAGGTCTACTCTATTATAAGCACCTTGCCAGATCCAGAGGCGGGATCCACTCCTCTATCCCAGCCTGTGATGCCCCCTGGAGACGGCAGGCCTGCTGTACTGCATTGGGAGGCTGTTGGTTGTCATTTTGGCCTCCTAGGGAGTGCTTGGGGGGGCCATCCATCCATCCATCCACCTGTGGCTGCTCTCTCATTACAGAAGACTCCTTTCTTCCTAACTCAATCGCAGAAGTCCTTAAAGGGCAAGCATCAGCACTATCTAGCCCATATATTTCTGGACAACCCTTCATGCCCTCTAAGAATAAATCGGCGGCCACACTGGCGGGGGGAAGAAGGCACCCGCTCAATCCGCCGTGAGTTCAGATGCCACTTTGGATCAACTCAGAGTGTTGCAAGCGGACATGGAGATGGCGGTGAACCTGGTGGCTTCTCGGCCGCAACAGGCGGCAACGTAGGCAAGTGACATAGAGCATAGAGCAAATCCTCCTTACTGATCTGCATTGACCATTAGAGATGTCCCGAACTATTCGCCGGCGAACAGTTCCCGGCAAACATCGCTTGTTCGCGTTCGCCTCGGCGGGCGAACATATGCGATGTTCGGTCCACCCCCTATACATCATCATTGAGCAAACTTTGACCCTGTACCTCACAGTCAGCAGGCACATTCCAGCCAATCAGCATACCCTCCCTCCCTGACCCTCCCACCTCCTATAAAAAAGCAAGGACAGCCTTCATCTTAGATTCATTCTGAAGCTGCAGTGTTAGTTAGAGCAGGGAGAGTGCTGCTGCTGCTGCTGAATTAATAGGGAAATCATTAGCTAGGCCTGTTTTCTGTTTCCACTCCTGCTGTAAGGACAGCGTCCTGACAGCACCCCAAAAAGCCCTTTTTAGGACTGGTATATCAGTCTGCTTTTATTTTATTTTTTTTCTATATATATACAGACTGTACTGTGTGCAAACCACTCATATCGGGTGGCACAGTACCTTGCAGATAAAAAAGTAATTTAATTTTTACCCTTTAATATAATTGCAGTTGCCTGCCAGTGTGTGTCAGGCCCACTGACTGAACTGTGCCCACTGCCAGTGCCCACCATTCATATAGGGTGGCACAGCACCTTGCAGATAAAAAATGCATTACATTTTTCCTCTGTAATATAATTGCAGTTGCCTGCCTATGAGTGTCAGGTCCACAGACTGCACTGTGCCCACTGCCCACCACTCATTTAGGGTGGCACAGCACCTTGCAGATAAAAAAGTAATTTCATTTTTTCTCTGTAATATAATTGCAGTTGCCTGCCAGTGAGTTTCAGGCCCACAGACTGTACTGTGTCCACTGCCCATCACTCATATAGGGTGGCACAGCACCTTGCAGATAAAACATTCATTTAAATTTTCCTGTGTAATATAATTACAGTTGCCTGCCAGTGCCAGTGAGTGTCAGATCCACAGACTGAACTGTGCCCACTGCCCACCACTCATATAGGGTGGCACAGCACCTTGCAGATAAAAATTCATTTAATTTTTCCTATAATAAAAAATAAAATTCATGCAGAAAAAACAGGAACTGGCTTTTTCATTCGAATTTCAGTAGCGCAGGGATGGTAATAACCTCTTACCAAATAAATAGGATGATAACATATACCAAAATATATGAATCAGATGTGATAAATATAAGCATAAAATCATAAATACATAAAAGCATGAAATCACATCAATAGGAGTCCATAATGTCCATAGGTATAAAGTGCATAGAGCAATGAAAGTGCAAACATGAAGGATCACAGGTGCGACTTATGGGGACCACCCTTGCTTGCCACCACCACACAGTGGCGGGAGAAGTATCTGAAATTCAGACTCACCAGACGCCTATGCCTAACCACTCTCATGGACTATAGTGCACTATAAATTTACCAGGAAATCTTCCAGAGCAGTCTTTGCAGCACAAATCAGAGATCTGGAGGAAACCTGATTTTACTATATGCTGTTGTTGGCTAGTCCATGAGAGTGGTTAGGCATAGGCATCTGGTGAGTCTGAATTTCAGATACTTCTCCCGGCACTGTGTGGTGATGGCAAGCAAGGGTGGTCCTCATAAGTCTCACCTGTGATCCTTCATGTTTGCACTTTCATTGCTCTATGCACTTTATACCTATGGACTTTATGGACTCCTATTGATGTGATTTCATGCTTTTATGTATTTATGATTTTATGCTTATATTTATCACATCTGCTTCATATATTTTGGTATATGTTATCATCCTATTTATTTGGTAAGAGGGTATCACCATCCCTGCGCTACTGAAATTTGAATTAAAAAGCCAGTTCCTGTTTTTTCTGGATGAATTATATTTTTTATTATATTTACTCATTTAAGTAGCAGCAATTTGTGTTATTTGTGTTATTCTGTCAGGTTTGTGCTACCTGTATTTCCTAAAGCGCAGTGGATTACAACATCGTCTATTAATTTAGTACAAGTAGTGATATTTATATATTAAATTTTTCCTCTGTAATATAATTGCAGTTGCCTGCCAGTGAGTGTCAGGCTCACAGACTGTACTTTGCCCACTGCCCACCACTCATATAGGGTGGCACAGCACCTTGCAGATAAAAAAGTAATTTCATTTCTTCTCTGTAATATAATTGCAGTTACCTGCCAGTGAGTGTCAGGCCCACAGACTGTACTGTGCCCACTGCCCACCACTCATATAGGGTGGCACAGCACCTTGCAGATAAAAAATTTAATTAATTTTACCTCTGTAATATAATTGCAGTTGCCTGCCAGTGAGTGTCAGGTCCACAGACCGTACTGTGCCCACTGCCCACCACTCATATAGGGTGGCACAGCACCTTGCAGATAAAAAAGTAATTTAATTTTTCCTCTGTAATATAATTGCAGTTGCCTGTCAGTGAGTGTCAGGCCCACAGACTGTACTGTGCCCACTGCAAATGGACTGTTTGCGGTTGTTTGCGGTGCATTAAACGGGGAGTTTGGTCTGTCAGAGTTTGGTCTATCACTGTGAAGCGGGCGTAACCCTTACACTACCTAATCGATACAACATCATACCTGATCGTATTCACACATTGGATGTTTTAAATCACGTTATCCCAAACAAATTAGGAGTGTTAGGTGATTTATGTCCTTTATGGATTAAAACCTGACTCTGCGTCAACTACGTAATTTTCCATGGGAGTTTTGCCATGGATCCCCCTCCGGCATGCCACAGTCCAGGTGTTAGTCCCCTTGAAACAACTTTTCCATCACTATTGTGGCCAGAAAGAGTCCCTGTGGGTTTTAAAATTCACCTGCCTATTGAAGTCTATGGCGGTTCGCCCGTTCGCGAACATTTGCGGAAGTTTGCGTTCGCCGTTCGTGAACATAAAATTTTATGTTTGCGACATCTCTATTGACCATCTGGCTGTGGAATGCAATCTCATCAGGACAAAGTCTCAGATTTCCACCACAGAGAATCCTACAGCTCAAAATGATGCTGCCCTTCACACATGACAAAACACAATCCAAAACCTGGTGGCTAAATCTGATGATGCAGAAAACCGCCTTAGGAGGAAAAACGTCAGTCCTAGGCCTTCCAAAGGGGGTGGGGGGATCACCTAGCTGAGTTTGCAGAGACCTTCTTCAAGACCCTTGTCAACCTGACCGAGGTCCCCCCAACATATGTGGTGGAAAGGGCCCACAGAGTTCCAAATGACCGGGGCACACCTGGGGCTCCACCGCGGCCTTTCCTGGTGAGGCTCCTCAATTGCAGACCTCATCCTTAGTGAAGCCCACAAGCATCCCATCCTCTCATATGAGCACAGGGCAGTGCATATTTATCCTGATTTCTCAGCTGAATTGCAAAGGCATCACAAGACCTTCACAGATGTCAGAAGATGACTTAGTGAACAGGATATTAAATACTCCATGTTCTACCCAATTCACCTGCGGGTCCAACATGGTGACGTTTTTCGATTCCCTTGATGAGGCTGACACCTGGCTCCTTACCCTATGGTAATCCTTTCGCCCAATTTCTAAGTTGTGCCCATGGCAGTTGTTGCCATTCCATGGTTTCTCAATATCAAGTTCCAAGGTTGCTGAAGATATAACCCTGTTACAAGGTACGAAGCAGTGCTGATCTCCTAAAATGGTGATACGCAGGCAGACTTCTCTGACCTGATGCCCGTCATCCTCCACCCACATGGTCACTTTGCATCTCCCTATGGAATGTAGTTTGGCCTTCTATATGCTGAGCATGGGTAAGGTTGTCTATCCTGCTCCAGGATGTTCTTCCTTGAGCAGTGTGTGTTACACATTCCTCTCCAGGTACAGCAAGGAATCCTGAGCGGGGACATCAATGCTATTCTGGATAATACGCTAGGCACATCAAACCCACTCAGAGCTGTCCCTCCAGATCTGGCTGTTTGAGCAGATGTTCTCAATTTGCAAGAAATTGGCGGTGGAAGCATCCAGGGGTCAAGTTTTATTCTCATGTTTTGATTACCCACAAATTAGCTTCTCATATCGATTTAATGTTTGGATCTGCCTTGGCCCTCTCCTGTGTTCACTCAGCCTTCTACCTCCTTTCAGACCACTCCCCTCTTGAAAAATTGTTATTTTCAGGTAAGAGTCGGGACCCCGCATGTTGGAGACTGGTGCCACATTGGATTGGTGACCTCAAGGTTCAGGAAATGGTATTCCTTAAAATGTCTGAATTTTGGCAGAACGATGAGGATTCTATCTTCCTTGATGTGGTGTGGGAGGTGTGCAAGGCTCATGCTAGAGGTGAATACATTTCCTCTATTAAGGCCCTGTGCTCCGATTTTGCCTCACAGACCACTCAACTGGAACAGCATGAGTCGGAGGCCTCAGTGGCTTTTGCAGTGAATCCAACTCCTGAATCATTCTGGGGTCTGTCTTAGATTAGGAGGGAGCTCAGGCTCCATTACACCTCATTGGTCCAGTCTGATGCACAACGTCTGGTTGCCAAAGTGTTTGAATCAGGCGATAAAAATGGAAAAATGCTAGCCAATTTTAGTAGCAGAACCTTCCCATCAAACTGTGATTCCTGGGATTCAGTCTCCCGCGGGGGCTATATTACGGACCAAGAGGGCATCCTAAGGGAATTCCATCAATTCTACAATATGCTGTATCAGGATTCATCTCTGGACCCAAATAGGTCCCTGCTGGATTTCCTAGGAGACGTACGATTGCCGCTTTTGTCTGCTGAGGATAGGGAGGCACTTGACAAACCCCTACCACTCTTGGAGATTAAGGCTGCTATCCAATCCTTCCCCAGTCATAAATCCCCAGGGCCAGATGGTCTGCCGGGAGAGTGGTACAAAGCCCATATGGCCCTATTGGGCCCTAGTTTACAAAAACTTTTTGTTCATTGTTTGGAGGTTGGACAATTACCAGATAGTATGTATCTGGCACATATTGTGCTATTACCCAAATCTGGCAAAGATGTGATGCAATGCTATTCCTATAGACCTAAATTACTTCTGAATTACCAAAGCCCTAGCCAACAAGATAATGCACGTGTTACCATCAATTATCAACATTGACCAAACTGGCTTTATGCCTGGCAAATCCACTGATGTTACTATCCGCAGGGCTTTCGCACATCTCCAGCTTCAGCCTGAAGAGACTGCCTCGAGAGTCTTGGTAACCTTTGATATTGAAAAGGCTTTTGACACAGTCCAATGGGGTTACTTGATGCAGGTGTTAGAGCTCTTTGGTTTCGGCCCAGTATTTCGGAAGTGGATTGAGATATTATACAAAGTCCCTGTAGCTAGCATTAAGCTGAATGGCAAGTTGTCATCTCCCTTTCCGATCCAGAAGGGAACGAGGCAGGGGTGCCCTCTTTCCCCTGCGTTGTTTGCACTGGCCATGGAACCGTTGGCGGAGGCATTGAGGGCATCTGATAAGGTAGCTGAAATTTGTGTGGGCTCCATTGTAGACAAGGTAGCACTCTATGCAGATGATTTAATTCTCTTTCTATGGGACCCTGGCCCTTCACTTTCAGAGGCACTACTGATCCTGGACCGCTTTGAGGGCCTTTTAGGTCTACATACTAATTGAGGTAAATCCCTTGTGTTACCGAATGATCTAGGGGCTAAAAGGTTGGCTGACACCAATTCTCCTTTGCAATGGGCAATGACTGTTAAATATTTAGGGATCAATATTTCTCCCAACACTGAGCATTTAGACACCTTAATTTGTCCCCAGCTCTTCAGTAGTGTAAACAGAGATTGAAAGCCTAATCACATCTCCCTTTACCTCTTATCGGGAGAATGAATTTTATTAAAATGAAAATCCTTCCAGTTTTATTATACAGCCTTTGGCACACCCCAGAATGGCTACCGAAATCCTTTTTTAAACAATTAGATTCACATATGGCAATCCCAATCAGCTAGATTTAGCAGGAAAGTTTTATGGAGACCTTGAACGCAAGGGGGCTTGGCTTGCCTAGACTTTCATTCCTACTATTTGGCAGCCATGCTTACCCACACTCATAACTGGCTTATCTCTGATGACACAAATGCCTAGTATTAGAAGCTGCACATTCAGGATCCTATCAACCTTCACAAATGTCTTCTAACTTCACTAGAATGGCTTTTCTAGCTCTCTCATCTCATGCACCTAATCCCACTTAATAGGGGCAAGTGAACTCTTCATTGTGAGAAAATACTTGGATCTCTTTGACACATATTTTTTATCGTTCACTTCAACCCTTGTAATGACTAGACCTTATAGTCAGTGCACTTATGTACACTTCATTCTCTTTTTTTTTCTATATTTATTTTCATATGACTTTAGTTTGCACCTTTTTTTTTCTTTGGTTTTTGATTGTTTGCGGTTGATTAGGTTAAATTTCAGTTCCAGGATCTCACATAGACAGCCCATTGGTCTGGTCTGTGGGGTTGTCTGGGAACACCAGCTGTTTGCATTTGGCTTGATCTCTGAGAGCCACTGTGAGCCATTTGGACAGTTTACCGAGTGTACTCAGCTATCCATTATCCATTGGTTATTTGTGAAGGTTAAAACAACTATATTAACTGTAAGTCTGAGTATGAGGTGGGATGTTGGTTTTTTTTTCTTAATTCATTTATCTGTTGGTGTTTTTAGATTCTTATCTGTGATTCTCCTGAGAAAGCGAGTTCTGTACCTCACGAAACATGTAGAGACATTAACGGCACAGACTGTCTAGAATTGTTGGAATGTTTATACATTGAAATGTTTTCTTTTCATGTATTTTCCACTGTTGGATATTTTTGACAACTGCTTATCATGATGTGAAAATGTAGGTGATGTCATATGTGACTTTAAATAATAAATTTTTGTATTTTTATTCTGTGGGTTGTGTCTCTTTAAAAAGTCCCTGTGGGCGATGATTTTTATTGGTGTTTGGCTTTCATTCTGATGTTCATGGCATCATATAACATTTATAGCAAAATTGCAGCTAACATACTGTACATGTGTGCACCCTGTGCATGTGTCTGTTTTTGTGTGTGTGCGCAGGGTGACAAATGTATTTACCTTTTTTTTATATTTATTTTTTGGCTGTACTTCTCCTATGGATCGGAGAAGCCCAGTTCATTCTGTACTCCATTTTCAGCCATCAGAGGGCTTTAGGTCCAGTCTCTGAAAAATTCCTGAGCATACGGTTGGGATCCACCCAGATGGCTAGACTCCAGCCCCCTCCACAACACAGCGCTCTAGTGAGAGCTAGATGGGCAGCGCAGAGAGCCAGTGGCTATCAGTCCCTGGCTCTCTGCAGGCTGAGCGATGTCTTTGATCACTCAATTCTCAGTCTTAGAGGTAGTGGGGGACAGCTGCAGCTGGGATCGGTGCTGCAGCTATCTAGGAGAATATTACTGCTTGTTTTTTAAAACCATACTTCTCTTTCAGCTTTATTGCTATCACAAGAGGGCTAACAAGCCCCTATGTGAAAGCATTGAGCAGGTGATAGGTCTTCTTTTTGGAAACATCAAGGGTTTATTAGACTGATAATGTCTCCCCTGTCCAAGCTGCCAGAGCACAGGATTTTAAAAGTTCTTAACCATGATGGGGAGAGAATTTCTGGGGAAGGTTTTATTATACTTTTGCCTTGAATGACCCATGTTGATATATTTTGAGGAGCATTTAACACATTCACAACGAAAGCACTTACAGAGTTTGATAGTACACATTCTAATCCTTGCTTTGCACTAAGATGATGGGAATATGGGTCAACCTTACAATTAACTGGATGATTTGTATGAGTATACACAAGATATAAATTAGATCAGATCTTGGAGGGGGGAAGGGGGGGGGGGGTTGGGCGGAAAAAAGGCTCTCACACATGTATTGTCACTACTGTCATGATTTACAGGATCTGTGACCAAGTGTATCATAAATCAATTAAAAATAGCGTTGCTGTAAATCTAATCCAAAGACAGAAGGCGGAGGCTCCCTACTATATATTAGAAGCAGTCTCCCTACTATACATTAGGAAACTCTTATACCCAACCGCATTTTTACTGTTCTAGATGGGAAACAGACTTTAATAAAAACTCTTCTTCATGAAGATTGGCAGATCTGGATAGCCCTTTTCAAAAGCTCCCAAAAAATACAGGACCTTTTCAAAAGCTCACAAAACATTCAGGTCCCAGAAAATACTTACAAAATACTGTCATTATGGTACTGCACCCCTGATGGAATTGTTAAGTATATATCTTTATACACTTTTGTTTTAGGGATGGCCGGATATAGTAGGTAACAAACATATTTGGTGGACATTGGGGATGGGTGAACGGTTTGGGCTGAGCATTTGCCTGTTTTTGCCTGTTTAGCCACCACAATGAACACCCTGCTACGCACTGAGCACTGCACAGTGCATTCTGCACTTCTGCATTCTGCCCAATCGGAATGCAGTGTAAGCTGCTTGTTAAGGAGTGGAGCCAGGAAGCCGGCTGCATCGTCCATAACCACCGATGAGTCATAAGATGTCAATAGGTTCCCCTCCTGACAGCATAACAATAAAAAAAAAAGTGCTGGTAAAAAAAAAAAAAGAAAAAAATGACGTGGGGTTCCCCAGTCTATACCAAACCCTATCGTCTGGAATTTGACCCCGCCAAAATAAAAAAAAATGGCATGGGGCCCTGCCTCAAAATCAATACCAGACCCTTTTCTGGGCATGCAGTCTGGCAGGTAAGGAAAAGGGGGGGCGGGGAGCAAGCACCCCCCCTCGGACCATACCAGGCCACATGCCCTTAACATGGTGGGGTGGGTTCTTTGAAGCAGGGGAGGGCTCTGCCCCCCCCCATTCCCAAAGCGATTCCCGTTATCGGGAATCACTTCCTGAAGACGCTTTACTAGCGAAATGCATTGAGGGTCCAGTACGTCACTTCCGGGTTGTGGGAATCGAAAGCATGGAACGCAGAAGTACACACCATACAGTGGTTCCCTGTGACTTTTACTTTTTTCCTGCTGCAAAATGTCTTAAGAGGCACTTGTAAATGTGAGTTTGTTTTCTTCTTTTATTTATCTTTTATTAATAAACATACTGCACTATGAGTACTTCTCAATGTGTCTTTTTGAGCCACCTGAGATTTAAGCCACCCAGATAAGGAGAATACAGGTCTAGCCATATACCTGAACCTTCACCTAGGAGGAGGGTGTCGCTGCAAGAGTCTATAGCTCTACCTGCACTATAGGTCCCCAGAGGCCTTAGTGCATCTGGTAAGTGACCTCAGCTCACCGGGGAAGGATTAGACAATTTCTACATCACTTGTATACCCCACCGAGAGGAAGAGCACTGAGAAAATACACAAGATTGTGTCACCCACTTTACTTGGAATTGTTGCACAATTTATATGGACTTTCCTGCATTTCATTGTGTGTCACTTATATTTATTCGTATATTTGTTTAAGCAATTTTTTTTTCACCTATATGGTTCACATTGTAGCTCCTACTTTGTTTTGGGAATTTTGTATATAGATTTCTGCATGAACCACTCACCAATAATAATTATTTCTTAAACTGCAGAAGTTGGTAGGCTCCCCTACTGCACCAGCATTATTGAGGTTGGTAAGATTACTGCACAAGTATTTTTACATTTTTTCATCATATATTCACGTTTGCATTATGCACTGGGAATTATTGATATAAGTTTATTCCTCATTTCATATACTATTTTTTTGCACTGATACAAGTCACTTCTGGTGTTATTGATTATGATCTATTGAGTTTACTATTTAGCTTTAGATCTGTGACCGGATGTTGTACTCATGTGGTAGCGCCTCAATATGTCTCTTCATTTCAATTACAATATGACTTGAGTCACAATTGTATATGCTATAATATTTCTTTTCTTTTTTTCTTCCCACTAAAGTGGAGTTACCCTTTAAGTGTAGTGAATACTTCTTGTCCACTCCCCCCTATTCTGCCTCATATTAATGGTCCCACTACAACAAAGTATAATAATACATATCTTGGCTACCAGCATTGATTCTTTTTACTAGCTTATGGTTTCCTATGAGTTTACGCTATTTTTTTTATTTGTTCCATCAATTACAATAACCATAATTGAAATGTATGAATCCAATAATAAAATGTGGCCTCAAGGTCCTTGGACTAATACCTACTCATGTTTGTATATACAGAAAGCAGAGAAGGAAAAAAAATTAAACATTTTCTCCCAACTACTATATATCAAGAGGGAGCCACTGGTGCACATGCTAGAACAAAAAACAATAATAGAAAATGCGCTGGTAGGTATAAATAAAAAAAGCAGCTTGCAAAAATAGTCAGACAAACTAAATAAGAGTGGTAATTGTGTAAATTGCTGTGCTAAAAAATGATAATAAACAAACGTAACTCAAATAGGGTGAAACATAGCAAGTAAATATTAAAGTAAACACAAGGGTATATGTGAGAAAAATCATAAGAATGCATAGGATGCATTAAGATAAAAAAACCTTCTGACTTTACAACTCCTTTAATAAAATTCAAGTGAAAAAATGTAATCTTGGAATACCTCTATGTACAGTGGAATACAAAAGAGCAAACATTACACAAGGCTGATTTGAATGGTCCCTATTAGAATCAGTATTGCCATTAAATGTCTATCTATTCTAGATCAAGGAATTTTAGTTTATAAGTGTTCCTAAGTAAAAAGAAAAAGAAAACATTCTGTTCAATAGACACAAGATATTTATATCTGTACTTTAGCATATGCAGACAAAATATTGTATTAGCTTGATGGAATGTTATTCCCATTACAATTTGTATTACAGAAACTTTTTTGATATGTGAGATTTTGTGCCCCATTACAGGTGAATCTCAAAAAATAAGAATATCATTAAAAAAAGTTAATTTATTTCAGTAATTCAATTCAAAAAGTGAAACTCATATATTATATAGATTCATTACATTTGATGATTATGGCTTACAGCTAGTGAAAACCCAAAATTCAGTAACTCAGAAAATGAGAATATTACACAAGACCAATAAAAAAAAAAAAAAAAGACTTTTATTACAGAAATGTTGGCTTACTGAAAAGTATGTCCATGTACAGTATAGTATGCACTTTATGCTTGGCCGAGGCTCCTTTTGCTTGAATTACTGCATTAATGCGGTGTGGCATGGAGGCGATCAGCCTGTGGTACTGCAGAGGTGTTATGTAAGCCCAGGTCGCTTTGATAGCGGCTTTCAGCTTGTCTGCATTGTTGGGTCTGCTATATCTCATCTTTCTCTTGACAATACCCAACAGATTCTCTATGGGGTTTAGGTCAGGCGAGTAACTCAAACACAGTGATACCATGATCAGTTAACCAGGTATTGGTACTTTTGGCAGTGTGGGCAGGTGCCAAGTCTTGCTGGAAAATGAAAGCAGCATCTCCATACAGTATGCTGGTTAGCAGAGGGAAGCATGAAATAGGTAAAACAAAGTGGACTAACACCAGCAAATGACTTGGCTCCCCAAATGAAACTTGGATTCTGTGCCTCTCCACTCTTCCTTCAGACTCTGGGACCTTGATTAATCCAAATATATCCAAATAAAATGCAAAATTTACTTTCATCAAAAAGGAGGACATTGGAACACTGAGCATCAGGCCAATTCTTTTTCTCCTTAGCCCAGGCAAGATGCTTCTTATGTTGTCTCTGGTTCAGTAGTGGCTTGACACAAGGGATGCGACAGTTGTAGCCCATGTCCTGGATACGTCAGTGTGGGGCGGCTCTTGAAGCACTGACACCAGCCATAGTCCACTCCCTGTGAATCTTCCCCAAATTCTTGAACGGCCTTTGCTTAACAATCCTCTTAAGGTTGCGGTTTTCCCTTTTGCTTGTACACCTTTTTCCACCACACTTTTTCCTTCCACTCAAATGTCCATTAATATGTTTGTATACAGCACTCTGTGAACAGCCAGCTTCTTTAGCAATGACCTTAACCTTGTGGAGGATGTCACTGACTGTCTTCTGGACAACTGTCAAGTCAGCAGTCTTCTGCATGATTGTGTAACCTACTGAACCAGACTAAAGCCCCGTACACACGAGTCGAAATTCGGCAGGGAATTTTCGTCCGACGACCGATCTGCCGATTTTCGGCTTGTTAGTATGATGCTTCCGACAACCGACTCCGACTTTTCGGCCGAAAAAATTCTGGTGTGCAGGCTATAAAATTTTAGTCCTCCGTCAAAACACGTCCGATTTTCTTGCAGTCAGTACAGATTTCTACAATATTTAACTTTTTTACATTATTTCAATTTTCGGATACTGAATTTTGGGTTTTCACTAGCTGTAAGCCAGAATCATCAAAATTAAAAGCAAGAAATGCATGAATCACTCTGTGTGTAACGAATCTCTATATAATATATACATTTAACATTTTGAATTTAATAACTGAAATAAATTACATTTTTTGATGATATTTTAATTTTTTGAGATGTACCTGTAGTCTCATTGGACAGGATGGATCTGATGTTTTCCAAGGATTTTATTAACAAGGTGCTTTATATGGATACATATACATCGTTGCACAACATTGTATTATTTTTTTATTTTTTTAGATTGTATATATTATGAGTTTTATTTGAATTTTGTGTCTATGGTAACCCCCCTTAATGAGGTGGTTGTAAGAGTTGGCTATGTAGATTTAGTAAGGTATGCATGAAGACTTCAGACCTGGATGAGCTCATAAGCCCCGATTTTGGTTTCTTAGGAGGTTATTGCAATGCAGCAAACATGATACTTTGGAGGAGATTTACTAAAACTGATGCACACAGAATCTGGTGCAGCTGAGCCTAGTAACCAATCGGCTTCTAACTTCAGCTTGTTCATTTAAACTTTGACAATAAAACCTGAAAGCTGATTGGCTACCATGCAGAGCTGCCCCAGATTTTGTGTGCCTCAGTTTTAGTAAATCTCCCCCTTTGTGTGCAACATGGGAAATTGTATGTTTTTGAAGATTCTTTAACCCACTTTGTATAATGCAAAATAGAAAAAAATGTATACGGCTGCTTATAACACACATTCCATTTTATGCATTTCAGCATTTCTATAGATGTGAATGAGCAGAAAACAAAAGAAACAGAGCGCACACCGCCCTAGTGTAACACCATTTAATGAAAATAATAGAAGCCATAAAAACAGGTACTCACAAACATGTGTAGTGTCACGCATGGAAATAATATCCCCCGATCTGATGTGTACAGGGTACCCTCCTCCTTGCCGGTGGCTCAGCTGTTCGTTCCCGCACTGATAAGTGGATAACATCCGGCTAAGCCAACCACCTCAGATGACTCAAGGTAACTCAATGCGGTGCGCCTGCGCATGGTCCAGCCGCCACTGCACACTCTCCAAGAGCCGGATGCTGTAGCCGACAGTGCGGTTACACAGAGGGGAGATCCCCGATCAGGACCCAGGACATGACATTCATGTGGTTGGCTTAGCCGGACGTTATCCACTTATCAGTGCGGGAACGAACAGCTGAGCCGCCGGCAAGGAGGAGAGTACCCTGTACACATCAGATCGGGGGATATTATTTCCATGCATGACACTACACGTTTGTGAGTACCTGTTTTTATGGCTTCTATTATTTTCATTAAATGGTGTTACACTAGGGCGGTGTGAGCTCTGTTTCTTTTGTTTTCTGCTTAGTTTCTCTGCCTCACATCCCATGGAGGGTTAAAAGAGCTGCCACGCTTTTTCTTATGTGTTTCACCACTGGCCATACTACAAGGTTCCCCAGCTTGAGAATTAATCTCCAGGATCTGTGCAGGGACTGGTAATGTGTTTCTCTTTTCTATAGATGTGAATGGTCTTTCCAATTTATTCTTATGCATGGTTTTATAATGACATTGAAATAGATTTTTACAGCATTCAAAAAAGAAAAAGAAAATTCTGGCAGGTATGACATGTTTACATTCCTACATTTAATAATCACAGTATGTCCTTGAAAGTCTATGTCAACAAAATAAGCAACTGCAAAAGTAATACAAATGGCTGTATGTAATATAAAGTAATATGCTGATACTATTAAAGCAACAGACTGGCACAAGTGACTGAATCACACTGACCTGGCAATGGCAGAAGTTTAAGCATTTTATTTATAGTTTCACCTTCATGACATCTCATGCAGTGTTGCTATGTGCTTGCTCTCTTTTAAAAAGGTTGTAAACCTCAGAAGAAAAAAAACTTGAAAGACCAAATACATACTAGCTCATTAGGAAATACGGTGACACAGCCTACATGTTCAGCCATCTTACTTCCGGGTTCATGTCCTCCGGCCATCCGATTGACGTCACTCCTGCACATGCACGCAGGAGCTGCCGTTCACGGCACAGGGCTTTGAAGAAACAGCACGGACGGCCGTTCCTTCAGAGCACATACCCAAGTGATGTCATTGGCTGCATACAAATTAAATATCTCCTAAACGGTGCAAGTTTAGGAGATATTTACAATACCTATAGGTAAGCCTTATCATAGACTTACCTATAGGTACAAGTTACTTCCTCTTTAACTGATCTCTAACCTAACCTTTGACACTCTGCTCTTTCGAAAACATTCTGAGACTTCTCATTCATTCACAATTCATTGGTCTTCATGTTATATAACTTTACCTACTTCTAGTGTATCTAAACTCCCAAATTATGTAGCTTCAATAATAGTCATTTAGAGCCGGTTCACACTGAAGCGGCACGACTTCGGGGGCGACCTGTGAAGTCGCGTGCACCGTTACTTCGGCGCGACTTGCACAGACTTCATAAAATGAATGTCTATGCAAGTCGCTCCAGGTCACCCCGAAGTAGTACAGGACCCCTTTTCTAAGTCGGAGTGACTTGTGTCGCTCCTATTAGAACCGTTCCTCCACCACACAATGGACCGCGACGGTGCAGGACTTGTCAGGCTGACCAAGTCACCTGACAAGTCGTACTAGTTTGAACCGGCACTAAAGCTCAGTTCTCGGGAAATTAAAAATCATCCCCCCCGCAGTGGGGCTGCACTTTCACTGCAAGACTTAACTGCTTGTTTATTCTAGGGGAGAATTTTTCTTACCAGATCCTTCAGTAGATGATGTTTCCCCATGCTCCGATGGCAGACTGTCCCTCTGCATCATCATGTCCAATGTAGCGATAAAGACCCAACATTACATTGGTCTTGATACCATCAGGACCTTAGACTGCTGGATCATAGGGAGAACATGCTGTACGGATCTAGCGGGGTAGAGGAGAAGAAGTTTGGGCAAGTAGATCTTTTTTTCTATGTCCCCTAGGCCTAAACAAGCAATTGACCTTTCCAATGCGGGTGCAGCCTCCCTGTAAATGATAATTTTATGTTTCCAGGAATAGTTTTTTTTTTAGCTGTCAACTCTTTTTTCACTGTGTTGCTGTGCATTACAGCAAACGTATTAAAGTGTCATATTATGTGAAATAATCTGCATTGTGGTAAAGCAGCCCATTCATTTTGTGATGATTTACATCAAGGGGTTGGGTTAGGTAAAAAGCAGAGGCATTGCAGTGACTGTGTGCACTATATGGAGCACATGGAATTAAACATACTCAGCTTTTTTTTTTAGGAGGTAATGCTGAAGCACACAGTATTTACACCAGTAAGTATTTTTTATCTTTTTTTTTCTTTACATTTTTGGGGTTCTTTTAGCTTGACCTCAATATTATGTTGACTTTGTATTTTAATATTTACATTTTTTTTTTTTTAAAGGAAAGAATTGTGACTTTAAGTAAAGCATGTGACACACAATTGGTAAAAAAGTTTGCATTTTACCAATTGTGTGTCACATGTCTCATTTAAAGTACCAGTTATTTCCTTTTTATCTAATTACAGGGATGGAGGTGCATGACATGGTGTATCATGTGCTTCATTTAAAGTCCCAAGTACCCCTTCCTATTTATATTTTTTAACCACTTGCCGATCGCCCACAGTATATTTACTGCGGCAGTCAGCCCCGTACAGGCAAAGTAACGTAGTACTACGTCGCTCACCTGAGAGCCTCTAGGGGGTGAGCGCGCACCGCCGAAGGCGCGCTACCGCCCCCGCTCGTTCTCTGATATGTCCGCACGTGTGACCGGCGGACCCGATGTCCGCCGGTCACTCGCGATCTCCCGGTGCAGAGGGAGAAAGGCAGGCGGCTGATGTAAACAAAGCCGCCTGTCATTCTCCCTGATCTAACTGAAGAGATCATATGATCCTGCTATGTAGGATCGTATGTCTCTGTGGTTAAATCACTAGCCATGCCCCTTTACAGTTATAAGCACGCCCCTAGGGACACACTTAACCCCTTGATAACTAATAAAGTTAACCCCTTCCCTGCCAGTGTCATTTTTACAGTAACAGTGCATATGTATAGCACTGATTACTGTAGTAATGTCACTGGTACCCCCAAAAGTGTCAAAAATGTCGATCTGTCCGCCGCAATGTCGCAGTTCCGCAAAAAAAATCGTAGATCGCCGCCATTACTCGTCAAAAAAAAAACCGATGAAAATGACAAAAATCTTTCCCTTAGTTAGTAAACGCAATAACTTTTGAAATTATTCGCTTATTGCGATTTTTTTTACCAAACATATGTAGCAGAAAACAAATTGGCTTAAAATGTTAAAAAAATTTTGATTTTTACACTTTTTGGGGGGAATTTCATATTAAAAAAATGTGAAAAATATTGTTATTTTTTCAAAATTGTTGCTCTTTTTTGTTTATAGCGCAAAAAGTAAAAATCGCACAGGTGATCAAATACCACTAAAAGAAAGCTCTGTTTGTGGGAAAAAAAGGACGTCAATTTCATTTGGATACAGCATCGCACGACCGTGCAATTGTCTGTTAAATCACACAGTGCCGAATCGCAAAATAGGGCCTGGTCTTTGGGCAGCCAAATCCTCCGGGGCTTAAGTGGTTAATAGCCTCATGCTATTTTTATGATGCGATGGGTCCTCTTTTTTTCTTGGTCTGCTTCCAGCATTGGGTGGCCCTGGATGATGCAGAGAGCAAGGGCTGACTTGATTACATCAGTGCAACTGTCTAAATCAATGCTAGTATAGGGCTTACATAGTTAGTTAGGCTGGCCATTCATTATACAATTTTCTTCTTCAATTTTCCTTTAGATTTACCAAAACCATAGAATATGAGGTCAAACCTAAACAATTTCAATTTGTATGCAATCAGACAGACCCTTGCACTACATATTTGAAGGTAAATCTAAAGCAAATTGAATAAGAAAATTGCATAATGTATGGCCAGCCTTAGTTTGGCTGAAAAACGACATCTAGTTCAATACTCACAAACAGGGCAAGGAGGACATTAATCAGAGATGTAGCAAAACCATGATGATGCCCAGCTAAAGGCCAAGGAGATCTTGTGGCTTAAAAGAGGTACTGTGAGGGACAATTTGGGATTTAGCCCTGGTTCACACCATTGAGGCTTTAAAATCACACTACTTTAGTACGATTTTAACCGCTTAAAGACCAGCCGCCGCAGATATACTGCTCTCTAGCCCTGCAGCTAAGCAATGGGTCTGATGGCTGCGATGGCCCCTAGGAACCCGGCGATCGCTGCAGGGACTGACAGAAGGCGGTGTGCCGTTGTAAACACGGCACACCGCTCATCTGTCACTGATTGAAACAGGGCTCCTGTGTTCCAGTTATCTCGGAACACAGGAGCCCTGTTTCCATCCACCAAGTCTGACCCCCACACAGTTGGAATCACCCCCTAGGTACATATTTAACCCCTTGATCGATCCTGGTGTTAACCCCTTCCCTGCCAGTGTCATTATTACAGTAACAGAGCAGATTTTTAGTGCTGATTATTGTAGTAATGTCACCCGTTCCCCCAAAAGTATAAAAAAAGTCAGTTAGGGGTCTGACCTGTCCACCGCAATGTCACAATCCCACTAAAAGTCGCAGATTGCCGACATTACTAGTAAAAAATAAATAAATAAAAATGACATTAATCTTTCCCCTAGTTTGTAGACGCAATAACTTTTGAACAAACCAATAAAAATACACTTATTAGGAATTATTTTTACCAAAAATATGTGGCAAAATACAAATTGTCCAAAAATTATGAAAAAATGTGATTTTTAATTTTTTTTTATTGAGAATGTTATATAACAGAAAGTGAAAAATATTGCTTTTTTTCAAAATGTGTCGCTCTTTTTTTGTTTATAGCGCATAATCAAAAAACCGCAGAGGTGATCAAGTACAACCAAAAGAAAGCCCTGTTTATGGGAAAAAAAGGACATCCATTTTATTTGAGTACAGCATCGCACGACCGCGCAGTTGTCAGTTAAAATATTGCAGTGCCGAATTGCAAAAAATGGCCTGGTCATTAAGGGGGCAAGTCCTTCCGGTCCAGAAGTGGTTAAAGCCACATATGAGTGCGATTTGCACTGCGAATTTCATTGCAGCTTGCAACTTCATTTAACAGAAGTCTATGCAAGTCGCAATGAAGTCGGAAAAAAGTACTGCAGGAACCTTTTTCATAATCGATGGAAAATGAGTCGAAGAGATGCAAACTGTTCCATTGCTGGCAATGGGGTGCGACTTGTCATGCAATTTGAAAGCTCCACATCTCATGACAAGTCGCACTGGTGTGAACAGGAGCTAAATAGGCGAGTATGGATGCTTGAGCTTTTTTTTTTTTTAACAATACCTGAGAACTATTTATTTAAAAATAGAAACAGATGTAACCAAATGTTAGGCTTTAGGTGGAATGTATCTGTCCTAACATTTCATGGATAAATCTTAAGATTAGCACAGGTCAGATTCACTTTAAGTTCCAGCCACTATTTTTAAATCTGCTTGTGCTTGAGTTGGATCGTTAGAGCATGTGCATATTAGAAAAATCCTCCCGTGTGCCAAAACCAGAAACCAAATGAGGTCCTCTCATTTTAATATTATACTGGATGGCAGATCCAGAAATAAAAAGCAGACAAGGAAGCAGACTTTATTTTTTTCTTTTCTGTAAATTGATTACTGATTTTTTTTTTTCTTGGAGTTTTTTTTTTAAATATAAAAAATAAATATTAGCATTTACACATATCATAGTTTAAAATATGTTTAGGAGGTTTTCCTGAAATATATTTGTGGACTAAACTGCCTTTTTTTTACATAAGCCCAGAGTTGTTTCTTAATGCTTACCTATGCCAAAAACCAAATGCAATATATTGCAGCTTACCAGTTCTTAGATGTGGTGGCTGCATTGGTTTAATCTTTCCTTATGCTAAGAACATTTTCATCAAGTACAGAAAATAACTGCTGATCTTTCTAGAAATGCAGTGTGCTTGTAATGTTGCGGTATATTAACTGAAAGCACGCGCGTCCTTATCTTTCTTGTGTAAACTGCTAACCCCATGCCCGAAAAAATGACATCAAATGATGCTGCCACATCTAAAACTGGTAAACTGCAATATATTACATGTTGTTTGAGTTTAGACACTGTTTAACCACTTCCGGACCACCCCCCGCCTTTTTACTGCGGCAGGGTGGCACGGACAGGCAAAGCGACGTAGGTCTACGTCGCTCTCCTGAAGGGCGCTAGGGGGTGATCGTCAGTTGGGAAGCCGATGCGGTTGTCAGGCTGCTCCGATTCCCGCCTGACAGCCCTGATCTCTTTACGCCGAGAGAGAAGAGCGGTCTGCTGTTATAAACACAGCCGCCCGCCCTTCTCCCTACAATGATCACAGAGCTCATGTGATCCTGCTATATAGGATCGCATGTCTCTATGATTATTTCACAAGTCCAACCCCCATACAGTTAGAATCACTCCCCTAGGGTCACATTTAACCACTTGATCACCTATACTGTTAACCCCTTCCCTGCCAGTGTCATTATTACAGTAACAGTGCATATTTTTAGCACTGATTACTGTATTAATGTCACTGGTCCCCCCAAAAGTGTCAAAAATGTCAGTTAGGGGTCCGATCTGTCCGCTTCAATGTCGCAGTCCTGCAAAAAAATCACAGATTGCCGCCATTACTAGTAAAAGAAAAAAACATTAAAAATGACTTAATCTTTCCCGTAGTTAGTAGACGCAATAACATTTGCGCAAACCAATCAAAATACGCTTATTGCGATTTTTTTTACCAAAAATATGTAGCAGAAAACAAATTGGCCTAAAATGTTAACCGCTTGCCGACTGCGCACAGTATATTTACTGCGGCAGTCAGCCTCGGCCAGGCAGAGTGACGTAGATCTACGTCGCTAGCCTGGGACCGGCTTTTGAGCCAATAGCAGGTGAGCGCGTGCCCGCTGAGGCGCGCGCCCGCCCGCCCCGGCTCGCTCACAGAGGAGTCCGCGCGTGTGACCGGCAGGCCCGATGTCCGCCAGTGACACTACGATCTTCGGTAGAGCAGAAAAAAGGCGGGCGGCTTACGTAAACAAGCCGCCTGTCATTCTCCCCTGTGTAAAAATGGAGATCAGACGGTTCTAATATGTAGAACCGTTGATCTCTGTTTTTACAATAGTACACATGTCCCATCACAGTTAGAAACACGCCCCTAGGACACACTTAACCCCTCCCTCTCCAATACAGTTAACCCCTTCCCTGCCAGTGTAATTTTTACAGTAACAGTGCATATGTATAGCACTGATTACTGCAGTAATGTCACTGGTACCCCCAAAAGTGTCAAAAATGTCAGTCAAGGGTCCGATCTGTCCGCCGCAATGTTGCAGTACCGCAAAAAAAAACGCAGATCGCCGCAAACCAATCAAAATACGCTTATTGCGATTTTTTTAACAAACATATGTAGCAGAAAACAAATTGGCCTAAAATTTTGATTTTTACATTTTTTTGGGGGAATTTCATATAAAAAAATTAAAATATTGTTATTTTTTCAAAATGGTCGCTCTTTTTTTGTTTATAGCGCAAAAAGTAAAAATCGCACAGGTGATCAAATACCATCAAAAGAAAGCTCTGTTTGTGGGAAAAAAAGGACATAAATTTAATTTGGGTACAGCATTGCACGACCGCGCAATTGTCCGTTAAATTCATGCAGTGCCGAATCGCAAAATAGGGCCTGGTCTTTGGGCAGCCAAAACCTACGGGGCTTAAGTGGTTAAGGGTTCCTAAGTGTTGGAAAGGCTGAGAAAGGCTGCCTTACTGTTTTTTTTTTTCTTCCTTTTTTTTCCTTGCTATAGCGGAAAGAAAAAAATTTAATTAAATTTACATTTTAGAGACTGGGTTTTCATCTACCTAAAATTATTTACACTAGAAAAAAGCTACAGAATTTTCAACTATTTTTGTGTGTACATTTCTATTTATTTATATTTTTGTTGAGTTTGCAAGACAGAATAACCTCTCCATCACGCCTGCTACTGACATCTTTCTCCGCTTTCACTTCTTTCATCATGCTTGGCCTTGTGCCACAATGAACTCACTGACTTCCTCTTCTTTACTCATGAATTGAATAGCGAGTCCTCCTCTCTCCCCTTCTCTTTATTCTTCACATAGATGTTCAGTAATTTCAGAGCTTGTTGAAGTTCGCAACACAACACACTTCCATGAATAATAAGTGCAGCATTTTAAAGGACTGCAGTTGTGTTTAGTCTTGTGAATGTTAGTGGTTTTTAGAGTAAGTAAAGTAGGATTTGAGGTGTGAAATTCAATAAGCAATTTTCTCCTTCGTATTATAAATCAGTTGCAGACATCTTGTTGTGCAAGCCAGCTATACAATTTTGTGTAAAAAGGTTAAATCATTATTTCCTGCTATAGAAATCTTTTCTTTGTTTAACGTAGACGTGAGAAATGAAACAACTTTTTAAAGGCTACGTTTACCTTTTCAGTCAGAATTTCACTTTTCATAAGAGATAAAAGCCTTTCTAATGTCTTTTCTGCCCAAGCCATCCCGGTGTACTTATCTCTCACTTACCTCATCTATGACAGCTTTCATTCTGAGCCTCTAATTTCAAAATCTCAAAAGATGCATCTTTGCCTATTCTTCCTTTAGGGCAGGTTCTCACTGTAAATAAATATATACACGTGTATACAGTATCCCCCAAAAGTGAGTACACCCCTCACATTTTTGTAAATATTTTATTATATCTTTTCATGTGCCAACACTGAAGAAATTATACTTTGCTACAATGTAAAGTAGACGCGTTTTGTCCCTTCCACAGAACATTATCAAAGGCGATCAAGTTCACACTGGTCCGACATACGCTCCGACTTCAAGAGCACATGTCAAAATGAAGGTTTCCCTATGAGAGCTGTCTTAACTGGTCCGACTTGTGTCGGTCTGACTCTGAAAAAGGTTCCTGCACTACTTTGGTCCGCCTTGAGAACCATTTCAGCCCATTGATTTGAATGTAAGTTGCATCCAAGTCGGATCATCGCCTTAACTGATCCGACTTGTAGCATGCGACTTGGCTTGCCCTCCCCCCTCAAAATCCATACCAGACCCTTATCTGAACATGCTGATAAATTGGAGAAGTAACTGCGCTAGCCTCTGCTGGAGGTTAGCGCAGTTACTTCTCCAATTTATCAGCACATATACAACTAGAAATATAGTTTTTGAACTTACGGCTTACCAATTTGGAAACATATCCCAGAGGCGTGAGTGAATATTTATACATATTGCCTAATCTGAACATGCAGCCCAGCAGGCCTGAAAAGGGGGGGGGATAAGTGATCGCCCCCCCCTCCTGGATTATACCAGGCCGCATGCCCTCAACATGAGGGGTGGGTGTTTGGAGCAGGAGGGGCTCTGCAGCTCCCACCCCAAGGCACCTTGCCCCGACAACCCTGGGCAGCGTTTGTGGGGGGCGGTGGGCAGGGGGCTTATTGGAATCTGTAAGCCCCCTTTAACAAGGGGGTCCCCAGATCCTGCCCTCATGTGAATGACTATAGGGTACATTGGACCCGTACCCCAAAAAAACAGTGTAGTATAAATAAAAATAAGAGACCATTTTTGACAAGTCCTTTAATAAAAATTAAGAATGTCCCCTATCGTACCTCCATGTTTTCTCCCTCCAGTGATGTGTTCTTTTTCCAGTCTTCTCCCTCTGCTGCTGTTTTCTCCCTCTGGTGATATGCTTTTCCTATGGTCTTCTCCCACCACTGCTGTCTTGTCTGCTGCCGAGCTGCTCCTTCTCCGATACTGGCTCCCACCATTGTGTCATCTCCAATGTCTGCCAGTTCTTCTATAGCCATGGGGGGTGTTGTCATCCAGTGACATCAACATGAAACTCTGCCCCTTGTGACGTCAGGTGACTAATCTTAAGGGGAAGCCCTATGCCAAATTAAAAAAAAAGAAAAGAAAACGGCGTGGGGTTTCCCCTCAAAATCCATACCTCACTGAAGGGTCTGGTATGATCTTGGGGGGAGACCCCAGGCTATTTTTCTTTTTAAATTTGGCGTGGGGTTCCCTCTCAAGATTCATGCCAGACTTAAAGGACCTTGTATGGTCGGAAAAAAGTTGGATTCCATTCACTGAAGTTACATGTAAGTCGAACATGAAGTCGCATGGCAAAGTTGGATCTGAAGTCATCCAACTTCTGTTTCAGAGCAGTGTGAACCCGGCCTGAGGGTGGACTTACACTGTACAATCTGATTGTACAATCTCCTTTAGATCTACTATCAACTATATAGTGCAAGGGTCTGCCTGATTGGATAGATAAGTGTGTCCTCTTTTTACATAGTTTTGGTAAATCTAAAGGAGATTGTACAATCTGATTGCATAGTTTATGGCCACCTTTGTACATCCAAAATGAACTAGTTGTGCTTTCGAAGCACAAGTGTTAACAGCACCCCAAACGCAGATGCAAACATGCCTTTTTCTGCTTGCAAAAAAGCTGCAAATTCAACAAAACGTATAGTAAAGACTGTGCGATCTACAACGCGCATTGGAGAAGCATGTAACTACAGAGGTGGATAAGAGCAATCTCCTGGAGGGGGAGGGCAGGTGCAGGGTGTGTTTTATTTAGGTCAGCTGCTGAAGTACTTCCTCACTTTACTAATGGGGTTTGCATCCTGCAGGATGTATAACAGGAAGTGATGGAGAAGTTTTCTATAGAGAAAACTGGAGGCTGAGGTGAAGCCAGCTGAGGTGAAGCCAGCCCTAGAACATAAGGAAAGTTTTTTTGTTTTCTACAACAGAGATACGTTATTAGTTTATTGGTACACTGGGAAGCTAAAATTTAGAAAACAAATTGAAAACTTAGCCTTTAAAGAAATATGAACAGATTGGTATATATGCAAGCATAACTATATATACATAAGTACATGATATATCTGATTACCACTTGTGTACCAGCCTGTACCTGTAATACCCCTTGCTGCCCAAGCCATTTGTCAGGAAAGGGTTCACCTGCTGGTGGCACTGTGGCACCCAGACCTATAGGCTGCAGTTCCGGTGTCCACCAGCAGGAGTCTCTCTCCAGCCAGAAGCTCATGGTAATCAGTAATCACCTGATGCTCGTTGCAGGAAGTGTAATTAGGCCCTGCTTGTGCTTCTCCTCTTTGCCTTGGTGTTTTTTCCACTTGTCCCTGATCTACATTCCTGCATCCTGATCCTGAACCCTGACCCTTCAGCCTGATCCCTTAACTGCCTGCTTGTTTCTTCTCCAGTTTACCCTCTCCCTGACCATGGTTGCTCCCAGCTCCCTCTGCCTGATCTCCAATGTATGACCACTGGCTCTGACACCGACTAAGCTTCTCATATCCTGCTATCTCATGTATCACTTATAAGATTCTTCTCACTCACTTATTAGATTCTCTGGTTTGATTTATACAGTTCTGGAGTATTGGAGGTATGTTTAAATTTTCAATCCACTTATTCTTAATAAATAGAATGATGCACTGGATACATTAAATGTACAGAGATGGAGGAGGAAGTGAAGGAGTTAATGTACTGGTCACATACAGTGGCAGGATGGAGATGAAAGTGTTAATGTTCATATGTGCCGCATAAGGGGGTGAAGGGGTTATTTTACAGGTCACATGAGACAGCATATATATATATATATATATGTCAAAGAAAGAGGTATTGAATGGGATTGTGGTATATCCATAGGGTAGGGACCAAGAGAAACCCATTGGAATTCCCAAAAAGTGGACTTTAAAGGGCTGGTGTAGTAATAGATGAGCTAACAAGGGAGTAAAAATATATAAATTTATTGAAATATATTGTTAAAAACAGAAATCAGCATGATTACTTCACATATGGTAACTAACAACATAGTTTGAACATGAAGACATAGAATTAGTCCATAAACAACTCAACCATGTTGAAACATTGAAGGTATTTTCTTGGTGATGGTTCGACGCGTTTCGCCAGAGAAAAGTAATCGGCTTCTTCAGGAACCAATTGTTGGAGGCTAAATGGGGCCTCTAACATTAGACATATACAGAAAGGAGAAGAAAAACAGACATAAACATTCATAAATAACCTTCATGTTATATCATTGGAGCATAGTTGATACATAACATATCAAGCTCCTATTGAATGGAATAAAAAACAACTATACATTATTGGTCAACTTGCTCACCTAGTTCACAATGGGGTTAACATAATAGGATTCGAGATATCCCTAGTTATCCAGTGAGGCCAGGATGCAAATAGCCCTCTCCAATAGATCCTCAAATAGGGCTCCTAGGAACTCCTTTATGAGGGTAGATGGACCGAACCTCTTCCAAGTTTCCCAAGGGGATGAATACATCCGATAATCAATGCCAA